>NC_060268.1:24885473-25185473 GCF_021613505.1 Equus quagga | reverse complement strand
GGGCGGCCGGAGACCGGGGCTGGCCGGATTGACGCTCCCACCGCTCCTCCTCCCCGCAGCGCCGCCCGCCGACCCTCTGAAGCAAACCTGCACACCCGAGGGCAGCGGAAGCTCCCGAGGCAGTGCGGAGCCTCGACGCCCGGAACTCCGCCCGGCCCGGGCCCCGGAACCTCTCAGTCGGGCCGGGCGCAGGGGCTGGGGGAAGCAAGGCCCGGGAGGACCGCCTGGGAGAAGAAGGGGCAAAGGAGCATCAGAGGCCGCGCGGGAGGGGCGAGGGGCGTGGCCACGCCAGAGGCGGGAACGGCAGACCCCGCCCCTCGCCGGGCGCGCACCTTCAGACCCCAACGGCTCGCAGCCCCGGGGTTGGGAGTCCGGGCGGGGAAGGGGAACGGTCTGAGGAAGGCGTCTTTGCCCTCCTCCGGGGTACCTCCCCCTGTTAAGAGCAAATGTCGAGAAAATGGTAATAATTGCTAACATTTATTGAGGGCCTCCGTGAGTCAGGCACTGTGCCGAGGGTTCTACCTGCCTTGCCTCGCTTCATTTAGCTCTTACCGCGTCCTACGAGGAAGTCATTGTCGTACCCATTTTACAGAGCGGGAAACTAAGGCGCAAAGAGGCTAAGGGACTTGTTCAAGGTCGCGGCTTGCAGAGTCTGGACCTGACCCGGTGGCCTCAACCCTCCCAAACCTGCCGCCCACACGGAGACTGCGGGGCTCCTCCCTCAGGCTCCGCCCTCCAGCGCTGCGCCGCCTCCCGCTCTCATTTCCTCTTCCAGGCTCCTCTGCCCTCTCCTTTCTCTCTCATCCTTCATTCACCTCTCTCTCTTTCGTTTTTAAAATTGTATGGACATGTATTGTTTGCTCAACAAGAAGTCTAAAGCTGAAGGTCCCAAGGCTTTGTACAAGGTGTCAAGGTTCTTTGCAGTTCTCTTTGCATTCGCCTCCTGGTCACAAGGTAGCTGCAGAAGTCCAAGAAGTACATCCTCTCAACACCATCCCAAGCAGGAAGAGGGAGAGCCTTCTTCCTATACCAGTCAGGGGAGAAAATCTTCCCCAGAAGCACCATGTCTCACTGGCCAGACTGGTCACTTGCCCATACCTAGACCAATGAGCTGGATGTCTTCCATTTGCCCCCCAGGTCCACATTCTGCTCCTCGACAGCCTGTGTAGACAGTAAGGACCACCTGTAAGGACTACCTGTAAGGACTTCAGGGTCCCCATATTCCCTGACTGGTTTTAGCCAATGGGGGATCCCAGCAGTAGGTCAGAGGGAGAGAAGACAGTGCTGGGAGGAGGGAGACAAATCCCTGGCCTCCTCCCTGGGATGGACCTCAGGCTGGCTATGCACTTTGACCAAAGGTCATTGAGCCTCTCAAGGGGGTCCCCCAACCTCTCTCTGTCTTAAACCCGACCCCCATCCTCTTTTCAAAGTTGACTAGAATCTAGTCATTAGGTGAATTATTTCAAAAGTAATACTTGATGCTAAGTAAACTGCACCAAGGTTATCGAATCTGCTGCATCAGAGAAGCAGCTGATAGTCTGGGGTGGTGGGGAAGGACTCTCAGGGCTGGGGATGCTGAGTGGTAGAGAGTTTAACCTTTTCTTTTAGTACTAACTAGAGAATTCTACCAGCAATACATGGGGAATAGTGTGATCCAGTGTGGAAATTTTATATCCCTGGTCATCTTGTCAGCTGCCACTTTTCATGCTTAATATTAAAGTGCTGTCATTTTCTGAGGCTTTTAAAAATCATTTATGCTTCCTCAGCTCTGTAGTGCAGCATCATTAAATATCAGGCATAATGTCCCTAACAAACAGCACTTGGAACAAAATAGCAAGCATGCTTTGGTGACTCAGAGCTGATCAGAAATCAACTGAAATTTCATGTCTCATATTTGTCAAGTTTTCCAAGACGGTACTACACAAAGCTTTGGCTAAGCAGCTCTCAAGTACTTGGGGGGATGAGGAGGTGAAGGGTGCAGAGGCCTGTGTTCAGGTCAGAGGGTAGAGGAGTGAGCCATGGGAAGCCTGGAGTTGGATCAAACCTTCGTATGTTCAATCTCTGTCTCTAACAAGCTGTGTGACCTTGGGCTTCAGGTTCCTTATCTGTCGAAAGGAGGAAATAACATTTCTAGCTCCTCCAATCTCATAGTGTTGATGTAATGATCAAATGAGATAATGGCTGAGAAGGTGCTTTGGACAGACTATCAAAGTGAGGTGTTTTAAAATTGACACTTATTAAGCACTTATTAAATGCCTTGGGAGAGACACAAAGATAAAGACGACCCAGTCCCTTATGAAGAAGTTCATAATCTAGTTGAGCAAGTAAGACATGCACATGAAAAGTAAATAATACACTGTGGCAAAAAGGTGGCAAAAGAGCAGTTTAGATTATAAATACTAGAGAAACTTCTACAGAATCCTTCTGCAGGAATGGATAGGAAAGACCACGAAATCTTACCTTAGCTGGGCCTGAAAGGAGAGAAAATTTGGATCATTTAGAATGAAGGAAACATCCCAGGAAGTGAAACAGAGACAGGGAGTCCAAGCTGCATTCTGGGTCCAAGAGGAGACTGGACCAGCTGAAGTGAAAGACTTCATTTGCCAGTTCTACATAAGACTAGAAAGTTGAGGCCATAGACCATCCTGGCAGTTAAAACTGCAGCAAAAGACTGAAAAAGGACCTGACAATCAGACACCATCTGGTGTCCTTGAGCAAGAAAGAGCTGCAAGAGAAGCCCTAGAATTCATGCTCTTTCTCTCTCCTTTCCCTGCCTCCTTCTCTGTGTTGCAGATTTTTTAAAAAACAGCTTTATTGAGGTATTTTGGCATACAATATTTAAAGTGCTCATTGAAATTAAAGTATTCGGTTTAAGGTTCATTAAGTTTTGACGTAACTATACATCTGTGAAACCATCACCACAGATAGTTCACCAAGATAGTGAACATATGCATCATCCCCTAAGTGTTTGCTTCTGCTCCTTTGCAGTTCCTCTTTCTGGCCCCTCCCAACTACTGATCTGCTTTCTGTCATTATAGGTTAGTTTGCGCTTTCTAGAATTTTATATAAATGCAATCAAAGATGTACTCTTTTTTTTTTTTTTGGTCTGGCTTCTTTCACTCAGCATAGTTAATTTTGAGATTCATACATGTTGTTGCCAGTATCATTAATTCATTTTTTTAGTTCATCTTTTTATTGCTGAGAAGGAGTACAGAATCCTCTTTAAAACCTTAACTTGTTTGGGTTTGTACATAAGGAGCTGCTTCCTCCGTGACCCCAAGGTACCTATCTCAGTGCTTGGCATACAGAGGCACTTATTTGTTGAAAGAATGAATTTTTGACCACCCCCACAGTGCTAATACCTTATATAGTTTTGTTTGTTCCATGGAACACTTGGCCTTTATAGGCCTGTCTCTTCATCAGTTTTGTTCATCTCATCTTCTGCTATGCCATATGCAAAATACAATCACTCACTTCTTAAATGTTCTTTAATGATAAAGCCAAGAACATGCTCGAGTATTCCCTGGCTGGACTCTGTTGAGGGGGTGGCGGGTTGGGGGATAGGGGGCAAAGGGTAGGGGTATAGACACATAAATTAGGTGTAACTCTTGCCCACAATCTAGCTCTACCTTCTTGAAGACATTGCTCTTGATCAAGTCTTCAAAAACTACTCGTGTATAGCTTTTTAACTTGATGATAAATGTAAATGGGAGTCTGAGAAAAAGTCTACTTAACCTTTCAGACTCGGACATTCCTTCGCTGCATTGTTTAGAATTAGAGAGAAGAATGGAGATTTGCTGAGAACATTGCAGGGACTCTGCCTCCCATGCTCTAGCCGGGAAACAAAATGGTGCTCCAAAGGTAGAGATTTCAGGTGAGTATTTAGTATTCTACTTACCAAACTAATGGAAACTTCTGAGTAGAATATGTTCTGACACTGAAAATTTGGGCTTAAATAACCAGTTTCAAAGCTGGGACATTAAAATAGCTATTGGACTGTGGAACCACACTTAACTGTTTAGAAGATTTAGCAATTGTTTAGAAAAATTAAAAAAAATAAGCTGTACCACTTTGAAGGTATCTGAAGGCAAGTAACGGGAATATATTATGGTATTATGGACCCAGAAACTAGTTTCAGGAATAAAAAATTTTACAGGCAGTCAAGAGATTTTAGAATTATTTTCAAGGGTGTTCACTGGAAAATGAAGGTATTCAGAGCCACAACTATTGATGATTAAGCTAGAAAATTTCATGCCCATTGTAAGTACATGATTTCAGGAAAAAACAAGTGGATAAAGAAAATATGTAATCAACCTATGACATCAAATGAAAATTTTAGAACAAATGTTCATAATGTGCCATTTTTGTAATTGCTTAACCCTTCCAAGGGGATTTCAAACCCAGCCCCTTGTGGCTTCAAGGGTTACCTGTCTGTTCATGGAAACTTTTGTTATACAAACTGGAATAAACCTGGTTTTGCTTTGAGACACTGTTGTGAACTAGGATATAAACAAGGCCTGATAGGAAATTTTGGAGCTCAAAGAAAAGCTGAGAAATTTGGCTCAAAAAATGGGACAGATTGGAAAAATTTTTACCAAAGCAATATGAGACAGTAAAGGAAATTGATTCAGAAGAAGACTAGTATCATTTTGAAAAACTAGACATGAAGCACAACGGGTGCAGCTCTTGTTATAACAGATCGAGTGTGCTGCTGTAATGCGAAAACATGTGCCAGGCTGATAAAAGTGTTTCCCTGGATTTTTAAACTGATGATGACACTGCCTTATACTGAATTGCATATGAAGGAGATTTTCTCCTTTTTTTTCCTGCTTTTTCTCCCCAAATTCCCCCAGTACATAGTTGTTTATTTTTCAGTTGTGGATCCTTCTAGTTGTGGCATGTGGGACACTGCCTCAACGTGGCCTGATGAGTGGTGCCATGTCTGCGCCCAGGATCCGAACCGGTGAAATCCTGGGCCACAGAAGCAGAGTGCGCGAACTTAACTACTCAGCCACTGGGCTGGCCCCGAGATTTTCTCCTTTAAAAATTGTATCAGAACCAGTAGGAGAAATAGAACAACCAAAGGGCATTTGGAGTTTCCTGCTTGCGAAAAACATACATTATAACTTTTGAAAAACCTCCTGTGATTAAGGTGTAATGTCAAAAAAAGCAAAACTCTGAGGAAGTTAGCAATTTAGTATACAGTACTTTCTCTCTTCCAATTACCAAAGAGAGATTTTGCTAAACTAATTTATAGTACACAACCGTGGAACTAAGTAGCTTAATTATTACACCTAGGTTCCCCAAGACTAGATTGCCTTATAAAAAACCCAGGTGCAGATAATTCTGGAATTGATGCTTTTCTTGGGCAGCATTTCAAAACTATTTATTGGTACCTTCAAATGATTAATAGTGGGGAGGCTCCATGGATGGGGAGCCCATCGGGATAATCCAAATCAAGGGTTACTGACTCGAAAGTCTAGGGAAGGGGCCAGCCCAGTGGTGCAGTGGTTCAGTTTGCACGTTCTGCTTCAGTGGCCCAGGGTTCACCAGTTCGGATCCCGGATGCAGACCTACATACCACTTGTCAAGCCATGCTGTGGGAGGCGTCCCACGTATAAAGTAGACGAGGATGGGCATGGATGTTAGCTCAAGGCCAGTCTTCCTCAGCAAAAAGAGGAGGATTGGCAGCAGATGTTAGCTCAGGGCTAATCTTCCTCAAAAAAAAAGAAGAAAAAAAGTCTAGGAAAGCCAGGCATTAGGAAAGCCAGGCAGGTAAGCAATGTGTGAAGGGCACAGATGAGAGTGGTAGGGACTGTGACAAACTAAGAAGAGAATACATCAAATAATGGAGCAGCCATCACTCATCTCCAACCAATCACTGCCATGTGGGAATGGAATCCCGGAGGTGAGAGATAGCTCTTCGTATACAATATCCAGATTTTTCTGTGAAATCTCCTGTATTGTAAATGTTGGCAACAAGTTATTTTATTTGAAACAGCTTGTTCTTATTACAGAGGCAGTACACATGCATTGTAAAAAAATAGAGAATGTAGGCCAACAACAACCAAACATATTCTCACCACTCAGAGGTCACTATTGCTGACACCTTAGTGCATATCATTTCAAATGTTTTTTTCATAAATATATAGACATTTTATAAACAAAATATGATTACCCTGTATATATGGTTTGGGAACGGGCATTTTGTTAAAGATTTTGACTTTTCCATCTCAATAATTTTCACCTCATCTTCCCCTGTCCAAATTAAAATTTTTCCAACTGACCCGAAATATCTCTTATAGAGATCTATTTAAACCAATAGGGAATTTTGGACCATGCATTGTATTGTTATTATATCCCTTAAGTCTCTTTAATCTAACAATTTTGACTTTTTAAAAAATCATACTGACTTGCTGAAGAGAGCTGGCTAGTTGCCCTACAGGATGCCTTACCTCCTAGATTTGTCTAGTTGCTTCCTCCTAGTGTCCTTTACTTTGTTACTCTATCCCCAGTATTTCCTGTAAACTGCAAGTTATAGCTCATACTTCTTCTGGGAGTGGGAAGCAGCTAGGACATGTACTAGGTTGGGTTATGTATTTGCCTCACACCAGAATTGGTCTACCGGTTAGCGTTAGATTGATTCCCGGAAATGCGTGATGACAGTCTGACCCCTCCAACATACAGTCACATTTCTGGCCTCAAGACTGTAAACTGATAGTGTTATCTGGCCCTACACGAATGACCAGTTGTCCACCAACCATTTCACATATGGTTTTTAACACCAATTAATAATCTTTGCCAGAAACAAAAATTGTATTCAAGTTCACAAAATGCTGTTTTTCCAATCTACATTAGCTGGCCCTTTTCACTCCTCAACTAGGGTTCAAATTAATATTATAAAAAATAACTTCCAGTGCGCCAAACTCAATGCATTTGGGGGCAGGATTTAGCCTATAGGCCATCACTTTCTGATCTATAATCAAAGCCAGACAAAGTCTCACTCCTCTCATCTGTCCTCTGTGGCATTAGGTCTTTTGTTTGTAACACTCAATTACTTTGCACTTATTGACATGTTGCCTGTAACCTTCTCAAGGCATTTTGTGTGTATTTGTCTCCCTGGCTAGACTGTGACCTCCTCAAGGGTGGGGACTCTCCTGCAGTATATTCCGTTTGCTTCTCCTAATGTACTTTTAGAGGTACTTTGGCAACTGCTAATTCTAGTTAACAAAAAAAGCACTAGTAAGAACCAAAAGTTTTCGTAATTGTCTCTTGTGTTCCCTGACTTTCCCACTAAAACTTTCCCTAATGCTCTATCATAATGAAGTGCTTATCTCAGTTACAGTTTACTTCTGCAGAAGAGTCCCTGTGATGGGGGGTGGGGAGGGAGAGGGGAAATAAGCTCTTTATTAGTCTGCAAAACTTGGGACATCATTTTCCAGCTTCGTGACTGTAGGTAAGTCCTATCATCACTCAGTTTTTATTTCTTCGTTCAGTAAAATGAACTGACTGGGTTGTCTCTAAACTCACACCCGGCTCGGCTCTAACTCTCTAGGACCAAGTCTATCCGTACCTTTTAGATGTTCCTCCGAACCCACCTCTCCCTGCTTGGATAGCACCTTGGCTCCCTTCACACAGCTCAGCCCTGTCCTTTCTAAGCTTAGGTGAAGTAAAACCCATAGTGGGCAGAATTTGCCTCTGACTCTCCTACCACCAGTTAGACTGGTCTAATCTATACATTCCAGGAACAGTTTGCTCATATTTCTCAGGTCAAACCTTCAGTCCTTCACAACCAAGGCCAAATGTGGATATCCCAAGGGCCCTACACAAGCAGTGGGCACAGCAGAGGCCCAGTCTTAGGTTTTCCTTTGCTGCAAGGGAGGAGAGGATGGAGAGGACTGTGATTGGTTAGACACTTGTCCTTGTTGTGGAGCCTCACCATTAGGGCTCTGAATGACCCCAGGCCAGCTCTGGGATATTGGTCCTTCTAAAAAATAAAATAAAAATGCTCACCCGTTTTTTCCCAGTCCTTTTAGTCTCCTTTCCCTCTTTTTATTCCCTTCTATGTAGGTACAATCTCAAGGACCTCATCCACCTGGCTTCACATGCCTGGAAATAGCTCTTTCTCTACCTCCTCCTTGACTAAGGAGAGTCTCCAGCCTGATTATAAATGGAACCTTACCATTTCCCTGGCCTTGAAAGCTCCAGGTGGTGAAGAGGGAAACAGACACGTCTCTTAGAAGTAAGGCAGAGAGAGAACCATCACCAGCCTTATTCTTCATAAACCACATTCGGGCCTGTAGCAAACAGGGCTGGCTAGAGCAAACAGCCTGAGTCTGCTGTGAAAGCCTCAGCCCTGTCCTGTACCTCTCATCTAAAGAAACACAAAATGGATCCATAATTCTTCCATTTTCCTCCTTTCCCCATTCAGGATTAGTGGCTATTGATGAAAATCAGGTCCCAAGCTGGCCAAACAAGGTCTGCCTTTTGCTGTATCCTTGGCAGCACCCTATGAATCTTTCAGTATCGATTGTGAATATTAAATAGAACTATTAAGATGAGCAATCTCCCAGTGAACAGGAACAAGGGAAACTCTTGTGATGCAGGGTACACGTGGGAGCCTGCCAGTGATGCGGTAGGGTGCCAGGGCCTGCCTTCCCAGGGCCTGTCCTCAACAGATGTCAGCACTTGTTTTTCCTCAGGAAGGAGAGAGTTGTCCCGGTGGTAAGAACAGAGTCTTGGGGAGCTCCACGGCTTGGACAGATGAAAGGAAACCAGCCAGTCAGCAACAGATGGAGACCAAAATCAGAGTAAGAAATAAGGGTCAAGGTAGCCAAGATGCCCCCAACAGTAAAAGACAGAAGGGAGGGATGTAAAGCTATATATGCTTGTCTGGACTTCCCAGGCCCAGAGCAGCCTGGTGAGAAAATGTTCCAGTCACAGAGTCTTTGTATTCACTTATTTAATAATAGTTGGGAAGAAGCAATCCCAGCTGGATAACAAGTAATTTAGTTTCAGAACATTTATCCCTCCAAAAAAAGTGCATTTCCCGCCTCTGGCACTCAGTGGTATGAATCGAACTCTTACTCTCACTCGGAGGCCTCTTCTATTCAATTCCCAGGTTGGCTGGCATAGTCTTCTTAGAATAACCCCTAAACGTGGAATTTCTGTTTTCAAGAGTCCTCATTTCTAATATGAAACTCTAAGTGACACAGAATGAAGACTAAGGATCAAAGATTATCAGATTAATTTGCCTAAAACCAATTCACCTAGAAACAATTATTCTAAAATAAATATTTATCAAATCTGCAGCATTTCAAAAGGATTTAGCAGATTCACCTTTTCACTTATTGCTGTTGTCGGTATAACCTTTGTTAGTCAACTGAATATGCCACACGTCTGTTCATTTGTTTAGAATATATTGGCATTTTAACAGCAGGAAATGTAGAAGACAGACCAAAGCATCAAAATCATATTGAGCTGTTACATTTCTAAAGGCATCTAATTTATAAAGGAGCATTGGATTAAGAAACACAAAAAAGGATACACAAAATGTCTGTACTAATTCTATTTATTGCTAGCAACTTTAAACTTTTTTAAAAAGTGTTTGAAAATTAGATAACATAGAAAAAGATATCCATAAAGGTAGGAAGCAATCTCATCATGTACAAAGTGCTGCAAATTTGATAAATTTATGTTGCTGATAATAACTCAGAAGTACCCTTGGATGAACAGATATAAATCCTGGAAACACCCAAAGCATTACAAAAAAGAACAGAACATCTAAATGTCTATAAAAACATCCAAAAGGGAATTAAGGTTTTGGTAAACTGGTCCTTAAGTGAAGTGAACTTTAAGCAAACAAGTTTTCAGTGAATTGGTTTTAAAAGATCTAGTTTTAGGTGAACCAATTTCAGCCAAACTGACTAGAACCAGGTCAAAGTGTCTTGCCCGTCTGGCTTCGCAGAGCCTCAGGGTTTGGGAGTTGCAGTAGATGTAATCCTGGGTCCCTCTGAGAGGTGGCAGGTCTGGAGTAGTGTGCTACTGCTAGGGAACCTGACCTGAGAAGAAGGGAGTGAGAGCATGAGTGTGTGTGTGTGAATGTGCCCGTGTGTGCAGATACAGGGCTGGAGCGCTCAGTGCACTTAAACCTGGGAGTGTGGCTAGCCTGAAGCTTCCTAGATGTCTCACCCAGCAACTCCACAGCCAGAGACCCACTCATTACCTCCCCCAGCTGAGGAGAAGAGGAACCAAGTACAGGCACCCACCTAGCCTCCCCAGGCCCACCTGAGTCCCTGAGAAACTGGCAATACGGGAAGCAGGCCCCCCCAGAGCTGGTCTCTATTCCTACCAGAAGGGTGAGCAGCTCTCCCAGTCCTTAGAAGATGGCCAAGAAATAACTCATGAATAAGGTCCAGAGTTTCCACGTCTTCATCCAGATAGAGAGATAAGAGACTGTGGTAAGAACCTGGCTGACCCCACATCTGACCCCACATGTAGGGTACAAAAGAGTGAGGAGCTCCCATGATGTCCTCTCTTCCTATAATCCAGAACTTATGCACCAACACATACTGGAGATACAGACTAAACTCCGACCTTCAGAAAGTATTGGAACCCGCCTGTGTGTGCCTGGGTAGGAGCTATAGCACAGCCTCCACACGTGGAAAGAAGGCGAGTCACCCCCACCATGGCAAGTGGAAGGTTCCTCCTCCACAATCCATTTGGAATGTCTTGATCTTTGGGTCTCTGGTCCTTGGGGCCCTCCCCAGAGGACTCTTCTGCCAGGCCTGCAGAGTGTGTTCCTTGCCTCGGCTGGCCTCAAAGGGGCCCACTGGCCAGAGGAATTTGTCGACAGTGGCGATGGCAGCAGCAGTGACTGCAGCTCAGATATAGTTGGCAGGGGGCTGTCGGGCATTGAGCCGCTGTATGTGACAGCCATGGCAGAGCAAGTGCCCGTCCAAAGGGAAGCAGCAGCAGCCTTCCTCATCACTCAGCTGCATCCGGCAGTCCTAGGGAAGAAGGACACCTAGTTTATCTCAGCCCAGGCACCTCGGACATGTTGGGAGTCTGTCCTGTTCAACACCAGACTCCTAATGCCTCAGGGTGGGACTGGAAGGAATGGACTCCCAGAAGAGAAACCTGAGAAAATACCTCAGCTGGACACCAGGTGTCGCTGCTACAGCAGAAATAATGAAACAGGCTCCCATTTCCAGTGGTTACCAGGATTCCCTAGTTTTCAGAATCTTGACCCTGGGAAAGCTACATTCAGAAAGGACTAAACAACCAGGACCAGAGAGAGTGGCTGGAGGATGAGAAAGAGACTGGAGATAGGTCAGAGCAGCTTCCTGGGGTTCCATGCCCTATATGGACTCCAACAGCTCTAGGATTTGACTCCTCCCCGGCCCCACTCCAATTCTCCTCCAGGAGCCCTCACCCACAACACTCACCTCACAGTGGTAGCACTCAAAGTGATAATCTCGGTCCATGGATATCACCCTCACAATGTCCTCACAGCCCTGAAATAATGCAGACCGCCACAGGGTGAGAGCAGCATGACAATCCCAAATTCACCCTCCCCCAACTCAGCCCCCCTCCCACCTGATGGGAGGATCAATCAAAGGCCTCCGGAACCTCTCTGCAATCATCTGTAGCTTTGAGTTAGCCTTTGCAAGTCCTACGGGACCTCCCTCTCCCCTTCCTTGGCGCTGCCTGCCTCCAGGAGGGCATGCCCCCTCATGGAGCCTTCTCTCTCTCCAGGGGCTCTGGCCTTACCTTCCTCTTCCAGCTGTGGGGAAAGCAGAGGGAAGGGAAAGGAGCAGGCAGCATAAATAAAGCAGGCTAAGCTGGGGACAAGCAAATCCAATAGGGTCTGGCTCCTCATTGGCTTTTGGCTTCTCTCCTAGGTACACCCTCTGCACACACAGCATAAACCATTTCCAACCCCTTCCTACCAGCCCTGAGGATTCTTCCCACCTTTTTCCAGCCCCTACATCTAGGATCTGGTGAACTTGACCTTAAAGAAAATCTGCTCTGGACTGGGAGAAAAGAGATGGAGCCTGGGCCCGGTGAGGCTGTCAGACATGTCTAGGCCCGGATGTTAGGGTCACGGTGGTGACCTCGAGAGCAGAGTCACACGGGAATCTTTGCAGAGTACATTCCTCAGCACCACTGCCTCCCATGGGAGGCCAGGAAGCATGTCCCCATCCTCTCCCTAGAGGCAGCGGCACTGGCTGCCCTGCAGGAGAACCCAGACATACTGACCTCTGAAGGGAGGATGGGTTGGCCACAGGCCGCACACTTAGGAGCATAATTTCTGAAAGAGACAGGACAGAGATGAGCTGAGGTTGGGGAATCTCTGAGCCCAGTTCTACACCACACCCCAAGGGCAGACTCACTTGTGGTAGTCCGTGACACAGTACACCTGGTTGGAGAAGTCCACTGTGAAGGGGATGCCGTCCAGGCACTTGTTGCAAACGATGCATCGGAAGCAGCCTGGGTGATAGGACTTCCCCATAGCCTGGAGAATCTGGCTCATGGAATGGGAGGAGAATCAGCCTCCCTTCAGTCCCAGCTCTCCAGCTACCTGTGATGTTCCCCTCCAGCTCCTGCTAACCTCATCCAACCACCTACTATCCTCCCAGAACAATGCTATGTAATCTGAGGGGACTAAGGAGTCTTAAAAAGGAGACAGAAATCCCAAAAAAGCTCTTAGCATCCAGGCCAGTGGTCCTCAGCCCAGGCTGCATATTAGGATCACCGGGGAGCTTTAAAAACCCATCAATGCCTGGGTCCCACCCCAGAAGTGTTCATCACAGTCTCTGGTGATGACCCAGGCATTGGTACTTGTACTTCCTCCCAGGTGATGTGCAAGGCTGCCAGAGTTGAGAACCACTGATCTAATCCAATCCCTCCTTCTTCCAGAAGAAAACTGAGTTCCAACTGATCCTAGTCAGTAACAGAAAGGGGATCAAGACTGAGGACCTCACACTCCTAGGCAGAGGGCCTGGCTATGCCTGCAGAATTAGGGAGGGGCCAGACCCCAGAAGCATGGGCATGGCAGCATTAGGAGTCCAGACTTGATCCCATAGGTATAGAGAAGCCACTGTAACCAGGTGCTCTGGGGAGGAATGGGATGAAAGTGATTCATCTGGTGATAGGTTTCCTCCCCCCATCTTTTCTCAGTACCCATTTAGCCCCTGATTCTACCCCTCGGCCCCTCGGCCTTGTAGAGTCTCAACTGAATACACTCTGCTCACCTTCTCCAAAATCAAGTGACCACAGACACAGCATTTCTCAGCTGCCTCCTGAAACCCTGAAAACTAGAGAGAAAAAAAAGTTCAAGGGAAGATGTTACAAGCTGAGAATGACCTGAGGGGTGGAACCCCAATAGGCCACCAAGAAGGGGGTTGCAATATGGGAGCCAACTGCAGGCACAGGGGACCCCTCACTCACCAGATAATCTTCCTCACAATAGACAGAGCCGTTGACGCTGTAGAAAGCCTTGCAGCGCAAAGTTCGCCCTAGAAGTAGCAGAGAAGGGGCTGGAGCCTATCCCGGGGCCCAGGCACAGGGCTTCCTCGCTCCAGGGTCTCTGCTCCCCAATGTTGCATGATGTATTTAAATCTAGATTTTAGTGCTTGTCCTCCAAACTGCTGTCTGCCCTCCCTCCCCCCACAAAAATCCCATCTGATGCAATTCCAATTTGCTTTGTCTCATTCCTGCCAACCTCCCCTCTCCTCTGCTCACCGCTCCTCCAGTTCCTGCCTCCTCAACAGTTTTCTATGACCCTGCCCTAAATGAGCACCTTCCTCTCCAGTGCCCAGTGCGTGGGGAGGAGAGCCATCTGGGAAAGCAAAGCTTTCAACGTGCGATACAACGAGCACAGAGATGACCATACTGTCACAGACCTTGCCCTCTGGGACCTTTCAAGCTAGGAGCCTCTTTGCCCAAACATAGCTATCCTGCTCTCCTAGCCCTGTCCATCTCCTTCCAGGAAGGCTCTACAGAGGTCAGGACATATTGGAGTTACTGCTGGGGACAACGTGCTCCAGGGTGTCTAAACTGCCAAGGATGGGGGAGGAGTAAGACCAGGGCCCAGAGTGCGCAAGTTTCCCACCTCTGCCTTCTTCCCATCAAAATCTCCACATCCAGCTCTGCCCAGTGGTTTAGAAAAGCTGACTTAGAAACTCATGAGACATGGGGTGGATAGAGAGAGGGAAAGAGACATACCCAGAAGAGGCCCTACACACAGAACAGACAGAAAGATGAACCTAAAGAGAACCAAGCCGGGGGGGTGGGGTGAGAGAAGAGCTGAGTGTTGGAGTCAGACAGGCAGAGATAGGAGATTAAAGGTTTAGCAAAGGAATCAGAGTGGGTAAGCAGTGGGGAGGGGTAATGAGGGAGGTAAGGGAAGGGCTGGGGAGTTAAGGCCGCTGGGAGCATCCCCCCTCCAGGCGGGCCTCCTGAGCTAACAGCAGCGGGCATTCTTGGAGCGTGATGTCATCAGCTTGGCATGGCCCGGTGGCCTGCACTCTAGCGAGGTGGCTGAACTCTGACCAGCCAAGAGAAAACCCCCTCTCCGCCCGCCACAGCTCCCCACTCCCCCAGCCCACCCCCGCCCTTCCCACATTCCAGTCTTTCACTGTCGCCCCAGGCAACTCGACTGCCCAAGACCAAACCCCACCAAGGAGAGGCCAGAGGGCTGGGCAGGAGTCCAGGCTGGGCAAGAAGGGAGGCAGAAGAAAGGGAGAGGAACAGAGGGGAGGAAAGAGGCTGAACAGAGGGAGGGCTGACTCCAAAAAGCAGACCCAACATGGGGGCGGGAGAGCCAGGTAGAGCACAGAGGCATGAAGCAAGAGACAAGGTGGGGCAGCAGTGGTCGTCCAGATACATGGTGGGGACCCTCCGCGAGCAAATGAGGAGGCACAAGCTCTGCTTTCCCTAGGCACTTGTGAGCGTATGTATGTATGTACGTGTGTGGGGAGTGCTTGAGGCCTGGGGGCTGCACTCACCACAGGAGCAGCAGACAAAGCACTGGGTGTGGTAGAGGCTGTCCAGGGCCTGGCAGGCGTTGCTCTGCCCATAGATGCCTTTGTTGCACTTGATACAGGTGCCTGAGAGGAGAGAGAAGAGGTTGTCAGCATCATACCCCACTTCCTCAGCTCAAAACCAGGGATTCCTGATCTTTCCTGACTCCTCTTTCCTGATTGTGCCAGAGGACCACCAGTCACAGCTTCCCTTTAATGGACTCCCTTCTGGGAAGAGAGGGTAATGAGAAATGGGATGCAGCAAGGCCTTGTCTAGGCAGATATATTCTTTTACTGATTAATCAACAGATATTTTCTTAACATCTATTTCATGCATAGTGAAAATATTGTGCCCAATACTGTGGAAAATTGGAGAAAGTCAAATATATGGTCCTTGGCCTTCAAATGCTTAGTTTCTGTTACGGAGAAAGACAAAACAGGCGAGGTATGATCCCTGTTGCACTGTGTGGGACAGTCAGAGATGTCACTTCATAAGGGCCCAGCAGCAGACTCAAAAACTTTCTAGAGAAAGCAAGCCAGTCCCAGAAAGCCTCTCTGGGACCTCAGTTTCTCCATTTGTAACATGAGCTGCTATTCAGCTATAGAATGACTTCTCACTGATCCACACCTCAAGGCTTCCAAGGATCTGGAAAGAAGGATCTGGCTCAGTAGAGGGCCCTGTGCAGAGGGGACCAGGTGAGCGTGACTCCCATGGGAAGACGGCTGCTGAGAATGCCAGGTGTGTTCCAGGGACTGAGGGTTGCACAGAAAGGGGGCAGGGAAGGGTGGCAGAACCCCTAATGTCTTCTTGTCATCTCCTATCATGGTAAGGGACAGAGCTGAACTGCTCTTCCCCGAACATCCCCCCCCCTAAAATACATATACCTGGCTCTGGCACCCACCTTTCCTGGGTGTGTTCTTCCCTCCCTCCACTCCCCAATTCCAGGCCCATGAGTGAGGGCTAGGGCCTGTCTTTGGGGAGCAGATCCCAACGGGCCCGCCTTACCCCGCCCCACTTTTCCCCCTCGGCATACTGCCACGCTCCTTGCCTGTTGGGGCCCATCCCAGTCTTTGCCCAGGGGCTTGGGAGCCCGTGCAGCAGCTGCAGCAACTGATGAGCCCAGGCCTGTCTTGCTCCCACCCTCTGGCAGCTGGGCAAGGCTGTAGCCAAGGAAGAGGGCCCCTACTAGGGGCAAGAGTAGGAGGGTACAGTCAGGCTGGGGGTTCTGTCAGGGGAGGCAATCTGACCCCCAGGAAGGGGAGGCCCCCACCTCTGGGGTCAAAATGTGGCCTCCCCACAGGAGGGGAGATCGGCCCCCAGACTGCATGCCAGGGGGCCCTGTCAGAGCTGTTTCTTTGGGAAGCCTTGGTCATTATGGGAAGACAAGAGCAAACTGCTCAGGCATGTCTACCTTACCTCCTCTAACCCGGCACATCCACACCTAGGTTCTTCCTGCCATTTTACTGCACTCTCTCTGAGCTCCTTTCTTCCTTTTGGCTCTGATGGCTTAGCCAAAGAGACTTCTTTCTATCCAACAGCCACTTCTCCTGGGCCTCAAAAGGAAACTGCTAAAAGCATCCTGTCACTTAGTCTTCCTTGACCAAAGCATCATCTGCTCTGGCTTTCCTCTCTCAGGGTGGGAGGAAATGGAGGGATTGGGGTTGAACTAGGCAGGGTCCTTCCAGCCTGCAGCCCTGCTACTTCTGAACCTCCTCCCCAACCTTCCCTCCGCGGGCTGGGTTCCTCTCCTTTTACATTTCTAGCCATAGAGGTCTAGAGCATGGGGTCCAGGGCAGGAACATGGATGGTGAGAAGGAGATGCTTGGAAAACTGAAGGGGCCCACAGCCCTAGGGGTGAGCCCTCCACTTCTGTTCTTCCTATCACAATCAGATTAACGTTTCTTTATATAGTGAAGTGGTCCTGTGGGTCTTGGCTAAAACCGTTCATGACCCCAAATCCCACCCTCCCCTCAGCTGAGACATATAATCAATTAATACTTTCTAAAGGCAACCGCATGGCGGAGAGAGACAGCGACCAGGTTTCCTTAACAGCAGCAGAAAATAAGGGGCTAGGCTAGCCTGAATTCTAAGCAGGTTATGGCCAGAAGTGAAAGCCAGGTTATTTCTGGCAGTTTCATAGGATCGTTATCCACCCAGTGGTGACGGTGTCCCGGTCGTCGTGGCTGGTGCCCTGACTTCCGCAGGATGGCGAAAAAAGAAGCTGACACCACCAGGTCTCTGCTAAAATGCCCACGCACGCACCAAGCCAGCAGGACTGGGGCGAGCCAGCAGTAGGGTCCTTGCTTTCCGTCCCAGGCGACTTCGTTCTCTCTCCCCAGAAACCACTTCCCCTACTACGACCACGGTTCCGCGCGGCTTAGCAAGCAGCCCCTCGCCCCCGCACCCCACCCCTCTGCCCTGCGCCGCGCGGCCGGCCCCGCCCGCGGGCACCTGGAGAGCCGGGGCAGGAGCCGGCACGCACGCGGCCTGCCCGCCCCGCCCCCCCACCCGCGCATTCCCCGAATTCCTGCGGGCGGAAACTAGGCCCGGGCGGGGGAGCGGTGCGCAGAAGCCTGCAGGGGCACCGCCGCCTAGGGGGCAGCAAGATGGGGGATGCTCTCACTGTCCCACTTGGTCCCCTCCCTAGGAGCCCTCCTACCGCGAAAAACCGAGGCTCTAAAGCTTGAGAAACTGAGACTCACGAGATAATCAGGGGGCTTGAATTTAGCAGGAATAAGGGGCCCCTGGTTCCTCTAAACCCAGTGGGAAGGGGAAATCCCTCTTGCCTCTTTTCTAGCCCCACATCTCCGCCTCCGACCTCCTGGCGCGGGCAATTTGGGCCATCGGGGCAGTGGGGAACTGAATGCGGCGGCGGGTCCCTTCCCGTCCCTAACCACTTCTCTCACTCACCGAAGTAGTCCTCTCTGGCCTCTGGCTCCCGCATCCGGGCCCGGGCGGCCTCCGGAACGAACGGACCCGGCAGCTCCTCGAGACCCGACGGCTCAATCCCCGAGGGTTCCCCGCGGGCGCCGGCTTCTCGCCCACCCGTGCCCACCGTCAGGCGCAGCAGTGCTGTTAGCTCATCCTGGTATCGGGCGCCCGCGGCGCAGTCCCCGTAGCCGGTCACCGAGTGTCGTCCGGGTTGAGCCCCTCGTCTCTCTAAGGGCCCTGCCGCTCCCACTCCGGCCCCGGCTAGAGCTCCGGGGCTGCCCAGGGCCGGGGGATACGAGTGGCGGCTTTCCTGGCAGCCGAACCCCGCGGGCCGATGAGCGCACAGTCGGTCCAGGGCAGCGTGGAGCTCCGGGTAGGCGGACGGCACCCCTCCAGGGGAATAGCCCGCCGGAGCCCCGGGCAGGGGTGGGCCAAACAGGCATGGCCCGGCGGGCAGGGGGCTGCCGTGGCGCTGGTCGTAGCCCATGCTGATGCCGCTGGTACGATTGCTGCAGGGTCGGCTACCTCCGGCTCCGCCAGCCCCCGCCCCGTCCAGCAGCAGGCTGCCCCGGGGGCTGGACGGCTTGCTCGCGTCGCTGGCTGAGCTACTGGCGAAACTGGAGCGAGGGCTTAGGGCTGGGGCCGTGGTCTCCAGCCGAAAGTCGGGGGGCAATGACTGAGGTAGAGGCAAGGCCCGGGTGGGAGGCGGCCCCCCGGGAAACGAGCCTTCGTAGCGCTGCGCCTCAAAGGAGCCGCGCGGGTTCCGCTCTGCGTCCAGGGGGCCTTGCTCCCGGGCTGGCTCCAACGGCTCGTCCCCAGGTCCCCCAGTAGCTCCACGGGGCCCTGATTTCCTAGGTCCCCCCTGCCCACTCAGGCGCCCCTTGCCCGGCCCAGGGGTCCCATCAGACCCAGACCGGCTAGATTCACCCTTTCTGCGGCCGAACTTTGCGCTGCCGGAGTCCGAGAGTCTTAACTTCTCCAGCAGGCGACTGGCTTTCTCTCCTAATCGCTCCATGCCCTCGGGCCTGGGGCCTCCAGCCCCCTCCCCGCCTGGCACCCTGCAGCGTCTCAGCTGCCGCTTCTCTTTCCCTGCGGCCGGATTCCGGTTCCCCAAGGGCACAGAGTAGGCACAGGGGTTTAGCGGGCGGCCCGGATGCCCGGCGCCAAGAATCCCGCAGCATCACCCAGCGAGAGGGGCTGCGTCCCTCCGCTCATCAGGGGTCAAGCGGGGCCAGAAGGGCCTAAAGCCGCGGCTGTCCCGTCCGCAGGTCTATCTATTCACGCGTCGACTCGCCGGGGCCGCCCTACTCTGGCCGGCCCCCGCCCCCCTCACTCCCACACTCAGCACCGACCTAACTTCTCTCCCAAACTTTTGTCTGCCTGGCCGGATCTACTTTCCTGGAGGGGCGGAGCGCCCAGTACTAGAGGAACGGGGGGGGGGGGTGTCTGCGCAGGGATCTCTGGTGCGCCAGGAAGTTGGGGAGGGGGACGGGTGCTAGTGCTAACTGTCTTAGAGGTGGAGATCCTCCGACCGGAGGCGACAGGAGTGCGAGGGGCAGTTTGGGCAGCTGTCACTACATCATTCAAGAATTGGGACAGGAAAAAGTGGAGTAGGGGGAGGGGAACTCTTTGTTTGCAGTTGGAATGCGCGGAGGGGCACGGTGGAATGTCGCGGTCTCGGACGGGGCGACGCGAGGCATGTTCTGCGCAAATACCGTGACTTTGTTCCTAGTGTGGGGACTGTGGGAGAGATGGAGAGAGACTAATACAGAAGGAGTGAGACAAGGAGAGATCCATAAAAAGGAAGACAGGGAGAAGAAGAAAGGTATATACATACAGAGGTTCAGAGACGTGTACGTAAAGAGCCCAGACAGGCGTGGAAGACAGGTAGCGAAAGAATGGGAGCCGGGGCAAAGGGGATCGTGGGTAGTGCAGAGACCGAAGGATGAGTAGACTAAGAAAAACTCAAATTTATGCAAGTCCAGAGAGAATGAGAGACAGATAAAATGCAATAAAGAGACACCACTTTCTGAACCCAAAGCTCTGTGAGGCGGGGGAGGAAGGGAGCTTTAGTGTCTACGTAAAAGGACTGAGGAAAACATTTGGGACTAATCTCTACCTTCAGGATAGGACAGATAGAGGGATAGGCAGACACCCCCTGGTGTTGGGAAGTGAGATTTTTAGCAAGTATTTCAGGTGTCTGTGCAGATAGAAGGCCTGGTTTTAGGGCTAGGGAACGAACCGCTCGCCTCCTGCTTGGCTGACCTACAGGAGATTGGTGATGAAGAGTAATTTAAGATTAATTTCAGAGAAAAAACAGAATGTCATTTAGAGGAGATAGCAGGCAAAAATGATGAGGGTGGAAGAAGAAAAGAGGCTGATCTTGGCCATACCAGAGGGATCAAGAAGAAGGAAAACAAGAAACTGTGGCTGAAGCTGAACAAACCTAATTAAATACCAGCCAGCTGATTTTGCCCAGACTAGCACATCAGGGGCCAGGAACTGAGGAAGTAGCATGGAGAAGGAATACTACTCCTTTGTATTTAGATAGTAAATGAGTATGAAAATTATATGCAAACAAATCATGCATATTGTTTTCATCTCAACATTTTGAACACCTTTTATAATCTTCTAAGTAGCCTTAGGGAATGGGGAAGGAAAGGAGGTTAACATCTTTTGGGAAATTAATTTGGCACAAACTATTCAGTTCTTTGTCCTAGCTGCATTGTCTCCTTGACCTCCTCTCACCTGAGAATCAGCCTCTCTGTTTCCCTGGTCCAGGCCTACAGCTTTTCTCTGATCCAGAGGAGAGCCTACTATCAGACAGGAAGCAGGGAGCACTGAAAGCATTAGTAACAGAGGGGAGCTATCAGGTTGTATCTAGAACCCGCTGTGAGCAACATCTTCAGAATTAACCGTAAGGCTCTCCTTTCCTGTGTCCAGATGGGGAAGGAGAACCTGGATTCTTCTTTTCAATTACTTACATCCAAAATATCCACACGGGCTGGCCCCGTGGCCGAGCGGTTAAGTTCGCGCGCTCCACTGCAGGCAGCCCAGTGTTTCGTTGGTTTGATTCCTGGGCGCGGATATGGCACTGCTCATCAAACCACACTGAGGCAGCGTCCCACATGCCACAACTAGAAAGACCCACAACGAAGAATATACAACTATGTACCGCGGGGCTTTGGGGAGAAAAAGGAAAAATAAAATAAAATCTCAAAATATCCACACAGCCTGTAATATTTGGAAGCTTTGCTCCTTTGGGGTGAGGATGGGAGAGGAAAAGTTGAGAAGCCATTTAAGGAGGCCCATCCAGGAGTTGGTGGTGGCAGCAGTGGGCACAGTTGGGACCAACAACCTGTGTTTTCAGGGGATAACAGGAAGCAGAGACAAGTGAAGGAGGAGATAGGTGCACTGATAGGGGTGCTCCTGCAGTGCTCATGACCTTGGGGTAACCACTCCATAGTCTGAACTGGAGCTGGTTGCTCCACAGGCCCTATTCTCCATCCCCACGACTTTAATTCAGCCAGCCCTGGTGGTCTAGGTGTTAAAATTCTACACTCTCATGGGTTGCCTGGGTTTGTTTCCCAGTCAGGGAACCATACCACCTGTCTGTCAGTCATCATACTGTGGTGACTGTTTGATACTGAAAGCTATGCTACTGAGGTGGACAGGTTTCGGCAGACCTTCCAGACTAAGACAGGCTAGGAAGAAGGACTTGGCCACCCACTTCCAAAAATATCAGCCAGGAAAACCCTGTGAATAGCAGTGGAGCATTGTCTGATACAGTGCCAGAAAGGATGGGGCAAAAAGACCAAGCAGGGTGCTGACTACTAGCATCTCCACTTGGTTGCCTCAAAGGCATACTGACTTCACCTTCCCTGCCTCCCGAAACTGGCTCCTCCAGCATTCCCTGAGTAAATTATACCATTAACCACTTAGCCGCTTAAGCCAGAAACCTGAACATCAACCTTTTGTCCTCCTCCCTTAACCTCAAATCCAACCAAGTCCTATGAATTCTGCTCCTAAATATCTTTCAAATCTCTCCTCCCATCATCACCATGATATCTATCAAGCCACCACATTTTCTTTCCTGAACCACTGCAAAAGTCTCCCTGCCGAGGCTTCGCCCTCAATCCGTCTTACACCCTGAGGTCAAGTGATTCTTCTAAACACAAAACTGATCATCTTCTCATTTCCTGCTATAAAACCTTTCAGTGATTTCTCACTGTCCTTGAAATAAAGTCTATACTCTTTATGATATTTCACAAAGTCTCTCCAGCTCTCCAGCCTCTTCTCTCAGCACCATCCCTTCCTCAAACTGTTCTGCAGTAGAAATTGCACCTTGTCTGTGCTCTCTCTTGCCTCTAGACTTTTTTACTTGCTGTTCCCTGTGTTTGGATGACTCTCCTGGCCTCCGTTTCCTTCTGGCTAACTCTTCCCCTTCTTTCAGGTATCAGTTCAAACACCAGTCTCTGAGAAGCCTTTCCAGACTGCCAGAGTAGGTTAACTACCCCTGCTGTATACTCCCATGGCACCCCATACTCCCCCAGCATCACCCTTATCACAAGTCATTTCATTCCCTGCTTAAATGCCTGGCTTCCTGACTAAACAAAACCTCCAATCAGCATGTAACCTGATCAACATGGTATCCATAGTACCTAGCACAGTACCTGACACCTAGTAAGCAATCAATATTTGTTGTATGACTGAATGAATAGAAAGCTATTTTTATTTCTCAATCCATTCAAAATGCACAAATTTTGTGTGCAAGTGTGTGTGTGCATATGCATGCACGTGCACAGACACACACACACACAAAACCTTCCTCAAAATACAGCTTGGTTTACAGGACTAAGAAATAGCTATAAGGCCCTGTAGATGGCTTGGTCACACGGTGGGAGAGCAGCTGCTGGTGAGACTTGGGAACTCTTTAAGCTTTAATTTCCTCATGTGTAATATGGGAATAATAAAATCTGCTTTATATAATTCAATAAACAATAGCTATTATATCTATATCCCAATTCCCAAATAGGGGACGGAGCCTGTGTTCTGCTCATAATCAAGCCCATGACTAAAACTGCCCACCAGGTGGCAGTATTACCCTGGACTGGTCCTATGCTGCTTCCACTGCAGAGCAAGACCAGCAGTCACTGGGAAGCAGAAGGTACCAAGGGCTGCTTCCCCACAGCTTTGAGTGAAACCAGAAAAAAAAAAAAAAAAGACTCAGAGACCAGGGCATGTGTCAAGAAGGCCTCATGTTTTTTAGACCCATCCTCCTCCTTTTCTCATCCTAGGCTCCTCCGAGGCACTGTGTACGCTTAGGAATAAGCATTTTCTGGCTTGCCATTCACAATGGGGAGAGTTTTCCCCCTTCTAGATAAGTCCTTTTATCCCGCCAGAGCTGCCAGCTTCCATTTCCAGTGGGGACTGTGTTAAGAAGAGAGGCAGCTTTGCTTTCTCCGACTGCAGAGGACATTTTGTTATTCTGGGAAGCCCCACAGCCGCCCATTTCTGGGACATGGGGAGTAGCAGAACCCAGAGTTACTCTTGGTTATAGATTTCACTCATCCTTTTCCACCTTGACTTCAATGAACGAGTTCAAGTCAGGACAGCAAGTTTTGTGGGGTTGGTCAAAAGATGGGGAGACAGGTCCATTCTCATCACCTCCCTCATCTTCCTCTTCTTGGAAATTAGGATTATAAAGTTCTGGTGGAAGGAGCTGGGCCTCAGCGGAAGGTAGTCGGTCTGAGGGAGGCCCATACACACGGTTGGCTTTAGTGCCATGCTTAGAGTTGGCATCCAGGTGGTAGCAGAGCTCTGTGAGGCGCTGGGCCCGGAAACGGGGAGGCCGGGCCACCCAGACACCCGGCTCATTAAGACTGTCCTCTTCATCTGACATCAGCTCTTCTGTCACATCCTTCCACAGGCGTTGGTCCTCAGGTCCAAAATGCCTCATGATACTGGATCGGTTGGCAAAAAGCTAAGGTGGGAGCCCAGGACAGAGATTAGGAAGAGAAAGAAACTATGCATAGGTTTGGGGAAAGGGCTTGGGTGGGAGGAAGGCTGTGTAAAATCTGCGCCTGAGAGAACCCAGCCCCCAAGTCAAATCTTAGAACTGGCTCACCCTCCTCCTCCTCTATCTGCCTACATTCTTGGCTCTCAACCCCATTCTCAGATGTCACGTCCTCTGGCATTCCCACTGTGGCTTATTAGGGTTTACAGTTTAGCATCTTGAAAGGAAGGCCTAGAAACCTACCCGGTATCTGCGACTTCGAAGTTTCTTCTCCTCTTTTTCCTTCAGGCCTTTAAAGGGGTTCAGGGAGTTGCGGTACTCGCGCCTCTTAGTAAGGAAGTAGGCTACACAGGCTCCTGACGGGGAGAAGGCAAAAAGTAGGGTCGTCTAGAGCACTGGTCCTCAGCCCATTCTTCTGCCCTAACGTTACTGGTCGGGACGGTGAGAAACACTACTTAGATGGTGGGCTTCTCGGCAACCCATCAGCGGCTATTCACTCCTCTTTGGTTTAGCTCTCTCTGCCCAGCCCCATCTCCAACACTAACTCCTCCCACTAGAAAAAGACTCCAGTGCTTCTGTAACTCCCTTCCCCACCCCAATTAAACTTACTCCCATCCTACTCTCTAGATAGCAGATTACAGGCACTTTCTCAGAAGAAGCTTTCTTAATGCTTCAGGATTAGTTATGGACAAATAACCAAAGAGCAAGGAAAGCAGAGAACCCAGGATGTCGTATTTTGGGACAAAAGGGCAGGCCTGGATTCTGATCTCCTTGTCATAATACCCTAGACTCAGGCCTATAGAAACTTCATGCATGATGGTGTTCTAGCCCTTTCCTTCTCCCATTTTCATTTCAGACTAAGGGAATAAAAAGGCAATCAGAGACAATCTTGTGAATATTGTTGGTGAGAATAGCTAAAAATAATTTTTTAAGTCCACTATTTTCAAAACCATCCAAATCATCTCCATTGTGCCTCTTCTCCTCTGACCAGGCACAGGGGCTGGAGAAAGAATGAGACGGAAGTGAACTCAGTTTTTCTCACCTTTCAGCTCCTTATCAGTGTAATTGTGGGGACTGGTCACCAGCTCCTGCTTGAGCTTTTCCAGAAGGAACTTCACTACTGAAATATTCCAAGAAGACTTGATGCTGCCACAAAGAGAAGAGAGTGAATAAGGCAGTCAGCATTTTAAAGGCTAGATAAACAGAGATTCCCAGCACTAATCAACTCTGTGGTGAATTCCTCCATGGCCTAAGACAGGCTACAAGAGGCAAGGGTGTGATCAAAGCCTTCACCTCATTGTTATATTGGAGCAGCCCCCTCTGCTTCCCTCTCCTTGGCAAAGTGCCTTGTGATTCTTTTCCCTCAAGAGGACCATACCTTTCAGACCCATTGAATCTCTTGTCATTGGTGATGTGGTTATGCACATTGTGGACCAATTTCTAGAGGGGGAAAAAAAACAAACACAGAATCAAGCCAGGAGTGGATATGATGAAAACCTCCTCTGGTCCCTAGGCATTGTCCCTATGGAGTTCTCTGCCTGAATCCTTCGCATAGTCTGGGTACCATTTCTGTTGATGCCTTTTCTTAGCCAGAGAGCCTGTCCAAGTTAGTATTTCTAATGCCTCCCCACCTTTTTTTCCCTTTTCATTTAATTTGTGTGAAGACTCTAGGATCATCCCTGGTCTTCCTTCTGCTCCTGGGGAATATGATCACTAGAGCAAGTCTCAAACGTTTCCGCAAACATGCTCCTAATAGCAAGGAGAGAGCGAATACACACCAGGGATACTGCAAGTGGACATTTTTTGAAGCCCTGTACTCTTGCAAATTTTAAAATTTTCTTCACAATATATCTGTATTTCTTTTAATATAAAAATGTCTCCCGAAATCTAGTAAAATTGATGACCCTAAAATGGCCCAGGTCTTGTGCACATTACCACAAATCCCAGGGGTACTCACACCATGGTCCGAAAAATACAAACCTAAGATAACAGAGATGTGAAATGGAAAGGGCCTTGGAGACTGTCACCCAGTCTCTCTTTCACATCATTAAACAGGCTGTCTTTCAGCTTTCCTTCTACATCTTTAACGATGGGTTCTCACTAGTTTTTGAATCAGCTTATTCTACTGTTGAATATCTCTAATTGTTAAGTTTTGCCTTAGATGCTTCAAAATCTGACCCCAGGCTTGCCCATAATAGCACCTGAAAGATTGGAAGGCAGCTTTCATTTCCTCCCCAAGTCTTCTCTTATCCAGTCTAAATGCCCAAGTCCTTCAGCCATTCCTCATGGCAGACTTTCCAGGCAGACTCCTCATGAAACTATGAGGCTCTCTGGTTTGCCGGTGTCCCTCTTACAACGTGGCACCTAGAACCAAATCTAACTCATCAGTTGAGGTCTGGCCAAAGAGAGCATTACTTCCCTGAGTGGAACTCTACAGTTGTAGGAATGAAACCCAAGATGGTGTTAGCTTTCTCAGCAACACCATCCCTACTCACAGTGTCACAGGGTTCATTCATAGTGAGCTGTAGTCAACTCAAATCCATTTTTACATGGATTACTATCTCTACCATTCTGGAATTGTTTTTTTTTTCTTTTAACTCTAATGCAGGATTTTACATTTCTTCCCAGTATATTTAGTTTTGCTGTTTCTGATTATATTTTCATCCCAAGCTCTCTCCATCAAGGGAAGTTTCCCAGTCCAAAATTGATGGACTCATGTCCTGATCTCAGGACTTCAGCTTCATATTCAGAAATGCCCAATTTACCCTCTACCTCGATGGTTGATTGACCACAGAAACTTAGGAAAGTACTGTTGACTCTATGACTAGGGTCTCCACTCTATAAAAAGGACTGTTATTATACTAGCTTCATATTTGATATAATTATTTTACTGCTTAGAAGTCCAAATTTAAGGAATCACAAGGGATAGGTAAGTGCTTCAGAAGGAATTTGAAAGAGTTGCGAAAAAAGAGAAAAAATGAGGGAGTTGCACAGTTTCCAACTCAAGTGGCTTGGAAGAGATCAGCTGATAAAAATCAAACCAGGCTTGAAGTGGAAAGGGAAAATACTCTAGAGAAAAATAAGTGTTAAGACTGTAAGGACTGCTGGCTCACCTACCTCCTGAGTGAGCTAAAAATAAATACATTTCCCCAACAGGGGGCTGGAATCTGCAGCATTCCAAGGAATTAAGAGTTCTCATTTGGTCTTTTGGGATCCCTAGCAGCAATCCACAGCAGCCTCAGTAGATTGGAGAAATGTCTCTCTGATTCCTTCTCAGAGATAAATGTTGGAATAGTGAAGATCTGTAGCTACCCCTCTCCCTCTAAGCCCACAGTCTGGCACAAGAACATTTTAAACCTTCTTCTGTGATGGGCAGCAAAATTCCCTGACTGGTTCTCCAGAGCCTTTTCAAGTACTATAGTGGAGAGCATGAGTGAGCATATTGTCCTCCCAGAAGGTCCCAGTTCCACCAAGCTCTCCAAAGGGGAGGAAGAAGCTAGACCTCAATATTAGACCTCTTGCTGGAGGCAACAGGTAGAAAAGGGATAGAAGTGACTGAAAGTCCTGATTTTATACAAATTATAATTATCACATATTTATTCATGATTTAAACACAATGAAGTTTTGGGAAATCCCTTGAAATGCATCACTAGGTATTTACCTCCATTTCTATCATTGGCAGCAAGAGTAGCCCCCCTGGGCCAGAAATCCATGACAGAGAAACTACCCATTCCCTGTTCTTGATAAGTGAGATGTCCCTAAACATAACCAATATTTGAAATGAAGGTTAGAAACCAGTTGGTACTGATTATGAATGGTGTCTTCCTTCCCAGGGAACCAAAGAATCCTTCAATGTCAAAACAAATCAAATGAAAGGGAGAGTAAGAGCAAGATCCCTTAGAAAAAGGAAAAGGAAGCAAAAAGTAATATGAATAACAGAGGTATAAGTGGTAATCAGCTATCTTCTATCTTTACTAAGACTGTAACAAGCAGAAATGGCTATAAACTATGAAAAGATTTCAGCTGGACGTGAGTGGTGACCTCACTCTTAACCAGAACTCTCAAGTTACTTCATCAGCCATTATCCAGAGAATGGAAACCCATTACAGTCAATATGAACATTATATGGCTAAAGAACATCCCCCATGGTTATCAGAAAGATGTTTTTGGGCACAGAGCTGATCCAAAGGACTGTGGTCACCCTAGAACAGAGTTTTCTCAGCCTAGGCACCATTGACATTTTAGACGGGATAATCGTGAGTGGCTGTCCTGTGCGCTGTAGGATATGTAGTGACCTTCCTACGGCTCTAAGTCACTCCAAGGTTTCAGGCGGAACTGCTTTAGGCCAGTGACCTTCCCTACCAAGAGATCTTAGAATCACTAGAATCTCCAAACCTTTATAACAGCTGAGTGTCTAGTGGCCTGCATCTTTGGGGTTTGGGACCACCTCAGGACACCTTGGCCTTTCTGCCCAATGGGCCCCTTGCTGCTTACCCTGAAGACTGCTAATTTGCAGGCAGTTTCCAGTGCTACCCTTCAGTGGTCAGTCTGCTCAATCCCTTAGACGTCTTCCCATCAGGATTATTAGATCACTGGGAGATGTGATATAATTCCCCTCTCTTTCAATAGAAGATATCGATCTATCTGGAAAAGCCTAAACAAAGTTCCACCGAGAACAGGGCAACTGCGTATCCCTAGGGCTAGGGAATAACTTTTCTCCTTCTTGCCCCCAGCTCCAGGAGGATTCAGAACCCATTCACTCAATATGGGAATTTTAACATCAACCCACACATCACTCTTCACTTCTCTCTCCAGAATGAAGAAAAATTTATAGAAATCGAGCTCACTCACAGAGAGGACCAGATCCCGCTTGCGCCTGGAGTTCTTCTGCCCACTCCCTCTGGTCCTGCACGGGGAAGCAGTAAACCCCAGAGAGTGTCTCAGCTCCCCAGTTGCTCCGGGGCCCGACTCTTCCAAGTCCAGCGCAGCAGCAGCACTGAGCATGTCCTCGGGGCGGGGCGGTGGCAGCTTGGTTCCATTTTCTGGCCCCGTCTCTGAGGTTGCCCGCTGGATGGCCAGTTGTGTGGCTGGTGAGAGCTGCTTGGCATAAGCAGGGACCAGCACCCGCTGTACTGCACCCTCAGAGGCCACAAAATCATCCACCAGCTAAGAACATAAAAAAGAATAGCCTATTAGCCGTCCAGGCTTAGGGGAACCTGGTCAACCATCATTCTCTGGCCAAGGATAGTGAATGAACAGAGGGTGGAAAGCGGGAGGTATCAGCTCAGTTGTTAACGGTCAATAGCTTGTTTCTCTGGGACTCGCATGGGAGTGTTAGGCAAATATTTCTCGTGCGTACAGGGCCTCTCATGTTGGGTCATTACCATAGGACTGATTACAAGGACAAGGCATGTTTCGGACGCTCTATTTGTGAGGAGTCATTTATGATTTACCCTTAGGTATAAGAACTATAGCCAGACAAGCGTTTTGTCTAAAAGGGATTTGGGGAGGAAGTAGATGACAAGAAAGGAAAACCAAGCAATAGAAGGAGCAGGAAAATAAAATAACAACAATAAAGAGGAGAAATAGGAGAAAAACGGGAGCAAAGGAGGCAGGTATAAAGTCAGAAATCTCTAGAGAGGCTGGCACTGATTGCTCCCCTACTCCCCATTCCCTTTGCAGGGCTAGGCTGTGCCCTCACCTTGATCCTGCCCTGGCCACATCTGACTGTCACCACCCTGACACCTACTTGCCTGCCTGTGCCCTCAGTCAAGGACATACAGGGCAGGGAAGGGAAGGAGGGAACGAGAGAGAGGGAAGAAGGAGGGAGGGGAATTTCTGCAGCCAAGAAAACAAAACAGTGAAAGTGGGGGGAAAAAAGACACAGAAAGAAGCGGGGGAGGAGGCTGAGATTTATAGACCTGTGAGCTGCTTTCTGCGCTGTGAAATCTAATTCCATCCTGTCGGCTTGGAAGCCTTCCCTGCCTGAAAGAACCACAGCTCAGGGCACTGCCTGGCCTGGTACCCCCCTGCCTCCTCCCACCTTCCCAGTTCCTCCTCCTGCAGCCCCAAACCACTGAGAGCCCCGGCCAGGCACATCAGCCACACGGCTAGGCCTTCGGGGAGCAGTGTGACACTGGAGGGGGACAGGGGAGTGTATCCATTCATTTCTCAGACCCGGCAGATGGGCTGGGGGTTTCATCCCTCCTGTCTGCCTTGTGTGTTTTGCGCCTCTACTCTTTACTGGGTGTCTGGGCCTTGTCGCGGGGGGTGCAGGAAAGAGAGAAGGCAGCGGGAGACCACGGTGGAGGAGAGTTGACAGACCTCCCACTGTCCCTCAAGGGGCAACACATCTGTTATTTGCTGTCTCTATGTTCCCTATAGTTGCTCCATCTCCTTTTTATACTTTCATGTGTGACATTCTGCAGTTTTTACTCTACTCAGTCAGGATTTTCCTGCTCACACAGCCCTGAGCAGTAAAGAAACTGAAAGAGCACCACGTACTTCTATGTCTTTTCCTGCTCACAAAATATGCTCGCTTGCTTCCTTCTTTTCTCCTACATGTTATCCTCTTACTATTAACTGTCTAATATCCATTTTTTTCGCTCATTTTATTTCCTCTACCTCCCTCCCACCTTACCTCAGAGTCTCGCTCTCGCATAGATTCTTTCCATTTAGATTCACCTGTCTTCTAGGCTCCTTTCTCCCTTTTTCTCCTTCCTCACCCTTCATCTCCACCTGCCTCCTTCCCCTCTCTCCACCTGTCTTCTATGATCTCTGTCCTCTCCCTCTCACTTTCTCCTTCTCTCCATCTCTCTCTCCACCTCTGCCTCTCTCCCCTCTACATTCCCATCTCTCTCTCTACTGAATTCCTCTTGGCAAGCAGAGGGGCCGTGATAAAATATGAATGAGCCGTCTGTGCACAGCAGGCATTCTCGCCAGGAGAGGCAGAGCCCATGGAGCAGCCGAGACAGCTGTGGAGGGGAAGGTGCCACGCAGAGCGACTGAGAGGGAGGGAAGGGCACCCCCACCACACACACACCAGAAATGACCTCCTGCCGAAGAGGCTAGGATTCAGGAAGAAAACAGGAGTGCTGACTATCCCTGAGGGCAAAGGAATTTTGGCACTGTTTTGTGTTATCACAAATACCACCCAAAGAAAGGTTTAAGGATGGAAAGAAAATAGAGAAAAAGGAGAGAAAGGCCAGGGAAAGCCCTAGGGAGAAACAACACTCATGCCCTGCTCTGTGGCCATACTCACGGAATTGAGCATCGGGGCTCCCTCGCTGGCAGCCAGGGGGCATCCTGGGAGCCGCATGTCTCTCTGAGCGGCTGGGAAGCCCAAGGGCCCAGGCCCCACAGCCGAGGCGGCTCCCAGCTGCCGCAGCTCTTCAATCACCACCTGCACACCGCTGCCCACGCTGTCACACTCCTCTTCCACGGCAGACACACCCTTGCAGGCTTCCCCGGGACTCTCCTTGAGAGGCCCAGGCTCCTCAGGTGGGGAACCATGTGCCCGGCTCTCCCCATCTTCCTCAGGGGTGGACACTTTCCCTTGCCTCAGCTCACCCACTTCCTCCTGGAGACGTTTTAACAATTCATTGTTGGCCCTGGCAAGACCCAGAGCAGCCTCAGCCAGACCAACTGCCTTATCCACTCGCTGGTAGATAATATGCAGGAGCTGCTCTGAGCTCTGAACCGCCAGGCCATGTCCGGTCACTGAGATAGGTGTGCTGGAAGGAGGATTCCCGCCCTGAGAGCCCGTGCTGCCCCCACTAGTCTCGCTCTTACAGGCACAGCAGCAGCATCTGGCTTCGCTGCCACTGGGAGGGGAGAAGAGAATGGTGGCACTGAAGGACATGGCTGACGGAAGCCAGAACAACCACGCTCACACTGCTGGACTGTTCCAAAAGGTGTCCCCAGTCAACTGGACTTCACGGGCTTGGTAAGACGCACTGGGGTCTCTGGATTCACTTTCCTTTCTCATGGAGGGTGATCAGAGGAGCCTGGGCACCAGGTGGTGGGTTCTGCGAAAGAGGAGTGGCAGGCCGTGAGGGAGCACACAGTCCACGGCCGCCTCTCCTCAGCCTGCAGAGGAGGAGAGAGGCCACCTTCTCTCTGCAGATCCTGTGTGCCCCAGCACGGCGCTGGGTGTCACAGTCACCCCTTACTGAAAGGGTGGGGCCTACAAAGCCCTTTCTGATGAACACGGTTTCACAGCGTGGAAGGTATTCTTCCTGCACCCAAGCTCGGAGCCCCCACCACTCCAACCTCTGGAACAGAGAGGGGACACAAAAGGACCCACCGGCATCTGGAAAGATTAGAAGATTAAGGAAGAAAATGCAGATCTGTCTTCTCCTCCTCACTATCTTTGCTATAACAGCATTATTGCATTTTACTGCTTTGACATCATTCCTTAAGGAGTTCAGAACCCTTCACACGCGTTCTCTCCTCCACACGACATCTCTAGGAAACACATATCACCCCAGGTCCGGAGAAGCGACATGCAGAGAAGTTACAGATCTTTTTCAAGGTCAGAGGAAGACAGCAGAATCCAGTTATTGCTGCTACTTTCAATCTAGCGTTTATTTATTTTTTTGAACTGATACCACTTTTTGTTGACATAAAGAATCATGATTCTACCCTCTCTATAATTTTCATACAGATGCATTCAGAGCAAGACTCCTAAATAAGGAACACTCCGATCACACCGGCCCTCAACATGTCACCAACCCGCACCAATTAACGCTTGGGGATGGGGTAGGGAAATGAAAGGAAAAGCTGGATCAGAGAGTTGAGCTGCGGTGACCTAGGGCTGCACAGCCCACTTGCTCTCACAGTTGTACACCTGGGGCTCCAGCCTCTGCAACAGAAACTAGCTGTTCTGAATCCTCCAGCCGGTAGGTAGCCAAGAGACACCACCTCTGGGGTCCCTTGTCTCCACTTTTCATGCTCCTTAAGGGAGAAGCAGAGCTCAATGGGAATGTCTAAATAGCTAAGTGCTGCCACTCTGTCCACATGACCAGTCCCTATAAAAGGGGAAACCGGAATATCAATGATAAACCAAACTGCCTCTCTCTTGAATCATTATAGTTAAGCAACTGAAGTACTCCAGGAGAAAAGAAAAGGAAAAAAAAAGGCGTAGGAGGGTTGGTTTGTACCACTGAGAACACTCCAAGGAACTTCATATTGTCATTTTCTAAATGACACTTGATTATAGAAAAAAAAAAATCCTTCTGCCTAAAGCTCCCTAAGTGACACAATCTTAAGTATGTTTACAATTTCCTCAAGAGATACATTTCTATCTTACCTTGTAAATTATATCATAACATCACAATCAAAAGGAGAGGAGGAGGTTAGGAGAATTTTCTATATATTGAGATTGGGTTTTTTTTTTTGAATCAGCAATCTCATTTCAGAAACAGGCAATATCAATGCCTCTGAGGTACTAAAATGTAAATCTGACAATGCATTTTAATTACATTTGGTTATTAAAGAATTGTCTTTAATTTGCTCTTTCTACCTTTTATATTGAAGAAACGCTTTTCTGTGCCAGACAGTCACTTCTTACAAGAACTTAAATCCATTTACAGCTTCTCTGTCATTAGAGTCATGGGAAGGCACAGCTGAACCTAAAACTAAAGGTTAAAGCCAAATTAAAACTAAAGGTTAAAGGAGAGCACTATGGGATTCCTATGTCAATTTATGGATGAATCATTTATATATCCTTTTCCTTCCTAAATAAGGGTGTACACTGCTCCCGCAGGGTTTTTAATTTTTTTTTTTTTAACAAACATCTTGCAAGGAGTTTATTCTGAAATATGGATGTTGTGAGAGAAAGAATGTTAAGTTATGGAGATGATAATATACAAATGCTTACCAGTTGGGTTCAGTATTTGTAAAATCAGAAATTAAGATGCATCAGGTTGGGACACTGTGTGGGTACCCTTTCTGGTACCAAATTGATGATTGCTACACTCTTGCTTCACACAAGAGGCCTTTATCCCAGGGCCCTTCCCTCCCCCTTAAATAGTCTTTCCTAGGTCATCTTTCCAAAACAGCACTGAACAGGAATTTAAAAAAAGTGAGGGGGGAGGGGATGGGATGGGATGTTCTCATCCTGCTCTACCCCTTAAGAGCTCTGTGAACTTGGGCAAAGTATTCACGTCTCTGAGCCCCAGTGTTCTCATCTCGGCCTACTTTGAGTGTTTTTGTGAAGATTATACACAATATATGGAAGCACCTACAGAGTGCTGGCACACAGTCAGTGTTCCACAAACAGCAGCTGGGCGATATTACGACTATTCCTGAAAGCTTTGAGTTCCCACCCTGGATACCCATCCTGATTTCCTAATCTTGAAAAAAATGCAGTGGCTTGAAATGGAATTTCAGGGATTTTTCCTCAAAATTTAATATCAAATTTTTAAGAAACTATAAATTCGAGTCTATAAAGATGCATCTATAGGCACAAAACCTTTCTATGAAATTAGAAAGGTAATTGAGAAAACAGTATTTGCAATTTACTTACTATCATGACCTGGCTTTAGACTAAGGATAATATTGAACTCTGCTAATTTTTTTTGTTTGTTTTGAAAGATTTTATTTTTTCCTTTTTCTCCCCAAAGCCCCCTGGTACATAGTTGTATGTTCTTAGTTGTGGCATGTGGGACGCCACCTCAGCATGGCTCAACGAGCAGTGAGTGCCATGTCCGCACCCAGCCCAGGATTCGAACCAACGAAACACTGGGCCGCCTGCAGCAGAGTGCGTGAAGTTAACCACTCGGCCACAGGGCCGGCCCCAAACTCTGCTAGTTTTTAATGCTAAATGTATTTTCCTATTGTGAGTTCACTTTGTTCCTCAATTTCCTTCTGCTTTTCTACTTTGTGTATTACCATGCTAGGTCCTTTTTAGAATGTCATATTCACAGCAACAGATAGGTGTTTTCTTGAATTAACCTCTCTATAAAAGCCTGCATTGTAGCACAATGGGCATTCAAACAACTTTTTTTGTTTCTGTGGACATTATTGCTGACTTAATTTCCTCGCCTCCTGCTGTAGTCTTCCACATAAACTCTAAGACATTGAAATGTAAGGACAAAGAGAGAAAGGGATCAGCAGGTAATAAAAGGAATATTTCACATTATAATATTTACTAACCAGATAACCAGTTAAATGATGGAGAAGTGATTAAAAACAAGCACTAGTTTCATTAGCTACATATATCCCCATTAGAGAAGGTGAGCAAGTTACCAAAAAAAAAAAAAAAATGGTGTTTCTAAAAATTCTCTGTATGCAAGGCCATGCTAAAGGATGAGTCACCAAAACGGACTCAAACAAAGGGAAGACAAAGTCCACACAGGCAAGGAGGTTACAGTGTATGTGAGAATGGAATGTCTAAAGAACAAAGCAGAATACACACAAGTGCCTAACAATATGGTACAGACTAAAAAATTCTTGAGTTAGTTCAAAATAATGGAAAGATCAACAGAATGAAATCATATGAGAAAGAGGTCTTATAGAAGAAAAACCTCCAAATGAGCCTTGAGCAATGCATAGGATGAACTGGCAGGGTGGTAAGATGACCTGAGAGATGAAAGAAAAACAATTTCCAGGAATTAACAGGGTGCATGTGAGAGGTCAGAGTAAAGGGGCTTCTATAGTAAGGTACAGAAAGATGACAGAGGTCTTGGAAACCAAGTTAAAGAAACTCTTAGAGCAGGAGGCCAGCAAATTTTTTTCTGTAAAGGACCAGACAGAAAACAATTTAGGCTTTGCAGGCTGTGGGGCTTCTGTCCAACAACTCAATTCTGCCATTGCAGCCCAGAAGCAGCCAGTACATAAAGAATTGAGCATAGCAACGTGCTGGTAAAACTTTACTTACGGACATGGAAATATCACAAAATATTACATTTGATATTACATTAAAAAATATAAAATCCATTCTTAGCTCGTGGGCCATACAAAAACAGGTGGCAGACCAGACTTTGCCTATGGGCTGTAGTTTGCTGACCCCTGTCTTAGAGACCTAAGGTGGAACAGTTGGAGATTAGGAGAATGTTTAAGAAATCCAAGAGTGAGTTGATGAGAATGAGAGTTGTAGATATGAAGGTTCAACATCCTGGCGGAAGAACTGATAATATTTCTTTTTTCTTTTTCTTTTTTTTAAAGATTGGCACCTGAGCTGACATCTGTTGCCAATCTTCTTTTTCTTTTTTCTTCTTCTTCTCCCCAGAGCCCCCCAGCACACAGTCGTATACTCTAGTTGTAGGTCCTTCTGGTTGTCTATGTGGGACGCCACTCAGTGTGGCTTGATGAGCAGGGCCATGTCCGCGCCCAAGATCCAAATTGGCAAAACCGTGGGCCACTAAAGCAGAGCGCTCGAACTTAACCACTCGGCTACGGGCAAGCCCCTGATATTATTTCTTTTTCTTTTTCTTTTTCTTTTTTGAGGAAGATCAGCCCTGAGCTAACATCTGCTGCCAATCCTCCTTTTTGCTGAGGACGCCTGGCCCTGAGCTAACATCCGTGCCCCTGTTTCTCTACTTTATACGTGGGACGCCTGCCACAGCATGGCTTGACAAGCAGTGCCATGTCCGCACCCGGGATCTGAACCGGTAAACCCCAGGCCGCCAAAGCGGAACGTGTGCACTTAACTCCTGCGCCACCAGCCCGGCCCCTGATATTCTTTCTTTACTTAATACATATGGGGGATAGAGATAACTGGTTAAAGACAGCTTCAAGATTATAAACCTGAGGGTCATAATATGGGTCATAATTATTTCTGACATAATGACAGAAATAAGGAAGCTGAGAGGAGAAACCAGCATGTTTAAGGAAGATATGTATTCATTTAACATGTTAAGTTTCAAACTGAAGGCAACATCTCTAAATGAAATGTCCTGAAAAGCAACTGACTAAGACTGAAAAACAGAAACAAGAGGAAGGTCAGACAGAGCTGGAATGCAGGTTTGGAATCTTTAGCAGGAAGGTTGTAGTTGAAACTGAGAGTAAATGAGCTCTCCAAGGGCTAAGTATAAAGTGTGAAATGCAAAGGCCGAGGACAGCACTTCAAACCAATCCATGAAAGAGGCTTCATTAAAAGAGAATGGTCAGTGAGGTGGGAGAAAAACAGTGTTATGAAAGCCAAAGGAGAAAGAATGTCAAGAAAAGTGGATCTAATCAACTGTGATAAGAGCAGCAGAATGGTTAAAGAAGATGAAAATTAAGGAAATACATTTTATTTGTCTGTGATGGTCATTGAAAATGACCAGACAGGTATTTTTTGCGGTGAAAGTAAAACTATGCAGCTGATGAAAGAGGAATTGCTGGAGAGAAAATAGAAGCAAGACAGGACGTCAAGTTTTCTAGAGTTTAATTGTGAAAGGAAGGAAGGAAATACGAAGGAAGTCAGAAGGGGCTCTAGAGCTTCAGTATATTTAAAATGCATAAAGGAAAAGGACAGTGAAAAAGTAAAATATAAAAATACTAGAAAAGGGGGGCCGGCCCCGTGCCTGAGTGGTTAAGTTGTGCGCTCTGCTTCAGAGGCCCAGGTTTTCGCTGGTTTGGATCCTGGACGTGGACATGGCACCGCTCATCAAGCCATGCTGAGGCAGCATCCCACATAGCACAATCACAAGGACCCACAACTAAAAATACACAACTATGTTCCAGGGGGCTTTGGAGAGAAAAAGGAAAAATAAAATCTTTTTTAAAAAAATACTAGAAAAGGATTTAAGGGCTGGCCTGGTTGCCTAGTGGTTAAATTTGCGTGCTCTACTTCGGCAGCCCGGGGTTTGCAGGTTTGGATCCTGGGCACAAACCTACACACCACTCATCAAGCCATGCCATGGCAGAGTCCCACGTACAAAGTAGAGGAAGATTGGCACAGACGTTAGCTCAGGGCCAATCTTCCTCACCAAAAAAAAAAAAAAAAAAAGGATTTAAGTTTTCTTCTAGCAAGGATCTTCCCAATGTGAGAAGGAAGGAAGGTAAGCTCCTTCTAGAGACCGCAGAGAAGAAAAACACAAATGCAGAGGCAAAGATTCATTGAGGTGGATAGATGAAGACAAAATTGTATATTAGAGGCACATTCTTTTTACTTTGGAGACTGATTTTCCTCAGTATAAATAATTCAAATTGGTAATAGAACTGTGTTATAGGCACTGCTGCTACATTATCTGTTGTTACAACCTGTTAAGTTCTTTTCAAACACTCCAGACCTAACATAATTATTCTGGCTTTTTTCCATCACTAGTTCAAGGTTCTCAAGCCCATTTAACCCTGCCAACATTATCAACACGCCTAAACTTTACCCTGATATCTTTATTTTACTTCTCAAAATGTATAACTGTTTAATTCAATAACCCATGGACCAATCCATGGAATGTTTGGCAAAGCAACGGTTAACTGTAGTCAGTTATCCAGGCAGTGTCTATACCGTTATTATTAAACATCAATACTGTCAACTTCTGCAATTTCAGATTGCTGATTTACTTTAAAACCGACTTCATATTTTTGTTCAAGAAAGAAAAAATAGGAATAAAGTAAGATTGACCACCATAGAATAATATACATGCCTTTTGCAAAATGCTATCAACTTTTAGAATTGAGTGTTAAGAAAAAGATCTTCCATCTTATGATGAGTTGCCAACAGAAAATGACAGCATCTGTCAAACCTCAGTTTGCATAAAATATGTGTTTGGGGTTCATTTCCGTAGTGGTCTAATTTTAACACATGTGAAAGGAGCCTAGAAAAATGTGCTTTTCAATAACTTTGATATTTTATTCATAAATATTTAGATAAACAAGAAAGAACACTGATCTTCTTTAGACAGTTCAGGGTGAAACTGTCCATAATCTTAACCATCCCTTTCCTCCCAAGTCACATGTATTTTTGGTAGAACTAAATATATCATACTCTTGGCAGCTCCCTTGCTTGCTTTTTACCCATTCTGAGTTTGAATTTTCTGCATGACTGAGTTCACCTCCAAACTATGAAAAATAAAAGTTTTCTCACTATTTAATAGATGTGTATGATATAGTATCACTCAGATGATAAATGTTTTTATAATGGGCCCTGGACTCATTCAGGGTCATGCTAGCAATGGACTTCCTTAAATGTGATTACCGAAAGCACAGCGATTCATACCATAATCTCCATTTAAGAAACAAAAAAAGGAAAATGGCCACTGAAAGCTCCTGCTGTGCTGGTCAGCCCTGCTCCTCCACTTGAAGGTGCAAAATGGCTCACCTGTTAGAAGGTCCTCTCAAAACCTATTTCTAACAGAAATGAGCTCCTTATCACAGAACAGCAGGTAAATAAATGTCTTAAAATACTATTTTCCTACATTTTGAAAGACTGACCCATCTAATGATCAGCAAAGAAAATCTAAGACCTAACTTTTAGAGGTGAAAAAAAAGATGTACCCAAATGGCAGAATGAGGTCCTAAGAAATCCGAAAATTCCAAGTGATGTCCAGTGGTACATTTTAACCCAGAGCAGTACAGTCTTTTATTAACATTTGCTAAAATGCAACTTGGTTAAGATTAAAATTCCGGTCTAAGGTCTTCATATAAACGTGCCAGACATAAAGGACTCTTCCTACATTTCCAGAAAACTGAAAAACTAGCTCCTAAAGCTGTATCATGTGCGCAGCGAGCCTTCGGTAAATGTTAGTTGATTGAAAATTGGTCAAAGATGACAAGGTGGGCACGAAGGACGGCAAAACCATTTCCGAAGAAACAGTGTGATTGAGCTACAGGCAGGGCGACCGCAGCGACGCGGGGGAGCAGGGCTCGGGTCTGCCCTGGAGACCGCAGGGCACAGGGCGACCTGCCACTGAGCCCCCGGCAGAGTGCCCTGGGGGTCCCGGCAAAGAGGTGCTCCGGAGACGGCTGTCTGCCGCCGAGTGGCCCGAGCGCGGGATCTCGCTGGCTAGGCGACGTGGCCACGAAAGCTCTGAGGCCTCGGGCTGAGGGCGACGCGGGACTTCCCGCGGCGGTCCCGCTCTGGCAGCCTTACGGCTGTTCCACTGCGTGTGCCCCGCGCCGCCGCGCAGGCTGACTCAGCGGCGCGCGGGCGGCCGCGCGGGCGGCCGAGGGAGACGGCGGCGCCGGCCCGTGTACCCCGCCAGCGCGCGCACCGGGGGAAGCACCGCCCCACTTGTCCTCTGGCTCCCAGTGATTGGCAGTTAGCTAAAGGGGGGAGCAGGGCCAGGGACGCTATTGGCTGCAAGCCACAGTCACTCAACGAGCCAGGGAGGGGAGGGGCCTCTTCAGGGAGGGACGGGACTGCGAAGCTTTTTCAAGGCCGTCAGCCGCCATCTTTAGCTTGCTTTTTTTGTTTTGTTTTGTTTACTCGCTTTTGCTGTCTGCTGGTTAGAAAGCTGCGTGTACGCGATTATATGTACAGTGGCCACAAATCGGTTTCATACGTTTGGTGGTAGGAGGCTTTTAGTTCCTGCCGGCCCTGGTCACAGTCTTTCAGATATCACCAGCAAAGCGGCAGTTCCCCTTAGTTCAAAGTTCTTATCTCCAGGGGCCCCCGGATTCCCAAGCAAAATCAACTAAGCTTAGCTTTGCTCTACTTTGGTAGGAAGGTCAAGCCAACGATATATTTGTTGGAGGAAGTGTCTTTCTTTCTAAGAAACTCAAAGCAAGGACACTGGATATGAGCTAGGTTCCTAGTAAAAATCAGAGCCCGGGAAGTCTGGACGTGGGCTGCGGACCGCTCTAGGAAGAGCTCTCCGTTTTCTGAGACCCTAAAAAGTACCTGTGATGACCTGCAGTGATGCGGAAAAGAATTACAAAGGGCAAAACTCCGTTAAGAATTCCCAGCACTGCTGCCATCGCAAAGGTCACTGGCGTCTGACTGGGTTTCAAAGATATGCAGGTCGAAACTTGTGGAATGATCCACATTTGAGACAGTGTTTATTAATTATCTGACTTGCACTGTTAGGGAGTAAAATACACCCAATACAGGTGAGAGCCCACACAGGGCCACTTGCATTGCAATGAATTTCAAGACCTGTCCAAATAGTTTTATCGCAGTTGTTTAGTGTCCTAAATACTGTTTGAAACTGCGTAGGGCGCCAGCCGAGGGACGGGAGTGTACTACCGTCATCATACAGAGGTGTGTGGTACTGAAATGTGAACTCTACAGGAGATCCTTTTTTATCTCCTGGTTGCTACTTCCCTTGTGACATTCCAGTTTCTCCCTCGTCAACTTATACACCTCCTATGCTTTCACGCCAGTCTGTGAATATAGATTTGATTACACGTATTTTCCGTATGACTCCTACCAGGAGACAGTGGTTCTGTAACAGAATGAAATGAGAATACGGCTCATATAAGGAGGTTCTGCTCTGAGCCTGTTGTCCTTTAATGTATACACTTTTCTCTGTAACTCTTAGATATGAAGAGAAGGCTTTTCGTTCCAAAAACACAACACGATAACCGAAATGCATTTCTATCCCTCCTGTGTATTATTGGCCTTTGCCTCCTCTTGGCCCCTCCCCCATCACAACCATTGTGAGCAGTCTTTGAGAACTGGACTTCACTGGATTACTTTCCTGATACTTTGCCAGCTGTGGAGCTTTTCAAACAAATCCCAACCTATAAACGACCATTCTGTCAAAAGGCCAAGAGAGAATTTCCCTTTTGAACACAACAACCAAACCACACATAAAGGCCAAAATATACACAGTTGTACATTTAAGAACGTGAGACAATAAAAAGCAAAACCACTTTGGCAAAACAGTCACTAAAGAAAGCTTGGAACCACAGATTCAATAAATTGCCTACCCTCATTTGCCACAAGGACTGTATCCTCCCTAGCAATTATTTAATTATTCACTAATCTGATACTTTAAAAGAGGAGCAGAAAAATACAATAAATGCACATAGAATGAAAATGCCTAAGTATGCTAAGCATAGGATTTTTTTCTAAACTGTAATTTGCACACGAAATCCTGTTTGGATCACATTTGGGAACACAACAACAAAAAACTTACATCTTAGGGGCTACTTTGCACACATAAAACCAAACGTAATCACTTTTGGAAACAAAATCTGATATGGCACATACACACATGCTGTACATATACACAAAGCACAAAACCCCAAGATAAATCTTTACAAAATCATTTGCTTTAAGAAGCACACACACACACAATGTCCTCATGAAAATGTGTGTACGACACACTCTAAGAAGGGCTTTGCGCGCCTCCCCACCCCCCCAGGGAAATGAGTGTTTCAATTATAATAGCCAAATATTTTTAACCTATTGGCCTTGGACAATTGCCACATTCAAGCCACTTGGTTTTGGTTCTGAGGGAGGGTGTGTAAAACGCACGCAAACAGCTTTGTGAGGGAGTCTCAAGTCTCCGCTTCCTTCGACGTTGCCGGTGGCAGAAATTTACATTATCCCTTCAGCCCGCTCAAAAAAAAAGAAATCTATACTTCCCAAGCGGCTAATTTTTTTAAATCCCTCGACCATAAAAATTTACCAGTTCCTAAAACGTGACAGCAAAAAGAAAAAATCTCTATAAATTTGGCTGGAAACAGTTGTACACGGCCATCCTGCTTTTCAACTTCTTGGTATATTTAAAACCTTGACCAGGAAAAAGAAAGAGGAAGAGAGACAGAAAAAGAAATGGGGGAAAGCGCAAATTCCCCTTAACGACAGTTTCCTCACCCCAGCACTGCCACAGATCTCGATTTTTAAAAAATTTTGAAAACACACACAAGATTAAGGAGGGAAAAAAAATGGAAAAAGGATACCCGAAGGTCGTATGGCTCTTTGTATTCGTGTGTGTGCAAAAAGGAGGACTCGCGGAGCCCGAGCCGGCAGGCTCCGCCCCTCCCCGGACGCCCGCCCGGATTGGCCGCCGGCGGCCGCGGGGCGCCCCGCCCGCGAGCACACGCGCCGCGCCCGAGGCCCGGGCCCCGGGGGGGCCCCTAAGGGCCGCCCGACCGCCGACCCGGCCCCGTCCCGCAAGGACCCGGGAGGCGCGGCGCGCACCTATCGGTTTCTCCACCCCTCTCCCCTTCCTTTCACTTTCTACCCTCCTCTCACCCTTTCCCATCCTTTTTTTCTCAGTGAGAGGAGGCCTCAGTCCCCAATATAAATAATCCAGTGAGCAAGCTCCTGATAATTTGCTAAACTTGGTTAACAATCAGTAAAATTCTAGACAAGAATTAAGCATCAACGACTTGGTGCATGAGCCCGAGCTCCTGATTTCCAGGCAGAATGTCTCTGCGTGGAAGGTCACATCTATTGCTTAACAGCCCCACCATTAGATGAGCGTTCATAAAAGTATGTGACATCCTTCAGGTGAGAGACAAAGTAGTCTTACACTTTGGGCGTTGTTTTTGCTCAGCCTGAGTCCCCAGTTTTTCTCCATTTGGCTAAGACTACCTCCTCTAGAACCAAAAATGGCTCCCCTTTACCTCTGGCATGAAGACCAGGTTGCTTATCCTTGGATTTTAAGCCACCCACAATCTGGTCCCATGCTCCTGTTTATTCTTAGTTGCCACGACCCTCACTTTTCACCCCCGTATTATTTCTTTGCTGAAGTGGTCTGTCTGCCTGAGTCATGCCTGTCTCCTCTTCTCTGACTAGTCAGTTTTTATCCATTCTTCTTCTGCTATTTCAGTCAACACAACGCTTCCTTCCCTCTCCTACCAGTGTGAACTTCATGCTCACTCAGGTTAGCAGCACTTGACTCTGCCTTGATTATTTCACATATTTTAGTAATTTCACACTGTTTGAGATCAGAGATCATGTCTTAAACTTCATTTTCATTCAGGAACTTTTTTTTTTTTTTAGGAAAGATTAGCCCTGAGCTAACATCTGCTGCCAATCCTCCTCTTTTTTTGCTGAGGAAGACTGGCCCTGAGCTAACATCCATGCCCATCTTCCTCTACTTATATGTGGGATGCCTGCCACAGCATGGCTTGACAAGCAGTGCCATGTCTGCGCCCGGGATCGGAACCAGCGAACCCGGGCCACGGAAGCAGAACTTGGGCACTTAACCTCTGTGTCACCAGGCCGGCTCCAGGAACTATTTTTTTATTCTTATTGCAGCAGCTGGCATAATTGTAGACATTTAGTAAGCACTGAAAAAAAATCACTTAAAATTCAGTGAGTGAAATTTTTTTCTAAGACACAGATTTTGAAACTCAGATCCTACAAGAATCTGCCTTCTATAGTAACGAACAATTCATGAGCACTTACCGTACAGGGACTGGTATGAACACTTTACATAATTAATTTACTTAATCTCCACAGTAGTGGGTAGGTACCATTATTATCCCTATTTTATAGATAAGATTAAGGCACAGAGAGGTATAATAATTTGACTAAGGTTATACGGCTAGTAAGACAGAGATCTGGGATTTGAACCCAGAAAATCTAGCTCCATAGTCCAAGTTCTTAACCATTATGCCTCACTGGCTCAATTGCACAGCTTTTAAAAGTATTGTTACCTGATTTCATCATCACAACATTCCACAAGACAAATGGCCTGAATGCTTCTAAAATATCAATGTAATGCAGCTACACCCAAGAGGGAGGGGATTGTTCTAAATGAAAGGGTAATAAAGAGACATAAGTAAATGCAAAATGTGACCCTTGATTGGATCTGGGTCAGAAAAATAAAAGCCTATCATGGACATTACCAGGATAATTGGGGAAAATTGAATATGATAAATGAAATATACGAAATTAGATAGTCTGAGGCTGGCCTGGTGGTGTGGTTAAGTTTGTGCGCTCCACTTCAGTGGCCCTGGGTTCTCAGGTTCTGATTCCGGGCACTGCTTGTCAAGCCATGCTGTGGAGGTGTCCCACATACAAAATGGAGGAAGATTGGCACAGATGTTAGCTCAGCCACAATCTTCCTCAAGCAAAAAGAGGATGACTGGCAAGAGATGTTAGCTCAGGGCCAGTCTTCCTCATCAAAAAAAAAAAGAAAGAAAGAAAGAAAGAAAGAAAGAAAGAAAGAAAGAAAGAAAGAAGACAGTCTGATTATATCAGTGTTAAACAGGCAGGTTATTGGCATTCCCATTTTACAAGAAACAGGATCAGAGAGAGCTTACTACAAGGTCTCATAGCTAACAGGTGGCAGACCTAAACCCCCAAGCCAGCTGTCTTATTCAGCCCCTCACATTTCAGCACTGGCCGTCGGTCAGACCTCTTCCATACACTTGTTGGTTCTCAAAGTCCTGGACGTTCTTGGTAGGATCCAGTTCTCAGCAGGAGGGCTACTGCCTCCAGTGTTGTTTTCACCCCAGCAGCACCCCTGCTTATGTGGCAACCCGGCCAACAACTTTCCTTTTACCTGAAAATGAAATGGCAGTGTTTATATTCTTTTTTTTTTTAAGATTTTATTTTTTTCCTTTTTCTCCCCAAAGCCCCCCAGTACATAGTTGTATATTCTTTGTTGTGGGTCCTTCTAGTTGTGGCATGTGGGACGCTGCCTCAGCATGGTTTGATGAGCAGTGCCATGTCCGCGCCCAGGATTCGAACCAACGAAACACTGGGCCGCCTGCAGCGGAGCGCATGAACTTAACCACTCAGCCACGGAGCCAGCCCCAGTGTTTATATTCTTAAGGGTTATAGATTTTCTGTGTTTTCTTTCACATGTTTTCTGTTACAAAAAAATTTTTTTCTTTATAATACAAGCCATCCAGGAAATCACTAGGAAAATATTAATTTCTGATAGGAATACACCAGGACATCTCATGTCCTCAAATGTACAGGTCGTCATTTTCAAAATGTCGTGATAAAGGGAAAACAGAATTGTTAGCAACGATTACTATGATCAACATTTATTGAGGGTTTACTTGGTGCCGGGCACTCTGTTTCATTTACTCACTTCTATGAGAGGAGACCTATTATACCTCTGTTATTGATGAGAAAGCAGAGTCAGAGAGGGAAGATGACTCACCTCAAGGTCACTGACCTCATTAAATGGTGGAGTCAGAACTTGAATCCAGGTCTGCTGACTCCAGAACCTGTGCTCTGGACCCTTCATTAGTCTTTGCCTAAATTGAAACCCACTCTGCTTCGCTGTATTACCCTCTTTTGTTGTCTTGTTCTGAGTCCATGGGAGACAAGCTGTCTTCCCTCTGATGGTCAATGGAATGTTCCTAAGCCCCCATGCCTCGCCTCTTGGGATATATTCTTAATTATGAGCTTGTTTCTACAAAGGTCAGAGTTAAGTTGGAAAAGCTATTTCTCTTTAAGTTTCTTTTTTTTCCCCAACAGTCATAGGGGAATCTTTGGTAGAAAGTTTGAGTAAAGCATTTTTGTGAAATTGGGTAAGGAGAATAGGGAGAAAATGTACCGTTTTTACCTGAAAAAATTACAATTTTGAACTCTAAAACATTTAAGATCTCAAATGTTAAGCTTACAGATGATTTGTCGATTGAGGAAAAGCTGCTTATTTGGCTCTGAATCAAGCAGATCTCTTTATTTTAAGCTGTTTCTGTTCAGTGAGATCCCAAAGGGGCCTCCCCATACAGTGAAATCTCACTTGCCCTGGAGTGAGGCCGAGAAGCTGTTTCTGACAGTCATTCACTAACATACTCAAGAGCATTTTAGAACAGTAGTGGAAGGAAATCCCAGAGCCATTTGGGAAAATGTCCTCCGAGACACTGGAGAGGGAAGTGTGTGAGAGAGTTGAGATTGGAGAGATGAAGGAGATTACAGAAAGGTGGAAGACAACGCAAAGGAAAAGAGAGGGCAGACAGGACGGCAGCAGAGAATAGTTACTCAAGTAAGAGAGAAGAAAGGAGTTTGTGTTGTAGCAGGAGTAAAGGCAGATTCGATTTTAAAGGAAAAAAGTTTTGAATTTGACCAATTATTAAATGCAAAGGAAACTGTATAAACAGCTGGGAAATCTTTCTTTTTCTTTTCCTTTTTTTTTAAAGGAAGACTGGCCCAGAGCTAACATCTGTGCCCATCTTCCTCTACTTTATATGTGGGACACCTGCCACAGCATGGCTTGACAAGCAGTGCATAGGTCCGCACCTGGGATCTGAACCAGCGAACCCTGGGCTGCCTAAGCGGAACGTGAGAACTTAAGCACTGCCCCTCCAGGCCGACCCTGGGAAATCTTTCTTAAAGACCAATTAAAAAAAATACAAAAAATTTGCAAAAAATTAAAGACAGATAAGTGCAATCTGAAAAACCAACCAATGCAACCACCAATGCAAAAATTGATTCAGGAAGGATCATCAATGGATGCTAAAACCATTGGGTGCAAAATTGTGGGAGAACAAGATATTCACGTGATCCCAAATAATCATTTTACTTTATTAATTAATTACAAAAGGCAAACATACCTTTACAATGGAGAAACCTAGCAGGCAAACTTCGCATCACTAATAATGTAACAACTGACATTATGTGCCTCCTGATGTGGCTCAATGGGAAGGATACAATATCACCTAGGTAATAGTCTTGCTAAAAATGTTTAACTGAATCTAATCATGAGGAAACAATCAGACAATCCAGGTTGCACATGACAAATGATGGCCCGGACTCTTCAAAGTATAAATGTCATAAAAGACACACACAAATAGGGGAACCTGTTCTAAATTGAAGAAAATGAAAAGGACATGACAATTAAATGTGACGTGTGAGCCTCAATTGAATCCTGGGTCAGGGAAAAAAGCTATAATGGACATTATTGGGACAATTTGGGAATTTGAATATGGACTAGATATTTAGATAATAAGATTATATCAATGTTAAATTTCTTGGTGTGGTATTGTGGTTTTGTAAGAGAATGTCATTTTTTTTTTTTTGAGGAAGATTAGCCCTGAGCTAACTACTGCCATTTTTCCTCTTTTTTGCTGAGGAAGACTGGCCCTGAGCTAACATCCATGCCCATCTTCCTCTGCTTTACATGCAGGACGCCTACCACAGCAGGGCTTTTTGCCAAGCGGTGCCATGTCCGCACCTGGGATCCAAACTGGCGAACCCTGGGCTGCCGAGAAGCAGAACATGTGAACTTAACCACTGCACCACTGGGCTGGCCCTTTTTTTTTTAAGATTTTATTTTAACTTTTTCTCCCCAAAGCCCTCCAGTACATAGTTGTGTATTCTTAGTTGTGGGTCCTTCCAGCTGTGGCACGTGGGATGCCGCCTCAGCATGGCTTGACGAGCAGTGCCATGTCCTTGCCCAGGATCTGAACTGGCAAAACCCTGGGCTGCCGAAGCAGAGCCCACGAACCCAACCACTCGGCCACGGGGCCAGCCTCCGAGAGTGTCTTATTTCTTAGGAGACAAATTTACGAGTAAAATGTCACGATCTCTGTAACTTACTTTCAAATGATTCAGTAAAATAAATACTAATAAATCAATGGATATATACATATACAGAGAAAGCAAATGTGGCCAAATGATAACAATTAGTGAACCTATACCTAGATATGAAGGGTATCTAGGTGTTAATTATGCTATTCTTTCAACTTTTCTGAAGTCTTAAAACATTTCAAAATGTAAAAAAAAAAAACATAGATAACATTTTTGCTTTAGATATTTAGATTCAGCCCTACTCTAGACAAGAAATGGTCTTACAGACTCTGGGCTTCTCTGATTTATTTTAGGACTCCATTATAATGCTTCAGAAAATTCCCAAGTGCACATTAATGACCACCACGTAGGATGTCAAAGCATTTTTTTCAACAAGTAGAAGAAAAACAAGTGGCAACAATTCTAGATTGTAAAGGGAAATAAAACCCAAAGAAAAGTGGCTTGTCTCCATTTTTAGGGTGTAGGGCTTGGTGATGAAACTTCCTCTCTTTTACCATCAGTCATTAGCCCTTCCCTTGTAAGAGCCACTCACTCATGCACCTGACATCCAGGGACCAGGCTTGGGTATCGGCTAAGCCTGGGTCCGTGGATCTAAAAGAGAAAAAACAAACCAGACCAAATGCGCTAAGGGAAATGACCTAGAGCTACACGGGAAGCCCAGTTCTTCAGGGGCTGGCCATATCTTGTGTGAGGCTAATCCTGCCATTTGAAGAGAAAGGCAGCAGGCTGCAGAATCTGGGCAAGTGGGAATGGGCAGGACTGCTCCTGAAGACAGCTTTTTATGACACCTAATTGTCTTCATTTGTAAGCAGAGGGTGACATAATAGTTTTTAAAAATTCTTAAAGCAAGTAATTTTAATTTGTCTTAATTTTAAAAATTAAAATTAATATATGCTTCATAGTATGTTTTAGAGCAGCAAACAGCATCTTAAAATTCAACAATAATATGGGACCCACCCAGTGGTATAGTGGTTAAGTTCAGTGCACTCCACTTTGGCAGCCTGGGTTCCTGGGTTCGGATCCTGAGTGTGGACCTACACCACTCAACAGCCATGATGTGGTGGTGACCCATGTATAAAGTGGAGGAAGACTGGCACAGATGTTAGCTCAGGGCTAATCTTCCTCAGCAAAAAATAATAAAATAATATAATAGAGTCACAATTCTGAGAAGGGTAAGTAAGAATCACTGGCATAAGAATACCATAGTGAAATCATTTATTCATTCATTTATTCATTAAAAATACATTTATTATATTCTCTCTACTGAGTAGCGTGCACCATGCTTGGACACTGAGGGGAACAAACAAAAGAACAGTAAGTGTTGAACTGAAAGGAAAGACAGACATATCATGAAACAACTGGAGATCCTACACAGATGCTCTTGGATGTAGCACATGCCCAGGGCTGTTTAAATGAGATGTGGATCACTGCCACCCCAGCCAAGGACCACACCTGGGCTCTACTGACTCAAGGCTGACCCAGCTTTATGCACATTTTTCATCTTTGGGAGGTGAGATGTGGGACTATGCTTAATCTGTTGCTCTGGTTTAAAAAGCTCCATTGCTTTCTTTTCTCAAGATTAAGCTGTGAGGACAGCCTCAAGACTCAAGGGACACAGGGTGATTGCGAGCCCTCCCGCAGAACCCTGGTGCTCAGGGGACTCCCTCTGATCAGACAACCCTGCACATCACCAATCGAGGTGAGCCGCCGTGAAAAAAGGGCCTATGTATTGTGTGAAACTCTGTATGCTGGGGAAGGTCACCATGTACGATGTCCCTGGGGTAGTGATGGTATTGAGGCTAGGCTGGGAAAAGAGCTGCAGTAGTTGCAAAAATATCCCCTTGACTTTGGTCCCTGGTGGTCTACATACATCCCTGCTTAGACCTACTTCCTTCCTTCTCACCTGCAGCAGCTGCTACTCCTCAGCCTTCCTGGGAGTTTGTGCTTCACCCTGCGACCTCCCACATTTGAACAGCGGTGGCCCTGACCTGTGGGCACGTATAGAACAAACGCGATGAGTTCTGTGTGACCCAGGTGGCCATTGGTGGGAGGTGAGGGGAGAGAGGATCTCTTTGAGAACCTAAAAGCGACATTTTAAAAGGTACTGAACCTGTGATCCTGGCTCACTTACCCTGTTCCTCTTATGAGAGAGGTTTTTACTTTTCTGTTTTCCTGCCTGGGTTGGGAAGATGGTTCTCAGAGAGCTCAGACCTTCTTTCCAACCTTGCACAAGCGGTGTAGACATGGAGAGATTCTTGCAGAATGTAAGTGACTGTGACAGTACAGGGGCAACACACAGAGAGGCACGTGTTCATTATGTATGGCTGGAGAAATTCTCTGTCTCCAGGGGAACATGTTTCATTGTGCATTAGCTTCTAGCCACTTCCTTCCTCCCTATTCCTCTGCCCACTTTCTCTATCACTGTCCTTCTGAGTCTCCTTTCCCACTCCCTGTCCCCCACATTCAGTCCAGCTCTGCCCATCAACGTCTCCATCCATCTCTGCCACGTCCCCGTCTCCCTCTCCACTTGGCTCAGCCTCACTGTTGCTGTCCAGGAGTCGCTTTTCTGTTTCTGTCTCTCGTTTGTCTCTCGTTCTCTCCAGCTCACTTTCTCGCATTCCATCTGGGTTTCTCTCTGTAATACCAGCGTTTTAGGTCCCCTGCAGCTAGTGATAACCTTTTCTTGTTACATTAAAGTCCATAAGCTGCACTTGGTTTACTGATTGATTGGTTTTTATTTAAATTCTGCGGAGGAAAGAAAAGGGAATTTTTATAAAGTGAGAGAGCAGAGAGGAAACATGAAACCAAGCAAGGGGAGAACAGAAAGAAGAGGCAGCCTGAGAGGATGGGGGGAGTAGAGGAGGCAGGAGCAGAGGGTGAACCCACGGGGTCTTATTTCCTTTCAGTTAAACTCGGTCGGCTATTCATGGCTGATGACAGCTAAATCTGGATGATAAAGGGTTAAGTACCAAGTTAGGCTTGGCACCTAACTCAGAGGCAGAAGCTTCAGGGAGAAATGAGTTAGGTTAAATAAACCCAAGAAGCTGACGTGGGTAGAATTTCTTCTGCCTGACCCACTAACAACTGCGAACGGGACATTTTAGAAATGGTTTTTATTGAAATGCTTCAGTGGGGCATAGCCCCTGGAGTTAAGAACTTGGCTCTGAGGCCAGGCCTGGGGAAGCCCTGCAGGGATGTGGACAGTTGGCTGACGAAGGCGGGAGGAGGGGCGGCCCGGGTCAGGCAGGAGGTGGCAGCAGCTGCTGATCAGGGCAGCTCTGATTGCTGTGCTAGCTCTCGCCCGCTATAATTAAAGCTTTCCCAATATGATTCTGGCTTCCTGAAGGGAAACTAGAATTTAAAAAACAAACAAAAAACAGAGATGCAGAGATGCTTTGTTGCAATATATGTATATTTTTAAACCATAAAGCACTTGATCATGTCTTGAGGTCACTGCTGCTGGTCAGTTTCAAAGCACCTAATCTTCTGCCATAGCCCCGGCAGGAAGGGCTCGTCTAACAAAACACACAAAATAACAGAAAATGAAATACCAAACTGTACTCGCCAAATCAGATATGCCCATGGACCTCCTCCACTGAGCATCAGCCTCCTCACCTCTGACAGGGAAATGCTCCCCGCCGCGTCTCCCTCACCTTTTTTTCCTACTCCCTTTCGTCCCACCTCTTGCTTCTCTGCCCTAACAGACCACATAGAATCCATGGGCCAGAATAAATCAGTTGTTTTATTTCCCCTCAAAGGATGTAACCTTCTACTCCCCAAATGGCTTTGACAGTTTCCTCATTTGCTAGCTGAGGAGGACATCAAGAGGCACTGACCTTCTGGTTTTGCCTAAAGAGGGAACACTCAGTAACTATTATGCCTCAGCCCCTGATTTGCTTTAACTGTGCCCTTCTCCCTCCGGCCCACGTCCTCGCCTACCTTTTCACCTTCCCTCGTGAACATACCACTTACGCTCCTCCCCACAGCACCCCTTGCCTGCTGTGGAGTCGTTATAAGGCACATCTGCCTTCAACCCCACAGCATTCCCTGCCAGCAAGGGAAAGCACAGGGCCTCTAGGAGTGTTTGCTCCCTATTTAATCAGGTTAATCCCATCAGCTACCCCGAGGAGTCAGATTTTGCTGTTACTGAGCTATCTGTGGAAGGAGGAGAAATTGTCAGACATCACTTAAAGAGCCCTGTCCCTTGGACGACTGGGAACTGCTGAGAGAAATTAATCTTCCAGCTATTTAAGGCAATTTCTTTTCCATCATCCTTTGTCAAGAGGACTGCACTGGGAAATGAATCTGATGGGAGTCCCTGAACTGGTACACTCCACTCAACAGCATCTCTCCAATGCTATGCAGCATCCATCATCCCCACACGAGCGGAGACACACCACCACTGCAAAGCCAGCTCCGAGCAGTCCCAGCAGCAAGAGGCCACGTCTGCGCAGGGTGGGCATCACTGGGCTGGAGACCTGCGGTGTCACTCTGTCTCTGCTCTACTTTCTTTCCAGAAAACTTATCATAAGTTGATCTCTTCCAGAAGTGAGTCTTTTATCCATGACCCAGGAAGGCAGACAAACAGGAATATGCCTGAACACGGGACTGTAGGTTATTCATTTTCTTGCCTGAACGTAAGTACTCAGCCTGTGCAGAATAGGTGTTTACATTGAACAGCCAGACACTGCCAAAGCTAGGCGTGAGTCAGAAACAGGGCAAGGGTAGCATTGCTTCAAGGCCATCTCTTCTTTCCAGGCTGAATTTTCTCCCATGGGCTAAGAGCCCAAGGAGTCTTATGCTCTCTGGGGTCACGTAAAAGAATTCCCATCTTCCACTCTCTCTCCACCCTCAAGGTTATTTCCCAGGGCAGTTATTTTCAAATTGTGTTCCTTGGGATTCCAAGAAGTACCAGGGCGCCAGGGTCGGGGGGGGGGGGGGGGGGGGGGGTTGTGCCGTGGGAAGTGGCCGGATGAGGAAGCTCAGTGGTTGAGGTTCTGGACTCCTCAACTCTGCTTTGACCTGATTTGATTTCTTTCAGGGGTTGGGATTGCTCCTAAGAGTTCATTTCTTTTTAAAAGTTCTAATTTTTCAAAAGATCTGCAAACCAGTGTCCTAAGCGAGAGGAAGATGACTGTACCTGTGCCTCTCATACAGCTGACCATTTGCTGATGGCTTCACAGAAGGCAGAAGTGACATGGTGCCTGCTAGCTTCGACTGTGCAGTAGGTCCAGGCCCACGCGAGCAGCTCCCCGACTCCAGGGGCTCCGGAGGCATTTTCAGCAAAATGAATCTCCTTAGGCACGAGAGTCATTTGTTTTCCAAACTCCCTTCTCCAATCTCACTAATTCCCAATTTCCCTGCATTTGACAAATGCAATTAACAAGCCTCGATCAGTTCGTGGCCGACAGCCCTCATCAATCAATAGGGTGACTGAACGAGGCTGAGGGGGAAGGGAAGGGGCAAGAAGGGAAGGTAGCCGCAGATGGGGGAGGAGGCCTTACTCCCTCTATTTCTGTGAACGCCCCTCCGAACCCCTCAGTCTCAAAACATGACACTGAGTTGTCACCCTCGCCAACCACACCAACCGCCGCTCTCTTCCTTCTTGCTAACTAAATACAAAGCGGTCTTGTTTATGCCCTCCTCTCCCAGTTTTTTAAAGGTTTCTCCCATCAACCTCTTTCCCCTATTTCTATGTCTTCTCTTTAACAGAAGGCCTTGCCATCTGTTGTCACCATAGCTTGGGAACCCCCTCAGTGCTGAGTGTGATAAATCAGCCATCTCTCTGCTCTCGGCTGGGCCTCTTTCCCACCCACACGTTCCAGTGACAATTTTGTCTGCTTCCTGCCCAGGAGGCTACAAGCCCACCATCATCCCCCCTCTCCCCCACATATACTGGAGGGCGAAAAGGACAAGAAGAACCAAGCTTGTGGTCACTACTGCTTTCATACTCACCTCTTCGTCCTCTCTCTTCCCAGGGTCCAAGCCTTCCCTTCCCAATTAGTTTAACATTCAGGATTCAGCTAACATTCAAGATTCAGGATTGACCCTCCTCACTTTTCTGCTCTGCGAGTAGCATCCGCCTCCCCTCCTCCACCACAGGGTGAGAGCTTTTTCCTCTGCAGCTCAGCCTGGTACAGCCCTGTGCATCTTTCCACCTCATCAACTTTTCATCTCTGTGCAAACGAAATCGGGAATTCTCTCCCTCCTCCCTGCCTCCCTCTCCTTCGCTTTTGTTATTAGCTTCATGAGTGGGGACGTTAATGTATTCACTAGACAATGTCTTTACACCACTGTTTCCTGTAATTACAGTCACTTCCCTCCCACTGTCCTGGCTTATTTGACTGTAAAGTGCTTGGAGGAGGGACAGTGTGGACAAAAGACACAACACAGGCTGAGGTCGAGTAGTGTAATGTTACCATCCAAGAAAGTAAAACAAATGATCACCTCCGCAGCAGCTCGTTAACAACCGGGAACACGTAGAGGTCAACACACCAGAGCTTAACAAAATTATCAATACCATCAGGGACCCCTCCACTATAAGATGGGGTGCTGTACCCAGATTACCAACGACAGTCACCCCCCCAAGAAATGCAAAACAGCCACATCCACCCTCCTTCAGGGGGTGGATCCACTATACTTGTCATGTAGATCAGCCACGTTGTCACTGGAGACTCGGATCCAGCCATCCTCCCTGACGTGGTAGAGGTTGACGGCACCTCCCGAGTAGGCATCTCTGTAGGTGGCTTGGTAGATGGCTCGACGGGCCAGATCATAGGCCTGTTCCACCTCCAGATCATAGGAGTAGCCCCGATCCATGACCCCATAAGCATACACAGAGCCAGAACCTACAGAGAAGGTGGCCCCTGAGATCCGGTTTCCTTCACTGTCCACGTAGTAGAGGCCTAGAAAGAGGGATGAGGTCAGCAGGGGAAAAATGCCCACCCCTTTGACACCTAATTCATTCTCCCAGGCAATAACTCTATCCCTCTGGAAACCCAGGGGAGGCCAACAGAAATAGGAGAAAATAGGACTTCTATAAAACTGCTTAAAAAAAGAAATAAAAGCTGAAGGAATCAAATTAAATATTAAGACTGCAGGATTCTACATCATCCCACCTCATCTCAACTCACGTTATAGTAACCACCTTGCCTGTCCTCTCTGCACAACCAAAAAGCAAGTGTAATTCAAACGACTTAGGTTTCAAGCACAGAACTTCAGGCACTGTGGGAGATTACATTTAAAACAATCCTAGCCCTCAGTGTTGAGGTTATCAGGGGCACAAGACACACATCACACAGCAGGAGAATAACGCCTGGAGTTCCAAGTCACATTGTAAGGACCTGCACTGTCCAACGTGGTAGCCACTAGCCACACGTCGACTACTGAGCATTTGAAATGAAGCTAGTATCACATGCTGAAATGATAACATTTTGGCTCTATTGGATTAAATAAAATAGACTATTAAAATTAATTTTCTTTCTTTCTTTTTTTCTTTTTGCTGAGGAAGATTAGCCCTGAGCTAACATCTGTGCCAATCTTCCACTACTTTATGTGTGGGTCACCACTGCAGCATGGCTGACAAGTGGTGTAGGTCCACGTCCAGGATCTGAACCCACAAACCCGGGCCACCGAAGCACAGTGTGCTGAACTTAACCACTATGCCACAGGGCCGGCCCCGAAAATTAATTTCTTTTTTATCTTTAATTTTTTACATGTGGCTACTATAAAATTTAAAATGACATGTATAGCTCACAGTGCTGGCACAGACCAGGGGTTGGCCAGGCCACCTGCCTATTTTTATAAATAAAGTTTTATTGGAAGACAGTCACACCCATTTGTGCATACATTGTCTATGACTACTTTTGTGCTAAAACCGCAGAGTTAAGTAGTTGAGACAAAGACCATTTGGCCTGCAGGCCTAAAATATTTACTATTTGTCCCTTTATGAAAAAGTTAGCCAACTTCTAGGATAGATGAAAATTTAGAGAAAGATTTTAGTAAAAATGTTATCAATTCCAACTATCTGTTGGACCTCTCCAACTGGATGCCTCTGTCACCAAGTTTAGATTCTAACTTTCTGTCCTCAAATACTTTCAGTGGTTCTCTGCTACCTACCAACTCATCTCTCTTGTGCCCCACCAACCCACACTTCCTCCTGTAGTTTCAAATTCTGCCAGTGGCATGACTAACCTTTTTCCTGTTTCAGTGGTTCTCAACTCTCACTGTGCATCAGACTCATCTAAGGAAGCTTTTAAAAAAGACACCTAGCAGGGCTGGCCCCGTGGCTGAGTGGTTAAGTTCGCGCGCTCCACTGCAGGCGGCCCAGTGTTTCGTTGGTTCGAATCCTGGGTGCGGACATGGCACTGCTCATTAAACCACGCTGAGGCAGCGTCCCACATGCCACAACCAGAAGGACCCACAATGAAGAATACACAACTATGTACTGGGGGGCTTTTGGGAGAAAAAGGAAAAAAATAAAATCTTTAAAAAAAAAAAAAAAAAAAGATGCCTAGGACTTACCCCAGGTTTTTTTTTTTCCCAATTAGTCTGGGTGGGGGACAAGCATGGAGCTTGTTCTTTAAGTTCTTTGGGTGATTATAATGCAGGCCAGGTTGAGAACCACTGCCCTTACCAGTTTTCAGGTTCAGAGGTTCCTAATGTCTACCCCAGTCTAGCCCCTCCTCAGTCCCACTGCCACCACCTTGCCTTGCAGGCTCGTCATCTGGTTCCAGTTTACTCTTCTGGGTTTATGGCTCACTACTGTCCTTCACACACCTTTAGTTCCAATTAAACTGGACTTCCAGTTACCCCCCCAAAACCCCATGCTTCTTTCCTCCCTTCCTTTGTCCATTATGTTTCCTTTCTCTCATTTTCACATTCAGGACAACTGCCCCCTTTCCATGAAGTCTTCCCTGGTTCCTTCCCTCAGAAGTAATCCTCTTCTCCTCAAAACTCCTTCAGCATTTTATTGGTTCTTTTAAAAATGGTATTCATCTCATTCAGTCTTGTCTTAAGTGATCTGTGATCCTTTTTCAGTCTGCTTCTTGAGGCAAGGAGCTGACTCATCCTGAATTGGATGGGTTGTCAGGAAGTGTTCTTGACATGGTACCATTCAGGTTATGCTCAGCTTCCTGGGTTGTCCTTGCTAGCCAGTTTCTGTACTGTCTTACACTGTTTCCACCACCTGGAACAAACCCAGGAGCTCAGGGTTCAAAGCAACATTTCCACAATGCTTCCCTAGACCACACAAGATGTATGGAACTATTCTTCCACACCTTTCAAAGAGAAAAGTATCTCAATTTCCAAAGTAACTAACTGTGCTCTTCCTTCACATCCACTTTTTAATCTCTCCTCATTCATCCTCCATTGAGTAGTGAACTGATATTCTCCAAAGCAAGTGAAAAAGTTGTGGGTATCCTACAGTTGTTCAACAGAGGAAAACTAGGCATTTAGTAAGCAGGTAAATGAATGAAGCAAAACAATAGGAGCAAAGAAGAACTGTGTTCAAGCATCCAGGGGAAACTTACACAGAAAGTGACTAGCTGTATTCTGGTTTAACTAAAGGGACATTCAAAACTGGCTGAAGAGGAACTGACATCAGATACAAGATTGAACCTCTGGCAAGGTTTTTACAAACTGGAAAGGAAAACAGGCTAAGGAATTTCTTTTGAGAGAGATGATAGAACATGACCTAGGGTGATTATATCAAGCAAGGAAAGGAGATGAGCCCAAAAGTCTCCTCCGAGGCCAAAGACTCCCTAAAGGAAAAAACAGAAAGGAAATGACTAACGTTTTTTTAAAAATTTAATTAAATTTTTTTGAGGAAGATTAGCCCTGAGCTGACATCTGCTGCCAATCCTCATCTTTTTGCTGAGGAAGAGTGGCCCTGAGCTAACATCTGTGCCCATCTTCCTGTGTTTTATATGTGGGACCCTGCCACGGCATGGCTTGATGAGCAGTGAGTAGGTCCATGCCGGGGGATCCGAACCAGCAAACCCCAGGGTGCCAAAGTGGAGCACATGAACTTAACCACTGCACCACAGGGCCAGCCCCATGACTAACTTTTGAGAATTCTGCTGTCTAATACAGTAGCAACTAACCCCGTGTGGCTACTCAGCACTTGAAATGGGGGTAGTGCCGCATGCCAAAATGATAATATTTTAGGTATTTTGGATTAAATGAATTGTGAAAATTAATTTCACCTGTTCCTTTTTACTTTTTTAATATATCCACTAGAAAAATTTAACTTATATGTGTGGCTCACACTATATTTCTCTTTTTTTTCAAAGATTTTATTTTTTCCTTTTTCTTCCCAAAGCCCCTCGGTACATAGTTGTATATTCTTCATTGTGGGTCCTTCTAGTTGTGGCATGTGGGACACTGCCTCAGCGTGGTTTGATGAGCAGTGCCATGTCCGTGCCCAGGCTTCGAACCAACGAAACACTGGGCCGCCTGCAGCGGAGCGTGCGAACCTAACCACTCGGCCACGGGGCCAGCCCCTCACACTATATTTCTATTAGATAGCAGTGACTAGAGTTTTTATGTCTATTATCCAACTAATTTCTCAAATTCAACTCTCTGTAGGTCCTTTCATTTTACGGGATAGTAGAAGGAAAAATGTGTGCCAGACACTGTATGCTTTACATGTATTATCTCACTTAACCAATGTAATGGATGATGAAACCGAGGCTGAGAAAAGAAGCAGCCTGCCTAAGGTCCCACAGGGAGTCATGACACAGCAGGGCTAACTCCAAGGCCTTTTCCTACCCAACATCACCTTCCTCGAACAAAGAGAAAGAAGGTGCTAATCAACACATCCTCAGCACTGACACAAAACCCTTCATTCATCTGTTCGTCCAAGCCTCCACTGGCTGTAGTGTCAGCCCAAGCATCATGTGGCTGCAGCTAAACTCACCAGGGCCTCTCTTATCCCAGCCGCAGATCATGGTGCCCATGGACAGCCCCATGCCTTTATACTGATACACCATGTTAGCAAGCAGCTTGGAGGCAGCTGCTACCGAAATGCGTTCCTTGTTCCGAAGCTCATAGATTCGACATTGCCGAGCCAGTAGCCGCTCCCAGAAGCTGCAGTCGGCTGCGCCTCCAGCCATGGTGCCCAGCAGGTAGGGGTTGATCTCTATCACCTTCTTTACTGTCTGGGAGGCAATGTAGGCGCCCGCTGTGGCCCGGGAGTCCGCTGCAACAATGACTCCATGTTGAAACTGTCAAGATCAGAGGAAAACACAAGGCAGGCCACATCAGACCACAAAAACATCTCCCTGACATTTCTCTTTGCGTCAATGCAAACCCAGAACATCTCCTCCTCTGTCGTTTTATACTCCACAATACACTTTCCCACAGACTAATGTCACTTGAGCTTCACCTCAATCCTTGGACATGGATATAACCAGTATTACCTTCATTTTATAGACGAGGAAACAGGTTCAATGAGATGGAATGACTTGCCCAAGATCGCAGAGCACGTTCTTGCAAAGCTGGGTCAGGAATCCCAATTGTCTGGCTCCTACTACAGTGCTCCCTCGCACCAATCTTCCCCCACATGCCATAGCGTTTCGCTTACCCTCGCCTAACGGGGCCACCTAGTTTCCAAAACCTTCGGTGTACGGTTACAACAGCCTTCCCTCTACCAATGTTCATTGCTGCTGGGCCTCCCCTTCCCTGGACACGAGCAACCTGGGGTCGCCTAGAGATCAACCCAAGCAGCCTCGGGGTCCTTCTCCCACTTACCCCCAGCCCCACCGCCCCTCTCGAGAACCGAGGCCTCCCGGCGCAATGAGACAGCGAAACCGCCGGGGTGGAGACAAGAAGCCCCAGCCTCCGCCTGGGCTTCGCGGCCGCGGCCGCCACTCCGGCTGTGACACCGGGAAGGGCGCGGGCTCGCGGGACTCAGCCCGGCGCGGCGGCGGGGTCCGCACCTTGAAGGCCAGGGTGGTGGTTCCATGAAGCATTTCGATTCTCGGCTCCTCTGGGACACCCCAGCTGGGCGCGGCCAGGCTCAGCCCATCACTGGGACTCCCTGGACCCAGGTCCAGCAGATCCGCACGACCCCCGAGTCCGAAAAACCCGCTCCGGTTCACCGGTAGCGGCCTCTCTAACACACTGGCCAGCGCCATGTCTAGTAAGGGCAGAAGGTACTCCAGGGGATACCGGCCCGCAAAGAGCGGCCGGGCAACGCCTTGCCGTCGCAGCTTCACGTCCTATCAAATCTACCCCAGCCGGGAGCCATTTTAACTGCTGGCAACCACGCCTCCAAAAACAAGAGCCAGACGCAAGGGACCTTTATCACCGAGAGGGAGGAAAATGAATGACTTCACTACCCTTAAATTCTAAAGGCGTGTGGCTGCCATCTTGACTCTGGTCATGAGAGCAGTAATGGATTAGATTCACCTCAAATTCATAGGAAGGGATCGGAAACGTCCATGTCCAGCACGGGAAGTGGGGCCGGCCATCTTTGGGAAGGGCGTGACTGGTTGAAAATCAGTCTGAACCCTTAGCGTATGTCGTCCCCGCCCAGCCCGGCGTCCCAGCAACGCTTTACACCTCTACGGCTTCGGCGCCCTATTAACGCGACTGGAGTTGCCATTTTGTTTAAGGGCACCCTCTAATACTGGGTAAAATTATGATCTCTGAGGCCGTTTTCCTCTGAAGTTAGTTGAACCACCGTAGTTTGCGGTAAAAAGCGCAACAACTATAAAAATGCTATACTTCTTGTTTGATAGCATTAATCGCCACAGTGCCCACGTTCTCTAACAGTAACCAACTTGGATGATTCAATATTCTCTTTACTCCCACCCTCTGCTGGAAGATCTTGTAAGTAATGAATTGCTCAAAAGGCAGGTAGAAGAATAAAGAAGGAAAAGCAAAGGGCCCAGTTAATCCACAAACCAGATTCTCAGTTCAGCTCCTGCATAACTGAGTCCATAGTCCTTTACCACCTCAGAGCCTAGAGGACAGTGGAGACTCCATAAAGATGTACCAAGCGGTTCTCCAAACTTAAGCTTGCTAAGACAAGCTCTTTAGTCGGGAATGTGCTATATTTCATTGCCTCTCTCCCTCTCCACCCACCTTCATTTTTCAACTCTTTTGGGAACCATAACAAGCAAGGAAGTGGGCAAATGTATGAAATGTTGCCTCCTGCTTTAAGGCTCTATGAAGTCAGTGTCTGGCCTTCCTTGGTGGATTTCAGCGGCAACATCCATCAATATCTAAATTTCTCTTTCCTCTGATGCCCAACTCAGCCCCTCCTTTTCCCCAGCGTGTTGTATTTTTAATGCTGAAATTTGGCAACCCTTTCCAAGCCCAACCATCAGAATGGAATGAAGCAGAAGATCTTTATCTGTGTCTCACACTTAGCTGGAGTGGAAAATGCAGAGTACCTCTGTTTATTGAGCAGGTATTATTTTGCAGTCGCCCCTGCAATGCAACTTGTCCTCCTTCTGCCTTCTGTCAGGGGTTCTGTCACTCTGCCACTGATAGCATTTGTACCTCTCTTAAGGCACTTTCACATTTTACCTGATTTTAAGTGTATGTTTATTTCCTACTGGATTGTACGCTTTTAAAGATAGGTATATCTCTACTATTCATCTCTGTGCCCACTGTGTGCTTAATATATGTTTGCCAAATGAATACGTGAAAGAATGACAGCAGTGTTCTTCCAGTCACAGAGGCTTGAAGCCCTGACTCACCTTTAACAACTCCCCTTCCTTTCTTCCACATCCAGTAAGTTGCCAGGTCCTGTTGATTCTTCCTCTGCAATGCTTCTCACCTTCTTTTTCATTGTAACTGATACAACCTTTGGCTTCTTATCTCCTCACTCTTGAAACCTTCTCCTTATTTTCCGTGCCCAAACTATACTCTCTAATTCATTCTTCTACCACCAGATTGATTTTCCTAAAACACCATCTTGATCTTATCACTCGCCTGCTCAAAAATGTTCTGTAAAGTTCGGCTCTTCAGCATGGCATTCAAGGCATTCCATAATCTGTTCCCGATTTACCTTACATTAGTTCTCTGGTCCGAGGTCCCTACACATGGAGACCTCAAAAAGGAGAGGTACAAATGATAAGTGCTGCTCTTGGTGGGAATGTAAATTGGTGCAGCCACTAAAACAGTATGGAGATTAGTCAAAAAATTAAAGATAGAACTATGCTGTGATCTAGCAATCCCACATCTGAGTATTTATCACAAGGCAATGAAATCACTATCTTGTAGAGATAGCTGCACTCCAATGTTCATTGTGGCATTATTCACAATCGCCAAGACATGGAAACAACCTGTGTCCATTGACGGATGAATGAATAAAGAAAATGTTACCTATATGGTGGAATATTATTCAGCCACAAAAAAGAAGGAAATCCTGCCATTTGCAACAACATGGATGAAACTTGAGGGCATCATGCTAAGTGAAATAAGTCAGACAGAGAAAGACAAATACTGTATGATCTCAATTTTATGTGGAATCTAATAAAGCCAAACTCTTAGAAACAGAAAGTAGATTGGTGGTGGCCAGGGGCTAGAGGGTAGGGTAAACTTGGTCAAAGGGTGTAAACTTCTGGTTATAAGAGGAATAACTTCTGGGAATCTAGTGTACTGCATGGTGATTATAGCTGATGATACTGTATTGTATACTTGAAAGGCGAAGAGAGTAGATTTTATTTTTTATTTTATTATTTATTTGTAAGGAAGATTGGCCCTGAGCTAGCATCTGTTGCCAATCTTCCTCTTTTTGCTTGAGGAAGATTATCACTGAACTAACATCTGTGCCAATCTTCCTCTATTTTCTGTGTGGGACACTGCCGCAGCATGGCTTGATGTGTGGTGTGTAAGTCTGTGCTCAGGATTTGGGCTCACAAACCCCAGGGGTTTGGCGTGCACGAACTTAACCGCTACACCTCTGGGCCAGCCCCTTGAAAGGTGAAGAGAGTAGATTTTAAATGTTCTCATCGTAACAACAACAACAAAAATGGTAATTATGTGAATTAAAGAATGTGTTAACTAACCTTATTGTGGTAAACATTTTCCAATGTATATATGTATCGAATCATCATGTCTACACCTGAAACTTATACAGTGTTGTATGTCAATTATATCTCAGTAAAGTTGGGGTGGGTGGGTAGGAACAAATGCTGTAGTTCAGAGGTGGGAGAGGAGGTCAGTATAGATTGGGGTGAGGTTGGGGGGTCCAGGAAGGCTTTGCCAAGGAGGTCTGGATTCATTGCCCTAAGTAGCACTTGGGTCTTATTGGTCCTCAAACCCATAGCCTCTCCTCTCTCTGCCCATTCCTGGAAAGGATTTTCAGAATAGCTGGTACTCAAGCCAGACTTTGAAGGATATGCATTAGGAATAGAGTAAAAAGACGTTGTAGTGGATGAATTACAATTGGGTCCTAATGGGCCTTAAATGCCAGCGTGGGGTGGAGAAGGTGGTTTGGATTTGATCTTGAAGCTCTTCAAGGTTTCTTAGCCGAGGAGACACAGAATTTGAGTGATACCTTAGGGAAAACATGTCAGTGTGGAGGATAAGCTTAGAGGGGAGACCAGAGGGTGGCCGGTCAGGAGGCCATTTGACTGTCCAGATCTCGCTGGATAATGGCCTGACCTGGGGACATGGCAATCCATCCATGGATAAAGTGTCTAAGACTTAGCTTTTAGAACAAGGAGACATTCTTATCTCTTCAGTAAGATCCCCATGTGGTCCTACTCAAAGGAAGGGAGGACTGGTTGGACTTTAGCATGACCTCCTGCTTTCTCCAGTCTCCCCATGACAGGTTTACACTTGTCCTTAGACTGAGAGTCCAGGAAACTGATGCCACAGCCCCACCATTGTGATGTCTGGAGGGTGCAGCCTCTTTCCTTTGTGTGTGGGTCTGTTTCTTTGAATAAACCCGTTCCCACAACACCCCTTTGAGCTGCAATGGTAAGTAAAATATACTCCATATGTCCTGGAAGTAGTTGCAGCTTTTCACTCTGCCCCAATCTACCATCTTTCTGAAGGGCCAGCTGTCAGGGTCCAGCAACCTTACCCCTCGACCACCCCTGGTTGGTCTGAGACCTTGACTCAGCATTATGGGGTCAAGGTCACTTGTTTCTCCTGCCTTAGAATTACAAACCAGTCTCTTTCCATTGTGCAGGGAAAACAAGAGGAGCCCGCTGTACTCCTTCCACGTGCTGCTCCTTTCCTTTGCAGTTAACCCAGCCCCCAGCCACTCCAGGTGCTTGGGGGATGACAGACAGGAGACTCCTTGGGTGACGCTCAGATATGTCATGGGCAGCGTCTTCCCAGCACTGGAGACTCTGCTGGCCTCGTCCTGTCTCCCCTCAGCAGTCCTCTGGGGAGGAGGGGGCTTCCCCATCAGCTTGTTCCAAAGCCTGATTTGGAGTTAGGGAGGAGTGAAGCCACAGATCACATGCCTTCCTCACTGCTTCTGGCTGTAGCCCAGCTTCTCCTTAGCGTCCCTCTTTCCTCAGCTGACCCCAGCCCACAAATCCCTGCCTTGCTCCTTCCAGCCTTCACTCGGCCCCTGGGATGGCTCTGCAGGATGTATGCAAGTGGCAGGCCCCGGACACCCAGGGACTGTCACCTCACCTGCCTCAGGCTGGTGGCTGGGCTGTGCCCCGGGGCTGTGACCCTCAAACCTTCTTGCAGATCCACGGCCCCAGGCTGGCCCATGGCACCACCACCCTGGCCTTCCGCTTCCGTCACGGAGTCATTGCTGCAGCTGACACGCGTTCCTCCTGTGGCAACTACGTGGCCTGTCCAGCCTCACGCAAGGTCATCCCTGTGCACCAGCACCTCCTGGGCACCACCTCTGGCACCTCCGCCGACTGTACCACATGGTACCGGGTGCTACAGCGGGAGCTGCGGCTGCGGGCACTGAGGGAGGGGCAGCTGCCCAGTGTGGCCAGTGCTGCCAAACTCTTGTCAGCCATGATGTCCCACTACCGGGGGCTGGATCTGTGTGTGGCCACTGCCCTGTGTGGCTGGGACCGCTCTGGCCCAGCCCTCTTCTATGTCTACAGCGATGGCACCCGCCTGCAGGGGGACATCTTTTCGGTGGGCTCTGGATCTCCCTATGCCTATGGTGTGCTGGACCGCGGCTACCGCTACGACATGACCACCCAGGAAGCCTACGCCCTGGCTCGCTGCGCCGTGGCCCACGCCACCCACCGTGATGCTTACTCTGGGGGTTCTGTAGACCTTTTTCACGTGCGAGAGAGTGGATGGGAGTATGTGTCGCGCAATGATGCCTGGGTGCTCTACTCTGAGCTGCAGAAACTCCCAGAGCCAGAGAAGGAAGAGGAGGAGGAGGCCAGCCAGGCCCATCCGGAGCCTGCCACCCCCACAGAGCTGGCAAAGGTGGAGAACTCTCCGCGGGGGCTGGAACCCGGAGACTCCAGGATGCCCGCAGAGACTGAGACGCTGTGAGAAGTGACAGGACTTGGGGGGCTAGCCCAGGGAGTGGATGAGAGGATGGGGCAGCAGGGGGAGCAGCTTCACAGCTTCTAGCTCCAGCCCTCATGGGTTGCCAGCTTCATTTGTTCCAAGTCTCCATCCCTTTCTGCCTCCCAGAGCTATTGATGGTTCTGTCCAACACGTTCCTAGTGATGCCCAGTAGATTGGTCCCGCCCCTTCTCGGGCGAGTCCTTCTTTCAGCAAGTACTTACTGCATGCCTGCTGCACACCAGACCCACTGTGCTGGGTGCTAGACCCTTTTCTTTCCATCCTCTTTGCTATTTTCCATCCCATCCCTGGTCTCTCTTCTTCCTCCTGTTTCCATCCTCATCTCAGCTTCAGGGTCTCTGTCCCTTTCTCACCTTGGTGAGTTGGGGTGGCTGGGAGAGGAATGAGGTGGGGAGAGTGGCTCGGGGCGGGGCCAGGCTGGGAGGGGCAGGGGGCAGTGCGGCGTGGACACCGTGGGTGGTGAGGGACTCTCCTCCTCTGCCCCCCCCCCACTTGCTTGACTCTAATGACTGTAATGATCGTGCCTTTACTGAAGGCAGATCTCATGATAACTCTTTGAAGTAAAAATTATCCTCACTTTACAGAAGAGGAAACATGTTCAAAGGATTATATGACTTGCCCAGGTCACACAGTAAGTGGCGTGGACCCAGGCCTTCCGCTCCAGAGCTGCGCCCCTTCAGCACAACCTCTCCTCCCGGGTTCTCTTCTCTGTCTTTCCTCTCCCCACCGTGGCCCTGCAGGCGTCTGGGGAGTAAGGTGGGGAGAGGAGCTGGGCCAAGCCTCTGCCTGATGGCCGGGGATGAAGGAGCCCAGAGGAGCCCGAGGGCCTGGCAGAGGAACCCAGGGAAGCTGCCCACAGAGTCTCATCTGGCCCTACCTGCCAGGGCCTGGAGCCATCCCACAGCCCACCTTGCGCTCTGGTCTTTTGGGCCGTCATTGCTGCTGCCAGACTTCTCCTGCTTTCTTCCCTTTGCCTTCTTTCCAGCCTCTCCTTCCTGTAGCTCCCTGTGAGGAGTGAAAGAAAGAGGGAGGTGGCTGTGCCAGTGGGGACTGTCGGGTTAGCACATCCTCTCTGCCCCTCCCGGCCCCCTCCCACTTCCCTGGAAGCCTGACTTGGAGGTGCAGACTGACAGCTCCAGCGGGCATACTGCTTCGTGCCCCCTGCCCAGGCTAAGTCGGGGAGAAAGCTTGGTGGACCAAGAGATGGGACCTGAAGGAAGGTTACTGAGTCTTTTTTCTCCCCTCATCTTCCAGTCCCAAGATTAGCAGCCACTCTTGCTCCCTCCTGGACACCTGTCCTCCCAGCCTCCAGCCCAGCCGTGAGTCCCAACCCTGCACCTCGGGCTAAGAATTCCTCCAGGCAGGAGCTGGCCAGACAGAGGAGACCTCCAGGGGATGACTGGGGAGGAGGGAGGAATGGTCTCAGGAAGGAGGTCAGTGGGGGCAGAGGGAGGGGAGGAAATTGTGTTGGGGAATGGGAGCCACAGAAAGGTACCCGGTGCAGAAGGACTAACCTTGGAGCCAGGGTCCAGGAATCTGGCTGGTGGTCTCCACAGCAACCCATCATCTCTCACCCCACTCCTCAGCCTCAGGGGAGGAGGTGCGGGACTCTGGGAATGATAACTGGAGGTCAGGGACCCCCTGGGCAGCCTGGTCCTGGAGGAGCACAGGAGGAAGGGCAGCTTTTGCCCAGGGTTCTGGTGTTTGATTGACTCAGGCAGAGTGGGTGCATCTCCACGTGCAGCTAGGTGTGTGGGTCTGTGTCCTGGTGTCAGTGTGATCCAGGATAGCTGTGCACGTGAGTGTGGCAGGTGATGCATGCACAGTTCCTGTGTGCAGAGACCAGAAACAGACTGGAAGAGAAAGAGCAACACCTGGATGAGGAGAGTGGCCCTGATGGGGGAGAAAGCCAGCCTGTTATTTCTTTTAGGAAAATGGTCCAGAGTAGAGAGGAGGAGGGGGCAGGGCGCATCCCATTAGTTCACTTCTCCTGTATCCTCCCATCTACATCCTGAGAAAAGGTAGGGAGGGAGCGGTGTCCTGGAGCCTGGAGTTGCTGCCTGAGCCCAGCCAGAGGCTGGCTGGGAACTGCACGGTGCTCACTCCCCTGGGATGCTCTGCGCCCCTCCTTTTCCCATAAACCATAAACCAGGAAAGGAGGATTGAACCCAGGCAGAGGGCGGAACAGGAGGGGAGCCCCTCTTCCGTCTCCCTCTCTCATCACCTCCCTGCTTCTTTCCTTTCTCTTTTCCTTCCGTGGTCCTGCACCTCCTCACTCCTTTGACAGGTTCTGTCCTTCCAGGTGATGAGGTATTTGAGACCAGACATAAGCCCAAGGGTCTTGCTGACAAGCCTGTTTCCCTGTGCCCTGCTTTTCCCTCGAAGTTTAATGGGTTGGGGAGGATGGGAGGAGGGTGTTAGGGAGGCTAGGAGAGCAGGTGAAGGCCTGCGTCCCACTCCAGTGCACCCCTCACTACCTAGGAGTGGCCCAAGACTCAGTCCCTCCTTCTTTCCACTTGTTCCTGAAGGTTTGATGCAGACGTCAGGGTGAGACCAAAGGGGCAGAGATCTTGCCCGTCCTGCCCTGAATGGAAGCCCTTGTCCCTCTGACACCCTGCTTGGGGTGCTGCCTCCTTGTTGTCTCCTTCAGGGCACAGACAGCTGGCTCTCGCCTGGGCCTTTGGGCAGAGTAAATAACTCTAGCACCGGAGCGGGGGGGAGGGGTCCTTGTTCTCCCACCACCTGGCTGCCCTCGCCTAATCAGGCAGACGTGGGAGGTGAGAGAGGACCTCTTTCCACAGAAGAGCTTTCCCCGATTGGATTGCCAACACCTCACACTGGGAGGGGAGGGTCACAGGGGCCTGTCCTGACCCACCTACTCGGGTCTCCAGGAGCCCTGCCTGGATTTCGGGGGCCTGGGTGCTTATGCTGGTTCCTGGGTGGATTCTTTCCCGGCTCAGGGAGTGGCCGCTGAGAGATGCTCCCTCCCCCACCAGGTGACTTTGACTCAGCCCATCCACAACCTGCCTGCCTGGTCCCTCTCCCGCCTCCTTTGTGCTCCATGAAGAGTAAGACCATGGCCTGGGGAGAATTCAGTGTGACTGTGCCATCTCACCCTGGCCCACCCTTCCCCCACTGGCACCACAGGCACCAGCAGGGACTGGCTTGTGCCTGTTCCTGTCCCTGCCACCCCCACCCACATTTTTTCTAGTCTACAACCCCCTTCCTCTCTTAGTCTTTTATCTCTTCTCAGTAGCTCTCATCCTCTACTTCTCCTTCCCACCCTCCCTTTGGGGCAATCCCCACATCTTAATTTCCTTGGACATTTGAGACCAACAGGGAGCCCAGAGAATTGATGGTGGCAGTGGGGTACAAGTCACTATCTCCTTACTCCCTGAATAGAATCAACCCAAACTCTCCTCTGTGTGGAGGGACTTGAAGCAGATTACCCCCAAAGGAGGAGAATGGCCGAAGGGACAGGCTTGGGCCTCGCCTCCCGCCCTTTGGCACAGTAAAGCTGGACACAGAAACCTGAGTGCAGAAACAGGAAGCAGGGCTCCAGCTTTACAAAATAAAGTGTTTGTTTATTATGAAATTAGAGATGGAGGCCCCTCCCCTTCCTCCCTCTTTCCCCTTCCCCAGCTGCTCCCCCTTTCCTTCCCCTCCCCACCCCCTGGGGCATGGGAAGCACACATGACAAAGCCCAGAGCTGGGAGGCCCAGGGTAGGTGAGAGCTGGGCAGAGCTCCAAGGAGCCCCCACTGGGGCTAGAGCTGTCGCCCTGGGAGGTGGGCTGGCTCCCTCTCTCTGCTGGAGGCCATGGAGCCAGGATGAGGCCATGAGTGATGGATGGAACCATGTGGGCAGGTCTGTAAAGACAGGAGAGCCTGGTTAGAGGTGGTGAGTCAGGGTGGGTTTCGGGCCACCCCTGTGCCCCACAGAGTCTAGGGGCACTGACCTGGGGCAGAACATCCCCTGCAGGAGGGTGGGCAGCAGTGGCCAGAAGTTTCTCTTGGTTTTGGGATGGACAACAAAGAAAACCAAAAAGCCAGTCACAGGGACCCAGAGAGAACGTGGGCAGATGTGGGCAGGAGACACACACAAAGCGTGTGTGTGGGCAAGGGAGACAGAGAGCGTGTGTGAGAGATTTAGAATCGGGGAGACAAAAAGAGAGCCACGGAGAAAGTGGAATCACAGTGAGAGGACAGATTCAGAGTCAGAGCCACACAGCCTAGACCCAGACAGGGAGCGTGGCAGACAGACACAGAGATCCCTGGAGAGAGACAGAGAGACGACTCAGGAGGAGGCAGGGAAGAAGGAGGTCGCCCTGGGGGAGCTTGGAGGAGGGACACGGGACGGGACGGGGCCCCTGGGCTGCTGCCGCCTGCCTGGACCCCGGGGGCCTCACTCAGAGGGCCTGTGCGGGCTGCCGCACCGCAGAGCGCGCTCAGGGGCCCGGGGGCTCCTTGACCCCGTACAGCTCGGCCAGCGTGCGGAAGAGCGGCCCCCAGTCGTCCAGCGGCTCGGCCGGGCCCGGGGCGCCGCCTGCCTCGCTGCCGGAGCCCAGGGAGCTGAGCGAGCCGCAGGAGGAGCCGCGGCCCTCGTAGCCGTACACCTGCACCGAGTCGTAGGGCGGCACGCTGGGGTCGTCGTCTGCCTCGCGCAGCCGCAGCGCCAGGAGCTGGGCCACGTCGGCGGGGCCGGGAGGCCGGGGCTGGCGCGGCGCCCGGGCCCGGGGCAGCACGTCGCGGCGCGCGGGCGGGCCGGGGGCCGGCGGCGCCGCCCCGTCGGGGTTCTGCAGGGCGCTGATGTCGAAGGCTTCCGTGTCCTCTTCGCCGCCGCCCTCGTCGTCGTAGGTGATGATGTTCTCGCGGACGTCCTCCTCCTCCAGCACCATCAGGGCTTCCTGCTTCTGCCGCCGCAGGGCCACGAAGAGCACCACCAGGGCTGGGGAGAGGCGCACACGGGCCGCTGAGCCTGGAGCACGCAGACGGTTTGGGACAGAGCGGGCAGTGTGGCCTAGGGGTGGCAAGCCCCGCGTTTGACATCTGGCAAGCCTCGTTTGAATCTTGACTTCACCCCTTACTCGCTGTGTGACCAGGGGAACCCTTTTGGCCCTTAGATTGCTTGTAGGGAAAACATATTTACCTCTTAGGGTTGTTAGAAGGATGAAATGAAACACCACAAGTGATGTGCCCAGCGCCACACGTGGCCCAGAGTCGGGGCTCAATAAACACTTTTTATGGCTTGTTCCAGTTATTATGGATTGGTATATCAGGGACATGAGGCCAGAGCTTTTTCCCTTGGACGCATCAGGCAGTGGGAACAGCCAGGCACAAGGGTTCCTTCAAGCCCTAGGATGGATTCCCCTATGTCCGGGTTCCTGGCTCCTCTCCATACCCACTCATGCCTGGACCCCACATCCGTGTCCCACTGTGGCCTGACTCACCAAGCAGGGTGCCCACACAGGTGACAATGGCAAGCAGGGCCCCGGTGCTGAGCCCAGCGGGTGAGAGCTGAGCCTCGGGCCAGCAGGACGCCACGGAGCCATCAGGCCGGCAGCGGCACACGCTGACAGTCACTGTGGCAGTGCTGCTCAGTGCTGGCTGCCCCCAGTCCCACAGTTCTATGGGAACCAGGTAGGGGGCCTGGCGGGGCGGAGCAGGGCGAGAGGGCAGCAGCAGGCTGGCGGAGCCATCTGTGGGAGAGGGAAGGTGTTGGGGCACCTCCTGGGACACTTTCCCAGTGGGGTCAGCGCAGCCCATTCAGACAGCTTTCCAGGGGGAAGGTTTGCAAAGAGCAAACGTGCAAATCGACATCTACCTTGTTGGGTGGAGCGCCCGGGAAGATGGGCAGGGCTCAGGCAGGCTGGGCTAGGGGGTGGTGGAGAAGGACAGGAGGACGGAGGCAGGCATGGGCATGGTTGCAGGAGGCCACCTACCTCGGTTGTCCCGGACAGTGAAGTTGGCATCAGGGCCCAGAGGACCTTGAAGGGAGACACGGCTACTGTTGCCGACTTCATCTCTGTCCAGGGCCCGGATGACCTGAATCAGCTGGGAGGGAGAAGAGAGGCCTTGTATGGAGTGGGCAGCTGGAGGTCTTGAGGTCCCAACCCCTCTGCCTCAGCGGCTCACCTGGCCAGGGGGTGCAGAATCACACACAAAGGTGTCGTAGGGCTCAGCCAGCTGGGGAGCATTGTCATTCTCATCCAGGGTCTGGATGGCCACTTGCACCCGGGAGGCCTGTGCGGAGCTGTCTGAAGCCAGAACACGAACACATACACCCCACACACGCACACACAACAGTTTATACACAACACACATGACGCATGGGTATGGATAGCACACGGAGCACATAGCACACACATGCAACATGCATGCAACATGCAAGTAGCAAACAGAGTTGTGAAATGAATGCAACAACACCAAGTGCATACAACATTCAGGTAGTACCCAAGATGTGTGCAGTACACAATAGCCATTCAATAGGAATGTGGCCCCCATGATATACACATACAATAACCCACACACAGGGCACATGCAGCATAAATAAAAGGCAGACAGAAGATGCAGACAGGACACACACAGACAACAGCCATGAAATATACAAACACATTCATACCATATATTCGATGTACACTCAGCATTTATAACAAATGCAACATCCATCAAGTGGATGTTTGATATATACAATGAATGCAGTGTTGCACCCCCCAGGGCCCAGAGAATGCATTTTCATACACGGCACCAGTGGGACACACACACATACACAGACAGACAGACACACACACACAAACACACATGCCCCATCAGAGGTCTGAGAGCTGTGGTGTAGCAATGAGCATCACTTAGAGTTGACCTTGGGAAGGGAGGAGCTGCATGATGCACAGGGTGCAAAGCAAGGCCAGCCTGGACACCACAGCCAGACACGGGTCCCCTCGTCATACATCCCTTCATCAGGTGGCTCCCACCACTCCCTGCCTTACTCCTCACTTGCCATCCAAGAAAGCATGGAAATCATGTATCCTGCCCACCCTGTTGCTCGCCTCTCCAAGGCTGAGCCCCCTGGTCCCTTTAGCCTTTCCCCCGGGCAGGAGGAGAGCTGGCTGGCCCTGGTGGAGGGGCTGAGGTCGCAGCCTGGGCAGAGGAGGCTGAGTGGGCTGCCTGGCTAAAGGGTCCGGGATACCCCAGAGACGAGGCGGGGCTGGGGTCCACTCCTTCACTGCAGTAAAGGCACAGGGCCTGCTAGTCGATATCGGGGTTTGAGTGGGGTTGCAGGATTTGGTGAGAGGGTCGGAAGACAGTGAAGGGCACACACACACAGGGCTACGTATACACAGGCAGCTGCAAACACACTATATATACACACATATACACACAGGGACATTCACACAGACAGACGCACATGCACTGCCATGTAAAGAAAAGTTGCACAGACGTGAACATGAACCCGTACGCCTACAATGCCACACCCTGGAAAGGCAGTGTGGTGCAGTGGGTTACAGCTCAGGCGCCGCAGCCTGCCTGGTCCAATGGCTCCACCACTTCACGGCTGGGTAACCTTGGGAAGTTACTTAACTACTCTTTGCCTGAATTTCCTCATTTTAAAATGAGAAAATAATTATACTTCCCTCATAAAGTTGTGGTGATGCTTAAATGGATTAATCCACATTTGGTACTTAGAACAGTGCCTGATACACAAAAAGTAATAGTTATCTGTCCACGAACACTCACATACACAAAACAATATATACAAACAGCTGCTCGTACCTATTGCTATACACATCCAATTACACGTATACAAAATAACAGACATAGAATTCTACACGCTCAACTATATACACATATATGTCCAGTTATAGACATATACTCACAGATATATGTGTGTATTTTTCACACACATGGAGTTATATAAACAGGTAAGCACACACCCATGTGCACACACACATCTAGCCCGTCATTGACATGTACCAACATCTACACACTCAGTGACAACTCCCACAGACAGGACACACACAGCAAAGGTGGGGAGCCCTGGGCCTGAGCAGGGTGATGGGGAGGTTCACAGAGTGGGGGAGTTCTCCCCGCCTCTAAGGGCCAGGGCTGCCCAGAGGCTGGTGGGGACTGGGGACTGACAGGGGCCCCCCAGACAGCCCCCAGAGGAGGTGCCCAGCCCTTCCCCGGCCCCTGCCTCCAGCCTGAAGCAGAGAGTGGGCAGGGCAGGGTCTGCCAGGGTGCAGGTTGGGGTTCATTAGGGGCTGGGAGCTATTTGAGGTTAGGTTTATTTCTGGGTTGGGGAAAGTCAGGTATGGAGCGAATTTAAGGTCAGGGGAATGCTCAGGCAGACCCACTGTGCCCAGCCCAGTCCAGCCCAGCCTAGGCGACGAGGAGGCCTGCCTGTTGGTGATGGTCCAGGCTGGGGACCCAGTGGCCGTACACTGGTGACAGTGTGATGGCAGTAACCGCCCCCACGCTCAGGGACAGCTGCTCTGCCAGGAGGCAGCTGCTTCACCTGGGCCTTCTGGGGGGCCCAGGACTCCTCACCGAGCTCTGTGGCCAGCACTGTGAGGTTGTGCCAGACCCGAGCCTCGCGGTCCAGGGGCACTGCCGTGCGGATGGTGCCGTCTTCGGGCTCGATGGAGAAGCAGCGCTCTGGGTCCGAGTGGGGGAGGATGGAGTATCTGGGGAAGACGGAGCCGAGCTGGGGGCTGAGCTGGGGGCAGGGCCAGAGCCTGCTGCTACCCTGCCCTCCTTTCTGTTCGCCTTGCTGGGCCTCATGGTTCATCTGGACAGAGGGCCCGAGCTTGTGGGGCAGAGCCTGCCTGCCCTGTGCACCCAGAGCCATATTTCACATCATCCCCTTAAAAGACGAACATCCGTGGAAGTCATCACCCTGATGCTCCTGTCCTAAGACTCAGAGGGACTGGGTTTTCTTGCTGAGGGGACAGTGACAGGTGGAAGTGGGAGGGGGTAAACACTGCTTCTCTTTCAGACTTCTGGCCTGTTCTGGGGACCCAGGGACTGGTGTTCTAGGTCTGCCTGCTCTGCCTCAGACCAACTGTGTGACCTTGGGCAAATCATTTAACCTGTTTACTCAACTACCAAATGGGACGGACCCCAGCACCTCCTGAAGTGCTGTGACAGGGATGCTGGCGGGCCGTGGAAAGAGTGGCTCCACTGGAGGCCGACAAGTCTGGATTTGGATCCCAGCTCTGCAACTTACTGACGGTGTGACCTTGGGCAAGTTACTTAACCTCTCAGGGCCTAACCTCTAAAACAACTGGTGATGACAATGACCACTTCAGAGAGCAGTTGTGAGCATTAAATGTTACCAAGTGGGTAAAACATGCAGCGCTGTGGGAGGGATCAATAGTGATAGCGATCAATTGATCAGTTACACTCATCAGATGAGATGACATCTGCTCAGACTGCCACCGGGAGGCGCCACTCTGATCCACCCAGAGGGATGGGGAGAGTCAGGGGGTGGTTAGCCAGGTCTCCAGCCTTCCCCTGGCCCCCAGAGCCGCAGGGAGGGAGACCTCTGCCAGGAGGGGAGTGTGATTTGCAGTAAGAGGGGCACATCCTTGGGTGGGAATAGCCTGCTCTGGGCTCCTTCCCGGAGGCCAGGCCCTGCCCCAGCCCATCCCCCAGCTCACCTGATTGGACTGGCCGGGGAGTCCAGGTCAGCGGCTGAGACCTGGCCCACCAGGGTCCCGGGAGCCTTGTTCTCGGGCACTGCCAGGTGGTAGGCAGCCTGGGTGAAGGCAGGTGGCTCTGGGGCATCCTGCACAGCCACGCGCACCGAGGCCACGTCCTTGAAGGGCCCTCGCCGCAGGTAGGCTGGGTCGATGAGTGTGTTGGTGGCCTCCACACGGAAAGAGTAGGAGCGACGGGTCTCAAAGTCTAGGGGCTGTGGTGAGGGGAGATGAGTGGCTGAGGTGTGTGGAAACCAGGGCAGGCCCAGGCTCCTGGAAGGTGAGGAGTCCCTTCCCCACACGCATCCAACGCCCAGCCCTCCTGAGAGGAGAAGCGGGCAGCAGGGGGCAGTGCCCAGCTGGTGAGGTGAGGGTGGGGGCAGATTACTTAGTCAGTAGCCTGGGTCTGCCCCCAGCTCCCTCACAGACTTGCTATGTGAAAGTCTTGAGCAAGTCACTCAGACCCCCCTTCTGGGCGCCAGGCCCTCATCTGCAAGATGAGGAGACGCCTGTGATCTCTGAGCTCCAGCACAGGGGTCCTGAGTCTGTTCTTGACCAGTAAGAAGCGTATACCACAGGGCAGGAGGCAGGCATGAGGGAGTCCACAAGCGTTAGCAGACAGGAGGCTAACCTTGCGGATAGTGAGGAGCCCGTCTCGACCTTGGGAGTCTGTGCTGATGCTGAAGGCCTCGGACCCCTCCCCATCCAGGATGCTGTATGCCATGAGGGCGTTGTCCCCCAGGTCTGGGTCCTGGGCCCGCAGCCGGCCCACCAGGGTGCCCGGCCCAGCCGTCTCCACCACGGAGAACTGGTAAAGGCCTTGGAGGTGGAAGGAGGGGAGACATTCTTAGAGAGATTCCCAGCCCTCCTCCCTCCCCCAGCATCCCCCACTCCTGCCTGGATGGGGGAGGGGTGGGGAAGAATGGCTTCTCCAGGGGCTGAAGGGGTGGGGTGGTCAAAGGATAGCTCAGGTGGAGCCCTGGCCCCTTACTCTGAGGGAACTTGGGGGGGTTGTCATTGACATCGCTGAGGGTGACCGTCACTGTAGTGCTGCCCGACAGCCCCCCCATGTGGCCGCCCATGTCCTTGGCCTGAATCACCACCAAGAACTCCTCCTGTGTCTCCCGGTCCATGTTGGGGATGGCGGTGCGCACCACTCCTAGGGAGAGATGCTGGGTCAGGGGGTGCTGGGTACCACGGCCGTCTCCACCAGGCTCCTGACCTCTATCCTCACCAGTCTGGGGGTCCACAGAGAAGAAAGGCAGTCCGTCCAGCACGGTGTACACCAGCTTGGCGCTGTTCCCGTAGCTGGGGTCATCGGCATCGTGAGCAGTCACCTGGATCACTGATGTCCCTGTGGGGGATCCCGGCACCCCACTCAGCAGGGGCAGGGAAGGTGGGGAAGAACAGTAGATGAAGGGGACCCAGACTTGAGCTGGGCTGCAGGAGGTGGATTCGGGGGCAGAAAGCAATGGGGAAAGGAGAGGTGAGGGCGCTCCAGGAGACGGGATCCAGGACATTCAGAGTTGGGGCGCTCACCAACATTGGACATCTCGGGCACTGTGGCGTGGTAGGGCCCGAGGGGAAAGATGGGTGGATTGTCGTTGATGTCTTGCACCTTGATGATGAACTCTGACGGGGGCTCCAGGGGCCGGTTGGAGGCTCGGTCCACGGCTTGGGCCAGTAGCACGTACTGTGCCTTCTCCTCCCGGTCTAGGCTCTTCGTGACATGAATGTTGCCTGTGGCCTCGTCAATGACAAATACGGTGCCTGCCCCTTCCCCCGTCAGCAGGTACTTGGTGCGGCCCTCACCCCTGTCCACATCCGAGTGCAGCTGTAGGGATCAGGGAAATATGGCAGCAGGTTCCAAGCACAGGGACAGAAGGTTAAAGAGTCCGAGTCTAGGATCGGGTGAAGTGTTGGGAGTCCTGAGGGACCAAGGTCACTGAAGAGTGAGGAAGGTGGAGGGCAGGGCCTAAGGGCCTCAGGAGTCAGGGCAGACATGGGAGGGGCCAGTCCTTACCTTGCCAATAAGGACAGGCTCTGGACCGGCATATTCCTCAATGACGAAGAACTGGTTCCACACCCAGCTCCTTCGGGTCCGCAGCAGTGCAGCTCCTGGGCTCCCACGGGACCCTGCCCAGGCCCGGGCTGGGGCTGCCAGGCGCCCCATGCAGCCCCAGCCACCCAGCCAGGCCAGCAGGAGCCTCACTAGGCCCCACATGTTTGGGCTCCAGCCAGGGCTCTGTTCACTGCCCCCGGGCGCTGAGGCATGAGCTGGCTGGGCAGAGGGGCAGATGCACTGGGGTTACCCCATGGATCCACACCTGCAGGACAGGTAGCTGTTCAGGGTCAAGGAAATCCTTAACCCTTCCCCTTCACCAAAGTTAGATGCTGAAAACGCAGACCTCCAAGGAACCAGACACCCCACTGCCCAGAACCCAGACTAAGGCAGAGCAGACAGTCTGATCCTTCCCTCCACCCAGGCTCGCCTGTATTCACCTCCAGCCCTCCAAGCTGATAAATCTCCAGCCAGTCAACTCTGAGTGGAGAAGCTGGGGAAGAAAACAGGAGAGGGGATGCTGGGAGCACTGGGAACCCCAAATCTGGCCCCTGTCCTCCCAGATTGGGCATGCAGTGAGGGGGTTGGAGGCGATGGGCGCTACCAGGGAAAAGGCTTAAAATCCAGGGGTTGAGATTCATGGAGGTGTGGCCTCAGGGTGTCTAGAGTCAGGCTAAGAGATGACAAGCAGTGCAGCCTAAGACAGGCCCGTGAAAGTCCCTCCTCCACGGGGAACCCCACCTCTCCAGAACCAGCCCCCAGCCCACACTGCCAGCTGAAGTCCTTGATGGGGGACCGGGCTCATGAGGCAAAGCTGGGGCCAGAGCTGAAAGAAGAGGGAGTAGAGTTGGGGGCAGGGCCAGGAGCCTGGGGAGGGGGAGCAGAGGCAGACCCAGACGCCAGAGACACAGCGTAATTGAGGGTGAGACCAAGACTCAGGGACTGTCCGGCAGAGCCGGAGACAGAATGGCAGCAAGAGACAGAAGGAAAGAGACCAAAGGAGGCAGCTGGGCGTCTGCAAGGCAGAGAGGAGTCACAGGTACCAGGTTTGGGGAGGGGAAGTGGGTGGGGGGGCGCATAGGGGCTTTCTTCCCGTGTGATGGGCAGGCAGGGGCAGCCCTCAGCTGCGGGGGTCAGACCAGGCCGCCGGAACTTCATTCTGCGAGAGGGGGCAGCCAGGAGGGGGTGCGGGGAGGGAGCTAGGGAGAGGACCCTTCCCACTGTGTCTCTTCCTGGGGGGGGGACCCCTCAGGTAGCTGTGGCTGCGCCCCTCCTCCCCTAGAGCAGACACACACTTGACAGTCCTTTCCCTCCCGGGGGAAGAGGGAAGCCAGAGGGAAGCCGGGGAGCAGAGAGGGAGGCGGGACGAGGGGAGAAGGAAAGGGACAGAGGAGTGGGAAACAGGATAGCGGGAACGGGAGAGGAGAGGAGAGGAGGGGACAGGGGAGGCAAGGAGAGCGGGAAAAGGAAAAGAGGAAGACAGGAAAGGAGAGAAAGGTAGAGGCAGAAAAAGGTAGAGGAAGAGGAGATGGAGAAAGACGGCAAGAGGGAGAGAAGGGTTGGGGAGACAGAGGGAAGGGGGAGAGAAGGCAAACAGGCAGAGAGAAGGCAGGGTGAAGAGAAATCAAGGGAGAGGAAAATGGGAGAAAGAGGGAGAGAGGTGCGAGGGAAGAAGGGAAAGAGGCAGAGCGCGGGAGAAGGGAGCCGGCAGTGGCTCCCAGCCGCGGAGCGCACCGCTCGGAAGACACCCGCAGCTGCGGGCCCCCTGCTGCCCCTCCGCGATCCCTGCCCCAGGGCTCCGGGGCAGTCGTCCTTACCTGGCCGTGCCGAGGGGCCCAGCCCGGCGGGGAGCGCCCCCGCCCGCCTCCGCCGCCGGGTCCCGGGGGCGCAGCCCCAAGCCGAAGCGAGCGGGCGCCGCGGCTCCGCTGCAGGTCTGAGCGGCCCCGGCGAGAACAAGGGAGCGAGACGGAGGGGGCGGGGGAAGGAGGCTCCGCCTGCGGAGGAGCGAGGCGGCCCCGCGCCGCGCGGGAGAGGAGAGCCCAGCCTCCGACCCTCCCCGGCCAGCTCGGGCCGCGCGGCGGGGGCGGGGGCGGCGCGTGGCTCCCGCCCCCTCGGCGCTGCCGGGCCGCCGGGCGCATACAGATGCGACGCCCCTCCCGGGCCGGCCCGCAGCGCCCGGCGGGCACTCGGGCGGGAGAACGGCCAGGCCACGGCGCCCGGCCGTTTCCGAAGAGCTGGCGGGGAGGGCGCCCGGGAGGCGCGAAGCGGCCCGCACGGCCCCCGCAGCGGTGCCCCCAGCGGAGGGCGAGCGCGCGGTGAGGCGGCGAATGAGGGGCCCACTGCGGACAGGCCTGGCTCCCCGCCCCCGGACCAGCTTTTGGGGCTGGTGTGGACCACGGCGGCATTTTGGGAGCCCAGGCAGGGCACGGTAGCTGGCCGGCTGGGCTGCGCTTAAGGACGGCAGAAGGGTCCAGAGTCCGCGGGCTGGGCCCAAGGAACAGGGACCCAGGCGCGACATCTGCGGGAGAGCGCGGAGGCGGGGAGTGGAGCGTTTTGGGGAAGCTCATTTACTGGCGCCTACTAAGCGAGCGGCTGCCGCCCCCTGGTGGCAATTGTGGGAGGCACCTTGAAGGTGGTGGACGGGTGACCAAAATGCCTCTAGCAGGGACCATGAACAGGGAACCGGACGCTCTTCCCAGGGGTCTTTCCCTCTACCCTGCAGGGAGGAAAAGCCACAGTTGTGGTGTGGTTAGAGCCAAGGCAGGGATGGAGGGGGGCAGTCCCTGATCCAGGAAGCAGCAGCCTAAGTCAGTGTATGGAATGGAAGCGATGCTGGCTCCACGCCACAACCCTCTCAATTCCATTTGGCCTGCACAAGGAAAGCCACTCACACACTAGTTAAAACTAAGTCAGATTTTTATTATTTTCCATAGACCACATCATTTAATAATAAAAAAAATAAAAATAAAAATTGAACGAAAGGAAAAGGTGGATATAAAGTGGAACCGGTGGGCAGGAGGCAAGGGCTGCAGGACAGAGACTGGGAACTGCAGGGGCCCTGGGACTCAGGAGGAGATGCTGATTCAGCTCATAGGTGACCCAGTCCTGGCCCCGGCTGTTCCCAAGAGGGTTGTGAGTGCCCAAAGGAGGTGGTGAACAGGATGGAGGAAAAGTGAAAGAGGTTTGGGGCTCCTAGCTGTTCCCCACCTCTGGGCCAACCACATCCCTCCCTAACCTAGCTCTTCCCTCTCACAGACTTAACGATGGGGAATGAGAGGGAGGAAAGGGCTAAGTCCCAAGAGATAGGCTATGAGGGTGGGGGGGGAGATGGCCACTGCTCCATTTGGTATATGGGGACAGGTGGCAGCCATACGACAGCACTGGGCAAATGGTGTGAGAGACCCCTGGTTCCAGGGTGGAGGTGATTGTACCTATCCCTCTGTGGCCTTGAACCCCCCGGGGCAGGTGGCCGGTGCCCACAGCTCTCCCTAGTGTTCTCCCAGCTAGCGGCGCCCGCCCCGGTCCCGCACAGGTGTGCTCCGACTCCGGCTCCTGCTGTGGCGCTTGGTGTCTCTGCGGTCCCTCTCCCTGCCTCGCTCGCGGTCCCTTTCCCTATCCCGCTCTCGATCCCCCCTGTCCCGCTCCCTGTCCCGCTCTCTCTCCCTGTCCCTCTCTCGGCTGTGCTCCCGCCGCTTCTCCCGCTCCAGCTGTCGGGTCCGTTCCCGCTCTGCTTCCTTCTCCCGCTCCTTCTGCTCTTCTTCTTCCTGCTCCTTTCGCCGCTTCTCGCGCTCCTTGGCCCGTTCAGCCCGCTCGGCCTCCTTCTGGACAATCTGTTGCAGGCAGGAAAGGCAGAGAACAGGCACCTGAGCCCTGCGTGCGGCAGTCCCGCTTGGTCTATCTGCACCTGGACCCCGCACTCCTGGTTCAGGGTCACTGTGAGCTTTGCTGTTAAGCACGAAGTGGGGGGTGGGGGTGAGGGTGGGGCTCAGCAGTCACATCTGTCCTTGCCTCTGGTATTTTCCTAGCTACTTAGATAGGAACAAATCTCTTTACTCTAGTTGAGTAGCGTAAGCCTAAAATTCCCAAAAGGCCCATCATAAAGAAACAAATTTAAAAAGCAGAGAAATGGATGAGTTTACAAAACACGGATGGCTCAGCTAACTAAAATCAATTTCCAAGAAGTGATGCTGGCTCAGCCAGCTTCCTACGATCCACACAGAGTCCCCGGTCTCTGTGTCTCCCTTCACTTTCTTGGGTTTGGCTTCCCTACAGCAGACTCATCAGCTGGTTCTTAAAACTGCCTCTGAGATGCTCAGTTCCTTCCCTCGTTATCCTAAGCCGATACCTGGGTCCACTCACTCTCATGGGCCTAAGACTCCCCCTTGCTCTGCCCCTTTGCCTGATGCAGCTCTGAGCAGGGCAGGAAGGCGGGGACTCACCTGGCTGTCAGTCAGCGGGAGCCAATAGATGCAGGGAGCTGCCTTGGTCTTCCGGAAAAGGTCGTCCAGAAGCTTGGCAGGTGGTTCCTCCTGAGCTTTCTCTGAGGGGGAAGAAAGTGAGTCAGACTTGATGCCTATGACTCTGTGCCCATCCCACCTGAGTCCCTCTCCCACCTACCAGTGGGTATGGGTGCCCTCAAGGCTAAGTACCTTTCTTCTCACTCTTCTTTTCTTTAGACTTCGCACGTTCCTTGCGGCGGCGGTCACGGGACCGAGATCTGGAACGGGGCCCTTCTCGAACTTTGTCCCGATCCCATTCACGCTCTGATCGAGTTCGCTCCCGCCGCTCCATTTCCCGTTCCCGCTCTGCCCACTGTTCCCGCACCGCCCGCTCCTGCTCCCTCTGCTCTGCCCGGGGATGCTGTGGTGGCTGGGCTGGGGGTGGGGGTGGGGGGTGCAGGGGCCGAGGAACCCCCTGCTCCTCTGTCTTAGTTTCAGAGGGACGGTCCACCAAGAGGCCTCGGCGATAATCCAGCTGTGGGCAGAGGAACGACGACAGTCAGGATGGAGATGACATCCCTCCCACTGAAGCAGCCCAGGAAACAGGGCACAGAGACTTTGGAGCCAGGGTTCAACTCAAGGAACCGAAGGGGAGGGAGAAGGAATCCCAGTGACTGCAGGTTTGGCCAGGATCTCAGCTGGAATCTAGCAGATAACAGCTGCCCCTCCCCTCCCTTCCTTCCTTTTCCCAGGTTTCTTACCTCATCTTGCTCAGCATAGTCAGCACAAAGGAATTTGGGATTGGACTGGGGCCACTTGACCCCATGTAGAGCAGTGCGGGTGGCAACTGCTTCCTCTACTGTTGAGTACTGGTGGAGCAAGGGAGAAGACAGAGGGTCACGACGGACCTACAGTCCCTCCCACTGGCCACAGTGCCCTCAAATCTGCCCACGCTGGTCAAAAAAGGAAGCATATGCCACAACCTAGAGAATGAGCTTCCTGCCCTCACCGTTACAAAGCAGTGCCTCACCGTTACAAAGCAGTGGGATTTGATCTTGTCAATCCAGAAGGCCTCTTCCACCAGAGTTCCTGTACGGCCCAGCAATTCCTTCAGTTGGCCTAAAGTGAAAGGACGAACCTGCCAATGAAAATAGTTTTAGGGTCTTGCAGAAGGCAAGAACGATGCGCATATCACTAGTCTCAAGATGTCCCAAGCCACTGTCACAGGAGTTCAGCTTCGAAGTCTGGATGAGGGCAGAGAGGTTAGGAACCCTCTAGCAGGAAGGAGAAAAGAGTGGTAACACTGAGACATTATGTGCCAGGCCCTAGGCAAATCCTCAAGACGGCCCTGCGGGCTGACGCTTTTCTCAGATGAGGAGACAGGTGTGAGGTGAAGTAACTTGCTCAGAGTCGATGAGCGAGCAGCTGGCACATCCAGGTGTTGAACCTAAGAAGCAGGAGCCCGAAGCTCAAGCTCTTAACCACTAAACAAGGCTGCACTGTGGGAAAGGACGACTTACCAGATTGGAGATGTGGACGATGTTACTGATCTTGCCCCGGGGCGGGGAGGGCACCTGAGCGGTTCGGACTGGGTCATCAATTGTAATGGAAACTCCAGACTTCTGCTGGCTAATGGAACGTCGAGTTAAGGTGTCTCCTAAAGTCACTATCGAATAGAGCACACGAATGGTTTTCAGTAGGGAGCCGGGCTGGCTCTTCCACCACCAATAGGACTGTTACTCCCTACCGAGCAGTCGCTCTTCCATCTACCTGTGCTGCAGACCTATCAAGAGCAAGGCACTGTCTAGGCTAATCTCCTCAATAGGAGATTCAAGGATTAAACAGATTTGAACCCAGCCCTCAAGTAGCTTAACAAGGAGAGGGAGATAAGACAGATATGTAAACACTGTAATACAAGGCAGGAAACATTAAATGCTTTAGGAGAGGTCCAAATAAAGTGCTCTGGGAATTCAGGGAGCTGCATGACTTTCCACTCCATGCTTCACCCACCTTTCTTTACTTCATGCTCCACAGGTGGGGGCAAGGCCACCTCTACTGAAACCTGGGGAGGTATAGGGGGTTCTGCCTCAGGCTCCTTCTCTTCTTCCTCCTCTTCCCTCTGCCCATTCTCCTGGCCCTCTGCAGGTACTACCTGTAAGGTATCAGATAATGGAGGGATTCTTAAAGACCAACTAGCACATTCTTTTCAGCTCCTGGCTTCCTGGTGAGAGAGGGTAGTACAGTCAACCTAGCATGCTCCTTCCATCAGGGAAAGATTTCATTACTAAGTGCACCTCCCCCAGACCCTGGGATTGTTAATGCCTCAGCTCTTCCATAAGGAAAACTAAGGCAGGAGTCGGCACATTTCAAATTTTTTCTTACAGGGCAAGACAGTAAATTATTTTAGGCTTTGTGACCCATACAGTTTCTGTTGCAACTATTCAAGTCTGACATTATAGCACTCAAGCAGCCACAGACAAGAGAAAATAAACTGGTGTGCCTGTGTTCTAATAAAACTTTATTTATTATAGACAACAGGCTGGATGTGGTTGCCTGCTGACCCCGAATAGGGCAAATTAACCCAACCCCCTGCACAGATGGGAGCCTTCCCTTCTAGGACTCCACCTTAGCCCTCAGTTGCCTGCTCTGTGGCTGATGCCCCCCTCCCCTGACACCGGGGTGCAGGAGCCTTACCTGAGTGACAGTCCGGCATATTTTCAGCCCCTTGTCATGGGTCCCATCGTCACCATTACGCTCTGTTTCATCCTCAGAGATTCGGGAGTCATCAGCATGAAGATCCACAACAGCCTCCTGCCCCGCCAGGGGTTTGATGTCGGGGATGAGGCTCTGGGACACAGATACCCCCCACCCCGTTACACTGGGCCCATGTCTACTCCCACCTCAACGTGTCTCACCCTCCCTTCCCCGGAGCCTCCCACCTCACCTTGAGGGATTCAGTGGTGATACTGATGGAGGGTTTCTTCTGTGTGGTGGCTGTGCTGGCTCCCCAACGCCGCTTCCGACCAGGCTGGCCCCCCTCTGTATCACTGTTTCCAGCTGGCACCCCCTTGGTAGCTGCTGTCCCCAAGAAATAGGATCCAACAGTTAGATGGTCTCAGGCCTCTGCTGGTTCACACCACAACAACCACAGAGAGCCTTTGACTCGAGTTTTAGTAAAAGGTAAACCTAAGGAAATTATATTTGGGGACTGGGGAAACCATGCTCCAGAGTGAACAAGAAAAGGACTGGAGCCACTTCCTGAAAGATGAAAACCACTGATCTCTGAAGGCAACAGGGGAGGTAACCAGGTTGGTGAGCAGTTTAAACTTTTAGTGGTAGAAATCTCTAAAGTACTGGAGAAGACAGACTGGGAAGAACACGGGAATGCAGAAAAAACAAGACTGCATAATACTAAAATCTAAGTAACGTTGATTTCAGATCATGATGTCATCTATAAAGCTCTCTCATACTTCTCTCAGTCGAGAGCTCCTTATTGGGAAAATGTTAAAAATGTCACTGAGGGGTGGAGCCCTCTCATTTCCTCAGATGCTCTTTTAGAATGAAGCACAAACTGGTAAGCATTACATAGGAGCCCCTCAAAATCACTCCTGGTTCTGAGGGTTCAGATATCTGAAAAAGTAAATGCACGTAGGCCTGGAGAGGAGACGGCGAGATACCTCACAGTCTACCTTGTTACAGTTAAGAAAGAAATACGGGGGGCTGGCCCCGTGGCCGAGTGGTTAAGTTCGCGCGCTCCGCTGCAGGCGGCCCAGTGTTCTGTCGGTTCGAATCCTGGGCGCGGACATGGCACTGGTCATCGAGCCACGCTGAGTTGGTGTCCCACATGCCACAACTAGAAGGACCCACAACTAAGAATATACAACTATGTACCGGGGTGCTTTGGGGAGAAAAAGGAAAAAAAAAAAAATCTTAAAAAAAAAGAAAGCAATCTGGGTGGGTGGGCGAAAGGGACAAAGGGGCACATATGTATGGTAATGGATAAAAATTAGACTACTAGGGGTGAGCACGATAATATTCAGGAACTGATAAACAATAATGTACACCTGAAATTACACAATGTTATAAACCATTATAATCCCAATAAAATTACTTAAAAAAAAAAGAAAGAAAGAAATATGACTGGGGAAAAATGACAGGGATTGTCTAAAGTTTTGAATTTCAAAATGGAACCCTACATATGCCAAGAAGACGTTGATTTGCTCAGCAGTGGTGGTGGGGTGGGAGGGGGTGACCCAGGAATCCCATCAAGAGCGAACAGTAATCTATTTCTCCATGAACTCAGATTTTCCTGGTATTCCTGACCTTGATCAGGGATGTGGGGCTGGACTTACAGACAACGGAGATCTTCCTCTTGAATGATTTGGGCAGCGAGCTCTGTATAGAGAAGAAATGGGGAAAAAAGAGAAAGAGACACACCCCACAGAGAGGGGGGAAGGAGGTTAGATGGGGCAATCTCAGCACAGGCTCCAAAGACACAGAGAGAGAGACACAGAGACAGACAGAGACCAAAACAGAAGCGGCAAACGGCAAAAACGAAGCAGAATCAATGCAAGTTAGAGAAAAAAATAAAACCAAACATCACAGCAGGGAAAAGTCATCTAGTTCATACCACACCTGTGTATTAGCTTAACCAGAAATAAGCTGGAAGAGGAACTCAGTAGCCTCGCAGCCCTTTAAAGGCGCTGGTCATGCCCTCTTCCACTGTTTCTACGGGGCGAGAGGACACCAAGCCCAATAAGCTGTGCCCAGGTTAGCAGGTCCTCCGAGGTCTTCCTTGCTAACTTGAGGAAAACACGAGGAAGCAAGGAAAACCAACTCTGGGATGGCAACTTCAAGGTAACCCTCCTCCTTTTCTCAATGTCCAGCCTGACATTCACGGACAGTAGCTTTGAGTCGCTTAGACAGCAGACTGCCCAGACCCCTGCCACACTGGGAAAGGGCAGCACCAGACCAACTGGAGACGAGGCTCCTGAGCCCAGTGCCAGCAGAAAGGATTTAAAGGTGTCTTTGGTAAAGGAAGGTTTTTACGAAGGGCAGACTGTCCCCTGGGAGAGTCTCAGACTTCCCAACCACTGTACAGAGCTCTCACAGAGCCTTACTGTGTCCTCTCTGACCAGGGTTTAAGCCTTAGGGGCTCTGCCAAGGACCAGAAACTTCCAAACTTGCTTTTGAGCAAGTTTTTGTCCCTTTGAAACACTCAGTGGGGAAAACACTATGGACAGAGCAAAAAGAGGAAGAGAGAGAGAAAAGGGGAATAGAGCATGTTTAGATTTCAGTGCTTATTTCTGGAAAAACTAAGACCTACCACCCTTCTAAAGGGTAGGGCAGGACCCTCTTGATGAAATCCCTTTCCCCCATCCACCCCCCAGCCCCGTTTGTGTCGTCTAACCAAGTCTCCTTGGTCTCCGTTAAGGGCCAGCCTGACCCCTAGCCGGGCCGCTCTCGATGGGAAAGTTAGTGAGAAAAAAAAAAGGTCTTAATTAAAACAGGAAAACATGAACCAAATAAATAAATAAACCCAATAAAGAAATCAGAAAAATAAAGATAAAGAAAAAAATTAAAATAAAAGATTAAAAAAAAGAAGAAGAAGAAAATAAAGAAGAAAATAAACTAGGAATATGACAAATGTTCCAGGTACCATCTCACACCTGGGATCTTCAGTTCAGCCAATCGCACCTCACTGTGTACTGTATCTAGTCAACCGCCGGTCCAATCAGAATGAGCCCTCCCTGCTAGGCGCTGTGCAATTGGTGGGGGGTTGGGTTGGCAAAAAAGGTGGGCGCACGGCGTGGTGGTCAGCACGGCACTGCCAGAGTCCTCCCAGGGGCGCAGGGGGGGCGGGAGGGAAACGTGTGGGGGGACGCTGCCCAGTTTCCATGATGTCAAGACAGTTCACTGGCGGTGGCCAGGCTCAGCGAGGGGTACAGGGGAAAAGGGGGCAGAGACATCAGTCCCAGCCCTGTAGGGGCATCATCTTGCAGTCCCTGATGAGATGGCCTGTGAGTAGCAGGAATGGTCCTGGCCTTTTATTGTGAGAGGCAGGCAGGACCCTATGTCCACCAGTGGCACGCTGCAGCAATACCACCACCCAATACTTGGAATCCAGGTGATGACTCCAGAGTCCCTTTCTCCTCTGCCTGTAACTGGGGAGGGGGTCCTCTCACCGAGTGGGATCATGGAGCCTCTGACGAAGGCAGCCTGGGGGTAGCAGAGGATAGCCCCAGGACTGGGCACACATTCAGCAGCAAGGTCAGAATACTTTTCTTCTGAGTTGTGTGTGGCATCTCCTCAGGGACTCCAGCTGATACAGTGGTTCCAGTCAGGTGGATGGATGAGCCCCTGCCTCCAGGGATGGAGGAGAAGTTGGAGCAACCAACATGCTGCCCTTCACCATGGACAACAGGGACCAAAGGAAAGTCCATCTGATGAGCAAGTGGTGATACATGGCTGGGCTGTCATCAGCATTAAATCCCTGGGCTCAGACCCTAGACATCTCTGCAGGGTTCCTAGTCGTCACAGCTTAAGCCGAGAGCCCCACTCAGTATTTTACGGCATGGCACTGTGATCACAAACATTGACTCTTTAGGAGGTCTTGGTGCCCTAGATGGGGATCCCAACAGTCTGTAGCAAACAAGGCAACCCACAGTCCTCAAAAGGGCAAGGGCATGTGGGCAGGCGCCCCAGCACTGACACGAGCTCTTCTTGGGGTGTCCCAAATAGGGAGATGATGCAAGTCCACCCCTTTCCAAACGCTTTTTGCTTTCTCAATAGAAGTCTCTCCAGAACAGTGCTCTTCTTGGCCCCCTGATGTAAGCAAGGCAGGGAGGCAAAAGGGGGCCCATCACAAGATCCCATATACATGCCCCCCTCTGGCCAAGACACCTGGATAGCAGACTCGGCTCTGACTGGGCAGCTCAGTAGCAGCGGGTGGGTCCAGAGGAAGAGGCGGCATCAGCGATTGGCCAGTTGGGCAGGGTTATATTTTACGGGCGGATTACCGTACATGAGGTACTTGGACAAAGTTTTACGGGGAAGAAGGACCTTGTAATAAATAATATTCTGCACATCAAATCACTTTCACCGGCCCCCACCCCCGCAACACACACCAAAGAAAGGCTACACACACAACAGTCCCTCCCACCCTGTTACCCCACTCCCAAACCCAGCTAATTCTTTCTCTATTACTTTACGAGCCAAGAAGACTTCGCTGGCTCTGATGGGGGGAGCCCCCTGAATTGGGTGCAGGACACAAGATAACATATATGCCAAAAAAAGAGGTAGAGGGGTCAGAGAAATGGAGAAGGGGCCTTTGGGATCACACCAGGTGCGGGCTTCCAAGTGGCAACATCTCTGCAATGAGACCACTGGGGGGCAGATGAGGAACAAAAATTCCTCAGCATGGCTGGTCAGCTGAGAAGCACTAAAGCCCACTAGATGGCGTTGAGCTCCAACAGGCTTTTAAAAAGGAGGGAAAGCTAAAGGAGTTACCTCAGGGAGAAGCTTGAGAAGGCAGCAAGGAAAGCTGAGCTTGGGTCTTAGATAAAGGGCCATTAACTGACTTTCCCATTAGTTACAAACTTCCAAGAGACTGCACTGCACTACCTCTCCAACCAGGGAACGGGAACAAATGGGCCCTGTCCCCATCACAAGGGGTCTCCCTTGCTAAACCAGCGAATTCTCCCTTGACCCTATCCTGATCCAAGTCTCCGTCTAGTCCCTTCTTTAAGCTATCCCACTGTGTAAGAGGGATCGCCAGAGCGTCTACTCTTTCCCCTAGGCCCACTCCTGCCCACCCACCCCAACAGGTGGCTTGCATATTTACCTCTTTCTTCTCCTCATCTTCGGCACTGCCCTCTGGGCGGTCATCATTGCTGACTTGGTCTGCACTAGGCATGGGGGGCTCTGGAACCTCATTTTCAGGTCTGTTTTCACTTGTCTCCATGGTCACTTCCTCCTTCTCCTCACTGACAGTATGGGGAGAGGTTGAGAGGGAAGGGCAGGAAAGAACCAAGGGGAAGAGAGAGCAAGACATTAGGTTTTGGGTCAGGAAACCCCCATGCCTCATCACTTGGGTGGGTGTGGGAGGGCTGCTTTTCAGATCAGACTAGAGTCCTTGCCCTCAGAGGAAAAGTGGGAAACTGTTTTTCCTGGGGAAAGAACACAGATTACAGCAACCACTGCCACCCACTGCCCAGATGGGATAAAGCTGTGATGTGTGAGGTCAAGACTCCAACCGTTCTTAGGTAATTCACCAGAGTACTCGTGTAAGAGGAGAAAACACCCTCTCTGGAAACAGTCCCTCAAAAGTGACTATGATTTGCTCACAACTCTGTGGCCTCCCTATTCCCTGGCACCTTTATTTAATAAAACTGCCTGAGAAACTAAGGGAAGCCTGATTCCTTAAAAAGATGAGAAAGAATGGCCATGGCTGGGACAATGATCCTAACCTTCTGTTCAATCAACTGCTTAATAAGTAAGGGCCTACTGACCCACAGGCTCTGCAGACACCAGGAATGGAGAAATGGCAGGGGTGGGGCTGCAGGGAGAGGGGGGCTGGTGAGGGTTCAAGCTTCAAGAAGGACCCTCCCTCTTCCAGAAGGGAAGACTCTAACTGCTGGAGAGTATGAAAGCTCAGAGAAGAATCAGGCCACTTTTACCTGCTCAGAGGTGTAGGAAATGCTCTTACATTCGGCTTTCGCCCAGTTTCTCCCACTCCCTCATTCCAACTTCCGAAGGATAAAGAGAGCAGGCCTCCCAGTCAGGACACACCCTCCCCACACCATGCATCTTCCCCCCACAAACACCGAACCCACTGCCCCCCGAATCACACAAGTGAGCTCCCATATCAGGCAACGAATCCCAGAGATTACTTCAGGTAGACTATCTTCCCATCTTCTTTTTCTGCCTTCATCCCTAACTTCTATCTCTAACCTCACCCCGATTACCACCCAAACACTGGGGGGAAAAATCAAATCAAGATGATCAGAGGCCTAAGTTTCATGAGAGGGGAAACCAAGCCTCCCCTGGCTGATAACCACCACCAAAACCTCAGCGTTCCCGACAGGCTGCCTGACACTCAGAGGTCAGCACAGCCTCTCCAGAGCAGGCAGGGAGGGATGCACGGGAAGGGGGAGGGGAAAATCGGAACTGTGCCCCCAGCTAACAGGCCCCCACAGAAACACGCAATTCAAGTGCCGAAATCTAAAGAAAAAGCTTAACCAAAGAATACCTATTTCCCACACAGAGAGGGCAAGTGGGGCCAATTAGAAATCGGGCAGGAAGGACAAAGGGGGAAGGCAGAATGAGTGAAAACAAACCAAAACGAAAGACGGAATGAAAGCCATAGGGAAGAGAAGGAAGATGAGGTGGGCTAAGCGGTGGGGAAAAGGGGTACATGGAAATGTGAAGCTCTCACCCTTCTTTGCTTTCTGATAACATGATTTTTTTTCTCCCCCTGGAAGTGCTGTTTATCCCTTTCTGGAATGGAAGAAATAACAAAAACCAAACAAAAAAAAATCCTAAAAAATTAAAAAAAACCAAACACCTTCCTTGTCCCAAGATCCCACCAGCTCCTCCCCAGCCACCCGATCCAGAGAGAGAAAATCAAGATGCAGCAATTGGGGATCCAAAAAATGGTAAATGGAAGGGGAGGAGGTGGTGGTGGTGGTGGTGGTGGTGGTGGTGAGGGGAGGCTAAAATAGATCTGGCTTTTAAGAGATAAGCGTTAAGTCCTCACGGCAAACCCCGAGTTCGGCTGGATTGGTCTCTCTGGAGGAGAAGGAGGATGAGGGCCAGGCTGCTGGTAGTGGCTGGCTCTATTGTATTGGCGGAGCGGCGGCGATCAGCCGGAGACATGCAGGGGAGCCATCTTGCCACTTACCCAGCAGCCCGTGTGTGCGGATGGGGGAGGGCCCTGCTGCAGCAGGGGAGGGGAAAGAAAGGAGGGAGGGCGCTGAGTGAGCAAGGTTCTTATCCTCTGGCAGGCCACAGGGAGCTCACTGCTGGCTCAATAGGCCTGGCCCTTTTCCTTCTTTTCTCAGGTTACAGCAGCTACGAGGCCTAGCCCCACTGGGAGAGGGTGCTCTCTCCTTGTCTTCCCAGGGGGCGGGGAGGGGGCTGGGTGGAGAGGACAGACAAAGTTACAGCTGCTTGCTTGGAAGATTCCAGAGAATTAGAAGAATGGAAAACAGCAGAGTTGGGAGTGAAAAGTGATTAAAGAAGGAAGATAACAAAGCCAAAGTTGAAAGAGACACAGAATGGAGAGGCACGAGCAGTTTTTATGTGCCCCCCTCCCACTCTCCAAGCCAGGCATGGAACACTGAAACCAGATCAGCCAGTCAGCTGTTCAAGGTGGGGAGGTGGGATGAGAATTGGCACTATCCAATCATTAAAGTAGCTGCTCACTCCAGCAATGACCACGTGTTACTACTCCAACCTGTCCTCTCTCCAGGGATGGTGGAAGGAGTGGATAAACAGAGTTCCTTTTTGAATTCCCTGTAGAGTGGGAAGAGGTGTCTCTAAAGAGATGACAGACAACTTTGTTTCACAGAATCTTTAATAGGGTCACCCTGCCCCAGGGTCCGTTGGAGCCAGAAAGGAAAAGGATAAACAGGGCAAGGGAACCTTGGTTCCTTGAAGCCTGAAGGCCACTTGAAGCAAGGGCTCCAAGGTGAGAGCCGTTAAGTAGATAAGGGCGGGGGTGATCTTAAGTAGATAAGGGCGGGGGTGATCTTCGGGGCAGTAAGTGATTGAGAACTAAACAGAAATTATTAATCTGGGCATCTTCATCAGACTAAACGGGAAATGGGAAGCTGACTCCTAACTATTCAAAAAAGCACTCAGGAGATGCTCAAAATTCTTTCTCTGCTGACTGCAAAGGTACTCCTTTTGCATCCTAGTGGCAGCAATGATAAGACAAGCTTCTGGGTACTTAACCAGAAATAAAATTTCCTCCCTGCTGCTTAAAATCTTAAACTCACAAGCCAACTGCCTGCTAAAGCAGCCATGCTCACACATTAAGAGTTCCCTTTCCTGGGTGGTCCCGGTCTGCTCAGTAAGATTGAGAGCTCTAGAGTCAAATTGGCTAGGGCCCAATCCTGACCCTGGCCCCACCCCCATACAAGTGATGTGATAGTGGGCAAGTTCCTGATTCTCTCTGTGTATCTATTTCTTAATCTGTGCAGTGGGGATAATAACAATACCTGTCTCACAAACAGTGTGATAAGGGTTCACTCTTAAGAGTCTGGCTGGGACGACACCCTAAGTCAAGGATATGCATAAACACATGTACGTTTAATAGGCCATTATCTCATTTGATGCCACCTATGGAGATTTTTTTGAGTTTCCTCAAAAAGTAGACTGCTCTTTCTCCGATGCAAAGGCATTCAGTAACCAGCCTGACAGATCTTTGGTAATACCCTCATCACTGTATAATAACCACCAGTTGACTTGCCCCTCACCTCCACTCTGCAGAGTTCCTCAGGGTCAGAGAGTGCATCCCTTGGCCCCTAGCCCAGGGCCTAACACAAAGAAATTCTCAGTAGATATTTCTGAATTAGGTTGTCATTGTAGGTACCAAGTGGACAGTTTAATAGATGCTTGCTGAACTAAAAGTTTTCTTCTTAAAAGTTTTGGATAGACTTTCTACAGAGAATGTTACATTCAAACATCCTCAAATAAATGTTCTCTGTCCATCGACTATCCTAAAATACTTCCAGGTGCCAATATGTCTCTCCAGAAGTAGTTTCCTTGGAGGAAGAATTTTCTTTTATTGGAAATTCTATCTCATTTTTTCAAGAATATGACTGTTACCATGTTACCTTTGGCCTTCTTAAGACACAGCAAGTTTGTGCTGCCTATTTCCCCACAATCAATTCTGTGGGATCCAAGAATTCCCAAGACTTTATTTTCATAAGAAAAAGAGGAATTCTTGAAACTGCCCCCAAAGGGGACTCAATCTACTTGTAGGACCAGTCCCAAAGCGTTGTCAACTATGTGTCAGAGCTCCACACAGCTTTTCTGTGTAGTCTCTTTGAGACAAAAGGCATCTTCTTTCCCACTTATTTAAATTCCTGCACAAATGTTTCTGATCTTTGAAAAATGTGAAACTGCATGGGGGTTGGGGTTGGGGGAATCTCTCTCCACAATTAAGTAACACGCAAACCATCTGTAACCCAGAAGAAAAGGACACAACTACTTGGAGGCTGGTAACATCACACTATAGTTCACATCTGAATATGAATGAGATTCAGAGAAGCTAATGGAGAAGGAAGTTTCTATAGGCATATATGTTTGAATTTTAGTTATTGTAGAAAATTCATGAGGAGCTAAGGACCTGATGTGAAATTTAGTAAGAAATGGTAGGATGTGACTACCCTCAAGCAGTGAGATTTAAATATAGAATACCCTCTGGAGTACACTAGTTATAGGACAATCAAGGACAGTATGATGCTGGGGGGCTGTCCTTAGATACCAATTTCTCAGTGAGCAAACTCTACTGATGACAATAAATTCTACTTTTTAAATATGCGTCATTTGGTATATTAGCATTGTAGGTCTCCTGGGGAGCAGCAATTACACTGTCCTATGGCTTAAAGGGTCATTTCCTTCCTCCTGCTCAGGCAAAAGGACAAATAAGCATAGTGCCAAGAACCCAAAGCTGCTATTGCTTGCGAGGTTTGTGCACACAGGAAGGTTGTACTTAGCAAAATTCAGGTTTGAATTAACTGCTGCTACATGATACATTTGCCCACACAAACTTTTTCTCTCCTTTTCTTTTTTTCCCTCTATTTTTTTAATGTAAAAAGAGTACCATTATTTTCTGCTGTTTGAAGACCTTTTTGCTTATCCATAGCAGGCAAAAGATTGGATTTTGGAACAGGGCTCAAGTGAAACAGGACTGAGGGCTCACAAATTCCTGCTCCAAGCAATGAAAAAGGCACCTTACCTCATATCTAGAATTCCTCAGAGCACAATCAGAATCAGAACGGGTTTAACCAAGCACAGCAAAAAAGTCAGGCAATTTCTTCCAAGTGGTGAGAGGTCCTCGAAGTAAAGCCTATTTTTTTTCTTAACACGTTACTGAATCAATAGGCCCTAGCTCTGTTTTTTTAAAGTCACGTGATTTCTTGTTGAGACAGACAGGAAACCCAAGGTTAAGCCACAAATGGTCTTTTCCATTTAGCACTGTTGATCCCACTTCTAAAATTGGCCAGGGCTCCAGAGGCCACCAGGCTGAACCCTAGACTCTAGAGGGGTGAAAGACAAGGAGTGTTGTGAACCAGTTGTAGCAGTGCCTCCAGAAATGTAGGCAAACTTCTCAAAGATTCATTTACCAAATCCAATGCCAGAATAGCCTATGTGTTTAGGCCTTTGGGCATATCTTTTTGTTAGGCTGCTGAATAGACCATCTGGAAAGCAGGCAGAAGGAAAGCAGGTAAGAGGGACGTGTGTGAGCTAGTCCTGAGCTCACACTGCATTTCTAACCTATAGGCTGCTCCACTAAAGCTTGCCTAGGCAACGATGGACAATCTCAGTATCTGCCCAAGGGCCACTTGCCTATCACCTTGCCAGAATCAATGTGACTAGATTACCTCAGTTATAAAATGAAGATCAAAGCCACCTTTACCTGGGAAGGAAAACCCTGTATATGACTCCAAGTTTCATTTGCTCTGGACTTGCATGCAAAGTCCAGAAATAAAGGTGCCTCAAAACATCATGAAGCGCTGTTCTATTGCCAGGATGTCATAGAACTTTAGGCAAGAAAGGAGCTTTTCAGAAAATTACATGCTTCTCAAGGTGCACAGGAGGCAGTTCCTCAGGCCCACTTAGTAGCAGGTTGTCAACACCTACTTCGAAACTGCCATTATACAAAAGACATGCTGTACCCCCATGGGATGAGGGAGCGGAGGCAGGTATTATCTCTGGTTGATGGATATGGAAGGGAAGGTGTCACCCCATCTCCTCATCGATGGTGTAGCTGGGGAATCCTGAACACCTTCGAGAATCCGCAGGGTTTTCACTTTATGGTCCTAGAAGAAAAACCCTTCTCCAAAGGATAATGTACCCATCCCAAAAGGGAAAAACAAAAACTTTTCAAAGGAAGCAGAGTGAACTTTTGGCTTTCAAACCAAAAATGTAATGGCCACAAGATGGCAGCAGAGGCAAGAATATTAGAAGGGACAGTAGCAAGGGTATATCCCAAGGCAAAAGCTATATAGTAAGGAGCACAAAACTATTATTAAAGTCATAAGGAAATGAGATAATAAATCATGTCACCTGCCCACCACCCTCCAAAATCACAGGCAAAAGATAGTCTGAAGCTCTCAGAAGAGTGTAAATTATTAGGCTTTTACATAAAGAAGAAAAATCATACTGGTAGTATTAGTGTTAAAATGACATAAAAACAATCATGGAACAACTTTAGGCCAACTGTCTACAAAGGACACTCCCCACAGTAGAACAGGATTCCTGAAGTCTAAAGCTAAGCCATCTTATTTTCACAATGCTTTTCTTGTTCATTTCCCATCAGATTTTGAAGTCAGGAATTTGTTTCAATGGCTTCTTAATTTATAACACCTAACTCAGAATAATGAATGACATACCTGTTCAATTACAAATTTAAACTGATATAAGAGTATTTTTATAGGAGTAAATAACTCACATTAATTGTATAAATGATAACATCAATCCAAGGGTCCTAGGGGCCCAGGAATAAACTTCCGATTTGATATGGACTTCATCTTTGTTGTACTGTATGCTGTAAGAGCTAAGACAGACTGTGCTTAATAAAATGACAGCTAATAACCAGGGAAAATACAGACACTAAAAACCAGCACCCTCTTGTGCCTCTTAGTAGACTCAGTATCCTTTATTAAACTGTGTTCCCAGGCTCAGCTAGAGCTGGTAAATGTGAGTTAAAGATTGACTTAAGATGCCGAGTCAACTCCCTTATATCATCTTGAATTTGGAAACAGAAGCCTCCGCTGACTGTTCCTTAAAGGGATTATTTTGGTCAGACGATTCCAGATACGGGTTTCCTTATGCTCTCATCATCGCTTTCAAGAGTTCTGGTGGCAGCGCCCAACACAGTAACTGAAGCCTAGCCTTTGTCCAGATAAAGCTCTGCCTTCATGTTTTAAAAGGAAACTAGACTGCTTAGGCAAAGAACTCCAGGGAGCAAAGAACTACGGCACACTCCTTGTTCCCTGCTGCACCCCAGGTGAGATATATCACTTACACTGTGTGATGACTCCTTTCTGATTCCGGTAGGCGAGAGGTCTGAGTCTCTGAGGTTTGGGGCTGTGTGGCAGCTGGTGGCTCTGCCTCTTCAGCTTCGCACTTCTTTGGGCTCCCCTGTCACGACAAACACAGCAAAACAAACATAGCAACGTACTTAAATCTGCTTGGTTCCTTTTCTTTAACCTGGAGCTGATAAAGGCAGAGCAGGACAGACACACTACCAGCTCCACACATGGCCTTCGTTGTTTCATTTAAAAAGTGGAATTGAATATTGCTTAAAGAATTTCTACACCAGCAATCATTTTTATTAAGAATTCTTTTTGAGGGGCTGGCCCGGTGGCCGAGTGGTTAAGTTCGCGCGCTCCGCTGCAGGCGGCCCAGTGTTTCGTTAGTTCGAATCCTGGGCGCGGACATGGCACTGCTCATCAGACCACGCTGAGGCAGCGTCCCACATGCCACAACTAGAAGAACCCACAACGAAGAATATACAACTATGTACCGGGGGGCTTTGGGGAGCAAAAGGAAAAAAAAAAAAAAAAAAAAGAATTCTTTTTGAGAGGACTGAGAAAAGCCTTCCTTTTGGCCAGAAAAAAAGACGTTCTGAGGAAGAATGACCCTGAGAGCCGTGGAGATGAGAACCCTGCTGCTCAGCCTAATGTGGAGCGTCCATGAACCCGGGCATCAGAGATGAGTTAAGTGGAATCTAACAGGTATCCCAACCTCCTACATTTCTGCTGAACCTTGTCCATACTGACCTTCTAGTTTTATAGCTAGGAAAACAAGGAAAATCACACCCAATCTTCTGTCTCCCTCTAGGGAGGGGGCATAATAGCCTACCCGCTCAGGCTGTAACCTCTGGGTCACACGCTTTTCAGCTGGCTCAGGTTGGCTCATACGCCTCACTCGGATAGAGGATGAGGCAGAAGTCCTCTCCTTTGGCTCAAGGACCTGCAGTTGTGGCACTGGTGGAGTTGCAACCTCCTGACCAGAAGAGGGATCTTTGGTTTCAATGTAGCTGGTGCTGCTGTCCCTAGAGACTCCAGGGCTCAGAGACTGAAGAAATGAAACATATAAGACAAATTATTTTATATGGTATACATTCATTAGATCACTGAGTTTTCCAACATCCATTGACCCAATTTAATACTTCTGGATCTTTCTGTCCCTATGTTTATTAATGTTTGAGCTACTGATCTCCCTAACTTCCTAGATTACTCAACCAATTATTTATTAAGTCCCAACTAGGTGCTGGGTCCTGGGACACACACATAAGAAGGCATGGCCATACCCTCAAGAAGTTGCCAGTCTAGTGGAGGAGATGGGTAAATGGATTCAACATTCTTTGGAATCACAGAGATTCAAAATGAAAAAGACTGTATTTAGGGATCAATTAATTGAAAATTCGACTCTGAAGTGAGGGGAAAGTAATCATTGAACTGGGGACTAAAGGAAACTTTTCCTATTCCTGCCAGAAATCATGGTAGGTTTTCCCAGGGTTGAAAAACACTGGAGTACAGACAGAACATCAATGCAACCAGGATTCTCCCATACTTACTTTTCTGCTGTTGCTTGACGCTGAACGTGAACGAGAACGGGAACGTGACCTGGACTCTGATGTTGATCTGGAGCCCATCTTGGATCTACCACAAGGGTTGGCGTGAGTACGTGCCCGAGACACATCTCTCTGCTTGGATCTCAGAGGTGAGTGAGACTGAGAGCCTGAGCTGTCAGGAGAGCGAGATCTTGATCTAGAACTGGAAGATGAGGACGAGGAGGACCGGCTAGAGGAGGAGTCAGCTGATCGTTTTACTCTGTGGCTTGGGAGAAGGGTATGAGAAGCCCTTCTGCCTTCCTTCTGTTCCAAAGAAGGCTGTTTCAGAGATTGCTCAGGGATCCCTTTGGAGGGTGCTAATTCCTCGAATTTTAGAGGGAGTGGTTGAGCAGATTTTTCTGATTCAGTTTCAAGACCCTTCTGGGCTGAGGATTCAGCTAGTGTGCTTTTCTGAACTAGAGGCAAGACCCTTTCCTCGGGCACTTTCTCTACTGGAGATTCTGCTTTGGTGTCTGCAGGACTTGACAAAGGAGATAGGCCTCCCACCGACTGGACAGTATGCTGAGATATTAATAGCTCCCTGGCCTCAGCATCTGTATTAGGAGGAGATAACTGAACGAGGACAGGGGGGGCTGGGCCTTCCATGGGCTCTGTTTCTTCTTCACTCTGGAGTTGTGTATTAGGTGGTGGAGAAGATGCTTCCTTGGTAAGTAAAGGTGGGGGAGTCTCCTCCTCACTGGCAGTTTGCTCTGGTTGTAGCACAAGAGGGGTCTTCTCCAGATCTTCAGTCAATCGAGGAGGGGAAGGGGACTTTGATTTTTCCTCCAAGTCTTTTGAAGATTTTATTGCTCTTTCTTCTTCCTCAAGGGGAGCAGCTGTTTTCATCTCTTTCTCCTGCTGATGTCTGGCCAGATGACTTCTTCTAGCCTCTTCCTGGGACCTTGTAACTCTCCCTCCTCTCTCTAATCCCTCCTGTTCCTGGGATCTTATGGTTTGGGGTCTCTCATCCATCATCTCCTCTGGTTTTGCAATGGGCATCTCCTCTTCCTCTTCTTTCTTAAACTGCTTCAGGACTGGTGCATCCCTAGATTTGTGTCCCTCATCTGTTTCTTCTTCTTCTTCCTCCTCTTCTTCCTCTTCCTCTTCCTCTTCTTCCTCCTCTGTTTTCAAATTTCGATCTGCTCTGACCCTCAGGTTTCTGGAAGGTGTTTCTTGATGTTCTTCCTCCTCAACAACCTGGCTGCACTCAGAGAGTTTAGCTGCTCTTGCCTGAAAGAAAAGATATACAATGGTTCCAAGTATATTTGCTCACTATCAACAGAGGAGAAAAAGTACCTCATGAGACACACACAGAAAGAAGAAACTCAATGACATACACTTTGAGCAACCAGAAAGAAGTGTGACAGTAGACAAGCAGGACTGACATGGGCTCTTACAGGACTCAAAATAGAGTGACCAAAAGAAGTACAATAATGAAACTGCTACTAGTTCATTTTTTAGCTTGAGGTTTTAAAAATAAACATAAACTGAACATCTAGAAACTGTGTGTGGGGGGACTGGCCTATTATCACTTAATATGATTTTTTTTTATCATTTTGGTATATTTTTTTCCCATCATTTCTTTTCCAGAGTCATCATTACAGTACACACATACTTCTGTATTCTGCTCACTTAACATCATATCATAGAGCTTTGAGGTTTTAATTGAATAATTAATTACATCTTTTCTAATAATGTGCTTTAGGAATTCAGACCAGGCTAAGTTTCACAAGCTACTTTTATTTTTTATCTATTTACTTAAAAATCGGAAGGTCAGAGAAGATCTAAATTAGAAAACGAAAAATGAAAAAAAGATGATAAAGTGGAAAAACATGACTGCATAAAAATCTAGAGAGACATCAAGTCCGAAAGAGTCTGAGGAAGAAGCAATGGAGGAGATGTTCAAAGCATTACCCCAGAGGTGATGGAAGCTTTGGGAGGTATCTGGTTACCTGTCTGACCCTGGAAGATCTTCTTTCTCCTTTCCTTGGTTTCTCATCATCAGATTCACCTTTCTCTTCAGGAACAGAGGAGCTTTTTCCTATTAAATGAAAGAAAATCAACTCAGACTCAAGACGTGAACATTCATTCAAGGCTGCTTTCTAAAAGTCAATCAATCATAGCATATGAGCTGGTCAATACATTACCTATATCAATTTCTTTGACTTGTATGCAGAATCAAAGAGTATATAAAGCCCTGAGGGTCAGAGTCTTATTGATAATTCCTGCTGTGCATGTCCGGAAAATTTTTAATGTCTCAAAGCCAATTCACATATTACAAATAACTCAAATACATGTAAAATAACTACTAGAGGCTTCAAATTATCTAGCAGGAATGTACGCATACAAACTGCACTTATTTCTATAAAATGTTTTGTCACTCTGAATCAAAGCTCAAGACTTCACTATGTTTAGTGTCCATTTTTTTGGATTGCCCATTGCTACCACTAGTTTTGACCAAAATATTATGATTAATATACCAGTTGTAAAACAACCACCTCATAAAATAAGTACTTAGATGAATGGTTTTCAGGGCCCTAAAGTTCCTAGAAGTTACTTCAAGCCAACTGGACAGGGCCTCACAAATGGGTCCTCTCAATTATGTTTTATATATGGAGCTAAAGGTGAGTTGTTTTTTTTTTTAAGGAAAAATAAGTTCCACTATTAAAAGAAAGCTTGAAAACCACTAATCTAGGTCATTCCAAAGAATAACTCCATGTAAAACTGGAAAAAAATTTCACTCACATTTCATGAAGGAAGGTAACTGTGGGTAAATCACTTAAATAATTTGGGTCTCAACGTCTTGACTGACAAAAAGGAGGGGATGGACCAGAAGATTTCTAAGTTTCCTACCAGCATTAAACTATTACATGGAATAGCAATGCAAATATTGATGAGAACCAGTTTAGGAAACAGCCTAAAGATAATTATCTTCTAGATACTTACTCAGCTAGATTGGACTCAATTTTAACACAGTGCAAAGGGTTTAAATGATCCACATGTTCTACACAAACAGCATTTAAACTAGTGCAATGAGGCAGATGGTGGGAGCGCTAACCCAAGGTCTTCTCTCTTATTTCTACATCCCAACAACCTAAAATGAACTAGTCTTTGCTTCTGTAATGAAAAGAAGAAACTTATAAAATGAACTACAAGACTAAACATATTTTGTAAAACTTTATGATCACTTGATTAACAGGATCTCTGAAATTAAGCCATCTCATATCTGGTTTAGTGAATAAAAACTTGCATTATGAGTGTGTGTGCAGGATCTATGGTTAAGATACATAAGTGACATGCCAGATTCTTTAGCAAATATCTGAAGAATAATCCATAAGAGATTAATAAATAATGTAGTGGCTATAATAATCAATAATTTCATAACTAAATGACCTGAATAGGTTAAATTACTAAATGAGTAAAACCAAACAAAAAGATGATATTATTTATGAATTTTAGGCAAAGCTCCTTTAGAAGTATAAGGGGAATAAACTGAATTATTATAGTTTAACAAAAAAGAAAAAGGCTGGCGGTGGGGAGGGATGTAGGGATGAACAGCAGAGCACAGAGGATTTTTAGGGCTGTGCAAATACTCTGTATGATACTATAATGATGGATACATGTCATCATCCACTTGTCCAAACCCACAGAATGTACAACACTAAGAATGAACCCTAGGGTATCTATGGCCTTTGAGTGATTATGATGTGTCAAGGTAGGTTCATCAATTGTAAGAAAGGTACCACTCTGGTGAGGGATGCTGATAATGCAAGAGGCTATGCATATGTTGGGGCACAGGACATACGGGAAATCTCTGTACCTTCTTCTTGATTTTGCTGTGAACCTAAAACCGCTCTAAAAAAATAACGTCTTAAAAAAAAAATCATCTAGATGCTCAAGAATTAAAAAAAAAAAGTTAAACAGGTTGGAGGGATGGTAAAGCTTTGGATATTGCCGATATTTTAAGCTTATACATAAACAAAGAAAAGACTGCAAAAACTATACACCAAAATTATCAATTGTGGTTATTTTAATTTGTAGGACTATTGGATAATTAAAAAACTTGTTTTTTCTACTTTTTCCAAATTTTCTTTAATGAATATACTACTTCTTGTAATAAGAAAACAAACATTTTTATTTTTTTATTTGGTGAGGAAGATTGGCCCTGAGCTAACACCCATTGCTGATCTTCCTCCTTTTGCTTGAGCAAGATGGTCTCTAAGCTAACATCTGTGCCAATCCTCCTCCACTTTGTACGCAGGATGCGGCCACAGCAGGCTTGATGAGTGGTGTGTAGGCCTGTGCCCTGCATCTGAACCTCTGAACCCCGGGCTGCCAGATTGGAGTGCGTGAATGTAACCACTATGCCACCAAGCCGGCCCCAAGAAAACAAACATTTTTAAAAGGTTAAAAGCCTACATTCTGGAGGGAAAAACCTACAGAAGAGATTCCCAGACACTTCTCAAGTACTATAAACAGCTAAAATTCATAGGCCTAGCCATCCCAAGTACTTGCCTTTATCACTGCAATTCTGTATAAGAAACATTCTCTTTGTTGTTTTCTTTTCAATTTAAATACAAGAGTTATAAGCATATATTTAAAGTCATACAAAAGATACTTTGTGGTGAATAACAGGCTTTCAGCATGGACATATATGCTCTGAATAAATAAACCTTATTTTAAGGAAGAAAAAAAGGCATGTACAAAGTCGGCCAGAGATAAATGTGTTAAACAGGTCAAATAAGAGTTTCAGAGTTGTGGTTTTAAAATTAGGTATGTATGGAGCTGGCCCTGTGGCCAAGTGCTTAAGTTTGCATACTCTGCTTCTGCAGCCCACGGTTTCACCCATTTGGATCCTGGGCGCAGACATGGCATCGCTCATCAGGCCATGCTGAGGCAGCGTCCCACATGCCACAACTAGAAGGACCTACAACTAGAATATACCACTATGTACTTGGGGGCTTCGGGGAGAAAGAAAAGCAAAAAAAGAGAATATTGCCAACAGATATTAGCTCAGGGCCAATCTTCCTAACCAAAAATAAATTTTTTTTTAAAAAAACCAACTCTGCATTGTCTCTCATAGCACATAGCACAACTGTAATTAATTATGTAATAATCTGTTTAATGTCCATCTCCTCACTAGACTGTAAGTTTCACTAGGGCAGAAATTTGTCTTTTTCTCTACTCCTGGTGCCTAGCACATGCCCAGCATACAAGAGGCACTCAGTAATTCGTTGACTGAATTAAACTGTAGCAGATGCCCATTTGGAGGGATGACTGGGTGTGTAACACATAATATATACAACTGGTGAAGAGATGAAAAAGAGTTGAGACTGTTGCTAAATTCAGAGATAGAGGAGGTTAAAGAGGTACTGATGAGAAGAAAAATCATAGGGCCTTAAAAGACACTCAGAGGTTAACACAACATAGGGGTGAAAGCAGACTTCGAAAAGGACATAATTTCCACAAAAAACAGATGTCAAATATCAATGTCACAGAATTTCACTGGGACTTTAATGGAGGCTTACTACCTCCCCCCACCAACTATGCAGGATTGACAAAACAGCACAGTGGGGAGGGAGATACGTACTGGGCGAATGTCTGCTGAGCTCCAGCTCTGGTCTCTCCAGGCTGCTCTGAAAGTCAGGAGGCAGCAGGGAAGCCACTCCCTCAGGATGGATCATCTCGTCCTCCGACTCAGCTGAAGCTTCTGCAAAGCACAGATTGGGTCGGGGCAGGGAGGGAGTGAAGGGCTCAGCATGTGGGAATATGTAGAGGAGTGAAGGAGGTCAGGCAAAGTCACAGATACAGAATATATACTAAAAAGAGCACTGTACATAGAGAAAAACTCCCTAGGATTAAGCTCTACCTCATCTAAAGGGTAGCTTAATTTACTTATAACTCTTCCTGTTGGCAGGAATCCTCTTCTAACAAGATAGTCCAATTAAGTGTCTTCTTCCCTGATAAAAGGTAAATAGTAACTCACTTGGTTCCATAAACTACCAAAGCAAGTAAGCAGCAATCTCAGTCTGACTTATTCTTGAAATTGCCTAGTTAAACAGGCCCATTTACACAATGACAGGAATAAGAACCAACAACTCCTTGTAAGAAGAGACAATCTGGGCTTACCTTCAAGTTCTGCAGCTTCTCGAGCTTCACGTTCCAGACGCTGCCTAAGTAGCTCCTGCTGCTTTTCCAGATACTGCTTTATGAAACTGTTCTGGCTCATTTCCTCACCAATCTGTGTAGAGGACATGGAAAAAGAAAGTCTAGGAAAGCAAACCAGGAAAATGCAAGGAAGAAAAATCCATGGAGCAAAGGTCTACCCCTTACATTTGGACCTAAGAAAGGTAATCAAAATGTTGGTAGGCCCTTTTCTAAGCTAGTCCTATGCTGAGGACCAAACTAAACAGCCCTATGATTCATAAAAGATGGCAAGAAGAGAAACTGCACACAATTTTTTACTTTAAATACTCAGTTCCCAACCAAAGAGTGATGCACTAATAACTTAAATCAAAATTCCTATAAAATTATGCTTTTTAATCTGAATTTTCAGGTAATCTAAAATATTCCCTAAAGATAATCTAATTTTTCCTTTTAGTAATATCAAAAACTGAAAGGAAAAAAGCACTAGTTTATCTTTTGTTGATACACAAGATCAATCTTCAAGTACCCAGGAAATATTCTGTCAAACATCCCCAAAATCCAAGTACAGTACTTAAAAGTACGAAAGCAAGAGACTAAGAAAAGGGGTGTCCATTCAGCTTTTACACAGAGTTCTAATTCCATTTTCTTTGGCTGAGAAGAAATCCTTGGTAACAATACTTAAAATCCAGGAGCTTAATCCCTTTTCCCATTTTAGTCTGAAACAGAGACTCCCACATCAGTCTTTTGCCCTTCAGCTTTCTCTTCACAAGTCTTCCTCTCAAGAAGCTTCTTGCTTAGCAAGTCCTACTAGAGCTCCAGAAAAAAGAAAAAAATCTGAATAAATACCTTCTATGTTATTAGTCTATTATTCATCTTTCCTAAGCACTTTTAAACGCTTATCTTCACCTAAAGTAGAGATGAGTGTCTTGGTACTCAATGGACATTGACAAAATGTGGGTTACTTGTATTAGAGAATATACGTGTTCACTGCAAAAATCCTATGTTAATAAAAGCAAAGTTTCAAAGACTAAAATGCAACAGGCATCAGAAATATAATCATAAACGGATTAGCTTATGCAGTTTCTTATGCTTGTTAAAGTACTTCACTAAAGCTCTGTAAGCTAGCTAGATTATGATGCTTACAGCTTAATGAGGTGATAACAAGGAAGTAGGAAGGCTCTCTTCCCACAGTATCTTGGGACTTCATCTAGGACCAGAGCTGCACACCACTGCCCTAACAAAGACCCGGATTTTTCCTTTAAGTGCATGACACACTATAATGAAAAGATTCTAAAAGCTGAAAAGAATCTTAAGAGATCATGCTAAGAATTTTAGTTTTTTTAAAAAAATTGTGGAATGATTTCTCCTAAAGAAATCTTACAGTAACTCAATATACAAAGCAGATAAAAGCAGACCCAACCTACTTTAACAGGAGAGCATGAACTCCTGCTCACTTGGAAAGAAGGCATCTTCCCTAGGAAGTCCCCAAAAGCAGCTCCACAAAAACCCCAAGAGAACAGCTATACGACTATGGATCTAGTCCAACCTTTTCTCATATTACATATAGGAGAATTGAGGAAACCAAGGTCTCCAAAGGTTAAGTTTCTTGCCCTAAGTAAAAGAGCAACTAATGATTTTTAGGAGTAACTGCATAGTTAGTATTAACACTAATAATGGTGGGTATTTCCAAAGGATGGAAGTTTTGGAAAATCTATGTCAACACAAGAGTTCTTGATCAGCAAGCATTTTCCTACACTGCCCTACTCATTGTCTACTTCATATCTACATTCAAAGACATCAACTACTTTTCCAAAATCAATGGCAAATAAATGACTTCAGATTCCTATACTACACTTAACTGGAGCCCCGTCTCTCTGCACACACCATTTCAAATACCAGAAATTAACTAACAGCTCCTCTGATTCTGTTCTTGAATCCTTTATTAGAATTCAACTGTCCTGGTATGAGAACATTTTTGACCCAGGGAAGTTAGGAAAATATTGGTGGGGAATTAAGCACCTAACATACAACACCATGTCCTTCCATGTGTCTGTTCATTCAAAGAGCCCACATCTAATGAACCTTCTTTCTTACCTGGGAATTTGGCTGGAATGCAGCATGGGGTGTTGAGTGTTTCTGTAAATTTTCTAGCATTAGAGCCTGGTATAGAGAAGGGCAAAAGTCAGAAACCAAGGGAAAAAACACCCACCCCTCCCCCAAGCTCTTCATTAAATGCAATGACTAACCAGACACACTCAAACTGTACTCCTTTTCCCGGCACCTAAAAGCCCTTTACTAATACTGTTCTCATTCATCTTCAGAAGACCCTTAAAGGTAGCCATGGTTACTGCTCCAAAATGTACAGATGCAGGCACACAGAGAAAATCAGTGACCTGGCAAAGCAATAAAATCAGTGACAGTGACAGAACCAGTACTATGATGCCTATTATCTTTTGCACTTCTGACTAGTGCCCCCTTCCCAATCTGGCCATGCAGGTAAAATCACTTCAAATACTCCAATCAGCTTCAAATACATGAAACCAACATGGGGCTGCTGATTTTGGCGTGATTGAATTACTTGGTCAAACAGTTACCCAAGACTAGATCTAGCTAAGTGAACGTGTATCGTTTCCAACAGAGTGGCACCTAGATTTATCAAATTTATAAAAATTTCAAAGAAAAGGCTACAGAACAAAATGACCACAGACTCTGTAAACTGTGGTCTGACCCAATCCTCACACACACAAGAAACCGTCAGCTTCTGTATAAGCAACGGTCTGCCAATTTAACCCTTGAGCCAACCCAGCCCTAATCTGTACTACCCACCACGTATCCTAACTAACCGTAATTAACACCAAGACATCCTCACCTTCTCTCCGTTTACACCACACGTATAGGTACACACAAATCACCCACCCCTCTCAAGACAATCCGATCTTAATCTCCTCAAACCGATTCAACACACCCAACGTATATCAAGCTGCCTGACGTCTCTCACCAATATTCACCAAACTCTTATCCACCCCAAACTGCTTCTGGATGCCCTATAAATTATTCACCCCTCTCTAAACAAGTCCCTTTGCGTCAAGTCTTCTCTTCATCTCACCTCCTAATCTAATCAAGCAGACATTTTACCCTACCCCAGTCCTATTCTTCCGGATACCGATACCAACCCCACCAAGCCCTCCGCCCAACCATACCCCTAACACCGACCCAGCCCAACTCGCCCCCCTCAGGCCAGCAACGCCGGTGGTTGTAGTGGGATTTAACTCCTTCTGCAGCGCATGCGCCGAAACCACAGACACAAACAAGGAGCGGGTGGGGGAAGGAGGAAGGAGCTTAAGACACTCCGGGAGAGTAGCGCGCACCCTCCCATTTTGGGCTCGCGCCGCTGCCGTTAAGGCGGGAACCGGCGCTATCTCTGTTCCAGCGCGAGCCTCCCCAACCCCCGTGCGCGCGGATCCGGAGGCTCGCGCTGGCGGCCTGAGCGAGCTCGCGCCGAGCCCGGATACTGCGCCTGCGCCGCGGCAGAGACTCGTCTCTACCGGGTCCGCTCCCCTCCGACACCCCAGCAACGCCGTCTCCTCACCCCTTTGAGCCGCTTGACCAGGGCACTCTTTTGCCCGCTCTTGGCTAGGCCTCGCTGCTCCAGCGCGGCCTTCAGGTCGGTCACCCGCAGCGCCTGAAGAGGCTTCCCGTCCAGAGTCACCTCCTCCAGCTCCGCCATCTTGCGTGAGGTACTCGGGTCCGTCCCGACGGCTTCGGGCATCTTCGGTAATTTCCGCCAACGCCCTTCGAACGTACTGAGCCGACCCCGCCCACTGCCATAGTCAACCCCTCGATTACCACTCAGAACTCCCCGGATTCCTCCGGAACTGCTCGGGTATTTCCGTCTCCACATCGGCACCAATCGGTTCTTTCCATCCACCCAGCCTCTCCCCCTCCTTCGCCCTGCTTTCAGAGCTCGGTTATCTTCGTCGTACCGAGGCTTTGAATCGAATCTGTTCGGAAGCCCTCGACTCTGGCATAACCATAATCGGGGTTACTCGGCTATCTCCGGACCTAGGGCTGAGGCGCTGAGGCGCTAAGGCGCTTGGGTGTTTGGGGCTGGTCCGGGAGCGGAAGTGCGTGGGCTGCCCGGCTGGCCCTGCTTTGGGTTTTCAGGAAACATGGAAGCGGCTGCTGTAGTCGGAGTCTAAGTTCTCTTGTGACGGTCTCCCGGTGCCCTGTGAGAAGAAAAGGGAGGTAAGCGGGGTAGAAGTCCCTCCCTGGGCCGGGCCAGACTCGGGGTGTGCGGGTTACCCTGGTAGGGCAAGCCTCCTGCTCTCTTCCCTGCGGAAACAGCTGCCGCCTCCCATCCGCTGAATCCCCGTCGCTCCCGTCTAAGGCTGCGTTGCTCCTTGGGACCTCGGAATGCCAGGCTCCGTGGCTTGTAAAGGGGCAAGTGGCAGCGCCGTGTGTTTGGACCCACACTGTGAACTAGTTCGTGATCATTGAACTTGAGTTTGCCGTGGAAGCCATGTCGCAAGACTTGGAAAAAGTTCTTCGTTTCTCCGAATGAGGGAGTAAAGTTCCTTCAGGAGGAATTGCTTTTTGTAGGGCCATTGTGAAAAAGGCAGCCACCCTGGACTGTGTTGGTACTGAACTGATGTTAGTTGCCTAGAGGTTCCTTTCTTTGTCACTACAAATACTCCAACTTGCAGCAGAAGAAACACAAACAGTAAAATAGGTCATAGACAAGTAGTTTCAGGTTTTCATTGTTAGAAATTCACACTGTGGGACTCGAGAACTATTCAAGTTGGCTGACCATCCAGTTGTATTAGTGATGCAAATCACTGTCGGCGTCAACAGGCATTTATAACAGACGTTAAGGAAAATTGTTCTAAGACATGAATTGCCGCACACCTACAGCAGTATAACACTTGTCAGATCCCTAAGCCACCAAACCAACTAGACTCTTTTTTCAGTCTTGAACAAACACGTGGCTTCACCTGTTTTTCTTACTGTGTTATTTTATTTTGGGAGAGGCGCCCTCACTCTGCTCTTTAATTTTTCCTGTGGCTTTACAGGAAATGTAAGGAAGTAATGGATGTTATGAAGTTCTTGGCGTATTTCAGATGCTCTATGCACATTGCCAAGAAGCCTCTTTCATCATATATGAAGTTTTTTCTTGTTTTTCCCACTGTTGCTAGCTCTGGAATGATTAGCCTCTAGGCCCTGAGCAGTTGCATGCACTAGATTTAAACATATACCTTTTTTCATTTAGGGAGGAGGTAGTGGACCAACATTAATCATGGTTTTTTTTCTTTACTCGACCTGGAACATAGAAGTAGGCAGGAGAGAATAAGTAAGAAATGTGTTGGTTATTTTTAGATTCTTTATAAGAGTGATGGCGGGAAGCAGTGGTTGGGGCGGGTTTGAAAAAGGGAGAGGAAGGTTGGCATAGATGAAATGAAGTTATTCTTGGGTGACTTCTCTAAAGTAGTTGGATGATAGTCTAAATAAAGGACTCTGCTGTTTTCCTATAGATCGAATTGGTGAAAACTAATTTTCTTTGTAAATGCTGATTGACGTGATAAGATTCCTTGTTGTTGGGAAGTTGTACTTTGTTCTGTTTAGAGAGTACATAACAGTGCTTTTCTGTTTCAGGATGCCACTGGAGTCATCTTCCTCTTCAATACCGCTCTCCTTCCCTTCTCCCTTACCCTCGGTGCCAGACAATATTACTAACTCTTCCCCTCCCCCAATGTCTTACGTCACTTCCCAGGAGATGAAGTGTATTCTTCACTGGTTTGCCAGTTGGTCAGGTCCCCAGCGTGAACGTTTCCTACAGGACCTGGTAGCTAAGGCAGTGCCAGGAAAATTACAGCCACTGCTGGAAGGTCTGGAGCAGCTTAGTGTGTCTGGAGCAAACCGACCACCTTGTATCTTTGAGTGCCAGCTACGTCTTTGGGATCAGTGGTTTCGAGGTTGGGCAGAGCAGGAGCGCAATGAATTTGTCAGGCAGCTGGAGGTCAGTGAGCCAGACTTCGTGGCAAAGTTTTACCAAGCAGTGGCTGCTACAGCTGGTAAAGACTGATAGGCATTAAAATCAAAGAATATAACCACAGCTGTTGGAGCCAAGGCCACAACTATACAATGAGAAGTTCAAATGTGTCACTTAAAGGTCTGGGGATGGTACCCCGATCAGCTGACTGAACTCACTGACCAGTACAGGCCTGGTTACTTCAACATTAACAGCCTATCAACTGGACTCCTGGTGTACATGTTCTCCATCTAAGCAAATCCAGATCAGCCATCTGCCTCCTAGCTTGCTTCTTTGCAAGCGACAGACCCTGAAGAATTTAATGGCTTCTTTTGTAACTATAACCAAAGGAACCTACACTTTATAACTCAAGCCTACTGCTGGCCCATGGGGGGTTTAAAGTAGAGCCCTCCTCCTCCAGAAACAAGAGAGAAGGATAATAGGAAGTCACGTTTTGTAACTTAGCTGGATTCAGATGACTGGCTTCACCACTCTTACCAGAGTCTGGCATAATTATGTGACATCCCATCCACCAGCTTTCCTAGTGATGATTCAGTAAAATTATGGAAAAATCAGAAGAGGGAGATAATTGGTTACTACACACTTCTCCATACTGATGTTTGTTTGACTCCAAATAGCAGTGACTTTTTTTCTAAAGCATATTTGCTGTCCTTGGAGCTGGTAGCAGATGTCCCTATTCTGTAAATTTGCTCTACAACAATGTGAAAACAAGTGACACTCTTTACAGGTTACAGAGTTTATTTTTTTCTATCAAAATAAAGAATGAATCTTCAAAACCATGAGTCTCTACTTCTTTTTCATTGCAAAGCTAATATAAAGTTGATATCCAGAGAAGGGCACTCTGAGAAAAGTAGAACTTAAGTGTAGACAATAGATCAACTTTCCATCTGGGTGTCTCCCAAGAAAATAATCTCTGTCCTGCCTCCCACCATGCTCTGGGTAATATCACACCTCCCTCATTCCTCCAGCTGGGCTCCTTGTTGTGCTTTGGAGCCCTGGTGAATGGTAAGGGGCAGATGGTCCCACCTGAAGAGTAGCTCGTTTCTTATAGGCCACTGTTCCCAGTGCACCCACTAGGAGAAGCAGCATTAGGCAGAGTCCCATGGACAGACCTACATAGGTCATGGAAGGATTATGGTCCGAGGTAACCAGAAACCTGGGAACATAGAGGTAATATTTGGCCTGGAATAATGCCCAAGCTTAGGAGGTGAAGGGCTTTACCTTTATTGTAATACAAAGAACTCATGAAACCCTGCTTCATCCAAACAGCCAAACAGGAAATCAGTAAGAGGAAATATAGAACCTAAAAGTAGGAATAAGACCAAGATCCAAGTCTTCCAGCAACTTAAGTTTTTGGAAGGTGACCTAACTAGACATTGAGGGAAGTGGCTTAAGGAAAGAGACTATGCTGTTTAGGTTGCTAGACATGGTGCCTGGGTAGTGCTTAAGAAAGGAAGGGCACTAGGATCCCTATGGCCTAGAGATGGGGGAACTCCATTATTGTGGGAGGGAGAGGTGGCCCTGTTAGGGATCCTTCTGAAATAATAAATAGTCTTGTCTAGGACAGTATACACATAAGTGAGTGCTTAATAAATGTAATTTCAAACATCTAGAGTCCAGGAATTTGAAGGAAAATTATTTGGAATATTACTTGCTGTGTTCTGTGGTAAAGCTGGCTCCTCCATAATATACTTCTAGAGGCTGCTTCTGGAGAGTCAGGGTCAAGGTCCTGTGCAGCATACCAACCGAAGGCCCTTGACAGCCAGGGGACTTCCACATATGCACAGTGAACAGCAGGCTAGTGGTAATCAAGGGGCCATGGAAGTAGCACCTAAGTGGACATTTGGATCTCTTAATGGAGGGACAGTCCCTGGAAGAGTCCATCTCATGACACGTGCAGGCTTAGGAGTGGGATAGCAGGAAGTCTTCTGAGGACAGTTATGAAGTAAAGGATGTAAGCATTTTCCCTAGCCCATTGTATAAAGCCTCAGCCTGAATCGTCCCTTTACCTGCCAGTGCCTCCTCTGCTCACCAGAGCCTGTAGGACTGCTTCAGTCAACTCTTCTCGCTCTTCCTTCCCCAGAGAGTGGTCTGGGGGCCCAGCTAATCCTAAAGCCAGCTGGAAAACCAGGTCTTGGGTTGAAGGACTGACAGGTGGGGAAGTAGCAGCATCGATACCTCCGTTAGTCTGACACAGCCGACCCCGGGGACAGAAGAGAAGACCATAGTACCCAGGTATCTGCAAGGAAATGCGCAGCAGGGTGTAGTTATAGCATCAGTTACTTGCTCAAGCCCTCCTTCTAAGGAAAATGTACAGTCTACGTCAGAGTCATGGACTCAGTGGGTACTTGGTAAAAAGAAAAACAACATCGAAGCAGGGATAGTATCACCATATGAGCATTTCTTTTTGCCCGTGTGCTGTGGCTCTTTCACGTGTGACACGCACCTGAATAGCCTTTCCTGGAAGGCATGAGGCCCAGGGTGAGCCCTCTGCCTGCACCTTGTATGCTCCCCTCTCTGTGCAATGATGTAAGTAGCAGCGGCCTGCGAGCTCCACTTCCTTCGGGGGTGGGATCTGAGAGGGTTGCCTGGTCTTTTCCCCAGGGAGCAGTTGTGAAGTGAGGTTGGCAAGGAAGCAACGACTCTGGAAATGGTAGATCTCCCCATGGGGATTCTCTGCCCCAGGCGGGACTCCATTTTCCTTCTTCCAGCATTCACTCTGAAGGGCAGGGCAGAAGAGGGAAGAGTGTTTGTCTGGATGTTGTAGAAGTTGACTCCTCTCTAGGCCCACTCAGTTTCATTCTCTGTTCTCTAGTCCACTCACCCCATTGGCCAAGGGCTTGAACATGCGGCAGCCTTCCAGCGTGGGGTCTGAGGAGCAGCTTCCCTTGTCCAGGTGCAGGTAGTGGCAGCCCAGCCCACTGTGTGGAAGGGATGGTAGTGTGACAAGGGGATCACTGACAGCTGGACAGCCCCTCAACCGCTCTGCACACACCTGCCAGTACAGAAGAAGTCTGAGGAGTCGGTCCCACAGGTGGTCACCAGGCCAAATTCCAGGCCAGATCCTGCTTGAGAGATAGGACGAGAGAGAAAGAACCCTCAGAACAAAGAGAGCCCCAAACATCCTTCAGTGCCGGCTATGCTTACAGCTTCAGTTACACCTGAACAGCAGACAATCTTCTCCAATCTCTCTCTGACTTGGGTCATGAGTGCCCCTCTGCAGTTCCCCCTGATTTCTCACCCTGGCCCCACAAAAGCTCCTCGGCAGCACTGTGGTTGACTTGGTACCAGCCTGAGTCTTTGAAGGCAGCCAGGGTGATAGGGTCGAGTCGAGTGCGCTGGGCACCATCGAAGGTGGCAATCATCACAGAGCCTTGGAGCAGCCGGGCCTCCCAGTGTGAAGACAGTGGGCCCTGCTGGAGGAGGTAGCTGGTTGCCACCAGCTACTCCCTCCACCTTCCATCCCCGCCCCGCAAGGTATTCTCATTCTCACCTCTTCTTCCAAGGGGACCCCTGGTGAGACCCCTAGCACTCCCAAGTGTTTGGCCAGGCTGCGGCTAACAGTTGGGGTGGTGAGAAGCAGCTGTCCCCACTCATCTCGCCTTGTCACTTGTTGCCTTGTAGAACAGTTCTCTTTAACTGAGTCGCGCAAGGGGAGAAGGCAATATGAGGAGAGGAAATCTTAGGAAGGGTGAGGTAGAATTAGAAGGAAGGAGGTCATGAGATAGTAGTGATTCCCTCTGGTTGACCTTGTGGGAAGACCTCTCCTTTACCACTGGGTCCTGAGGGGCAATCCCGCCACTTCTTGAAGAGCTGTCCAGAGAAACCCAGGGCGTGGAGCAATTCATGTAGTGTAGCCTAAGGACAAATGGCACAGAGAAAGGAAGACTGGATTTGCAGCGGGATTGACCAGCCTCTCTGTGGCCCCTCTGCCCAGTCAGCTGTTCTTAGAGCTTGAGGCAGCTTCTATTCCATCCTTGGTAGGTCCTGCCACTTCATGGGAAGCTGGGTGACCTGCCCCCCTCCCCAACCTGTTTGCTTCTTCCCATTCATCATGCAGCAGTCACCATAACGATGTCACTATGGCTGAGGCTGGGCCTGGTGAGATGTTGGGCACAGAAGACAATGGTACCAGCAAGGGGTCTGTCTTCTGAGTCCAGCTGGCAGCAGGCGGCATAGGCTATGATAGATGGCTGTGGATGGGTCCAGACAAAGTAGGGGCGGAAAGGAGGGAAGTGAGGTAGAAAGAAGAAGAAGAAGAAATCTTCCTGAAAATGCAGGCCCAGGGAACTCGGCAGGGTGGGACCAAGGGATGGCTTGGGGAACGGTTTTTAGCCCCCTCCCAAACTTCATCAGCATGCCCCAAGTTACCCCAAATAAGTACAATTTAATAAAAACTTCTTTTATGCTCCCTCTCCCTTCCCGTGATATTTAAGATCAAGATAGGCAGAGCAGGGAAAAGGGATCTGATTTGAACCTCACCTCTCGATGGCACTTGGAAGTGTGGGCAACCCGCACGTACAGGAGAAAATCAGTGTTTTGGACCCCAGGCCCATCTGGCTGGACAAGTTGTGGGGGACCCGCCTCCGGCCACAAGGCATAACCACGGAGATGGGCATCGGGGATCTGGCCAGGGGTGGAATGTAGCATCTAATTTAGCAGATGGACTGGGAGACAGTGCAGTAGGACACTTGGTACCAGGAGTGAGGGGCAGAGAGTCTCTTTAACCTGCCTTAGTGCCACCTAGGCAGCTGGTTAGAATACGGAGTCCTCCCCCAACCCGTCTCTGATCTAAGAAACTGCCGGGGGAGAGGGGCCTCAGGAATCTGCACTGTCAGGAAGCACATCAAGTAATTTAGATGCTGGTGGTCTTGGAGAGGTCTAGGCAGCCTAGAAATCTTCAGATCCCCGGATCTGAGACGTTTCTCTCACCTTTGCCCCCAGGCAAGTCTCTCCTTTGTACCCTGGGTTCAAGAGGCTGCACCTGCCAAGAATGAATATCTGTAGGTGAGCTGGAGATGTTTCTGGGGACCCCTGAAGAGGTACTGTACACATTCTCAATGACATGAACTCACCTGTGGTAGTTTGGGGCATCTGGGTCTCCCCAGACAGCATGGCAGTACTGTGCAGGGTCTCGACTCAGAAGCAGGGGTCCTCGAACTGGAAGGACTTAATGAGATGAGAGGTCAATTTCACCTCAACATCTTAGAGTTCCAGTTCTTTCTGTGGTGGTCTTCCTCCCTAGCCCTCTGCTTGTCAGCCCTCCCTGACTCCTGTTCCCTCACTCACCTGCTAGGACACCCTGGAGTCGCTGAGCGGCCTCTCTCACTGCAGCCAGGGCTCGAGATCCCCCTTTCATCCCGTCTCCCTCAGGATCCCAAGCTCCATCTGATACAGGATCTCCTATGTAGCAGGTTTGGATTCGGAGGGGTTGAGGATCACGCGAGCCAGGGAGGATGAGGGAGGAGGAGCGGAAGTTTAGAGGAAGTTGGGAGAAAGGGGGCCTGAGAAGCCTCACAGACTGCTGTGTCTCGTCGTGTAGACATCTGCTCGTGGCAGCTCCCAGGAGCAGCAGCAGCAGCAGCATCTTCAAGGGTCTCTCCAGAGTCTGCCCTGGATCCTGTCTGTGGCTCCCTTTTTCCCCTGCCTCGCTTCTTCTGGCTTTCCTCTCTTTACCACCTCTCTCCATAGCCCTCCACTGCTCCTGCTTATGTTTTCAAGATTTGAGTGTTGTTGACTAAATCTACAGTTCCTGCCAGGAGGTTGGATGTGAACCACGGGCCAAAGCTTTCTCTCAGGGGGGCAGAAATCGGGAAGGGTGGGGGGAGGGGCGGGCAGTGTCATTCTGGAGGCCTCAACTGACCTTCCCCAAGAGGAGCCTGCCTCGTCTATGGAGGAACTCTCCTAACCATCTTCCATCTCTCATCCTCACTCCCCTGCCGTTCTGAGTGGACAACCTCGAAACCTTCCCAGAACTAAAATATTGATGTTATCATAGTGGTTTGTCTGTGTGTGTGTGGGGGGGGACTCTTTGCTTTATAGGTGCTTGCCTATCACTGGAGATGGGCAAACAGGGCTTCTGCACTTCACTGGCCTCATATTGCCTCTGGGTGGACTCTAAACCAGCAGAGGTCTCTCCAGCAACTGGGTAGGGCACTTCGTAGGTGCTCTACAAACACATGTCGGTTGACTGACACTTCCTATGAAAGGCTGTTGTGTTAGTTCTGTGAACCTTCACAGAAGCCACTTACAGGCATGCTGTGGAGGGAAAGCAAACTCTTAAAATGGACATTAATAGAAGATGTTCAAAGACGTTCTCGCGGAACTCTCGGAACTCCCTTTATTTTCATTGCTCATGCTGTGCTTTCACATCCTGCTTCCCTGCCTGGACACCCCTCCTTCCGGGCTGGCCTGGCTAATTCCTGCCTTCCCTGTGATTACTCTAGGAAGCCTTTCTTAGCACCTCCTGCCTACGTTTCACACCTGCCTGTGGGGGAGAGGCCTCTCCCTTTCCTAACACAACACTTGTCATCCTCTGTTATAATTGTTGGCTTAGTGGCTCTCCCTCCACATCCTGGACTCCTTCAGGATGAGCCGCTTCCTGGGGGCAGCTGTGTCCACAGCACTAGGCACAGCCCAGAGGGCCTCGTCTTCAGGTTGAGGATGAAGGAACAGAACCCAACCCTGTCACTTAAGTTTGGAAGAGGCAGGTCAGGGCTGAAATGACATAAGGCAACAAAGCCAATCAGTACAGACAAGGACTAGAGCTTAGAGAAGGACTGCTGACTTCCTAGGAGGCTGGGTTTTATACTTTTACCTTCCAGAGCTGTGGCTGGAACTACTGATGACAAGGGAGGCATCCAAACTGGAGCCAAACCAACCCTGCTGCCATCTGTCTGCGTCGCTCTGGCCAAGTGCCTCAGTGTTCCCGTTTGCAAAATGGGGATGATTGTACTCACCTGACGTGGTTGTTATGAGGAGTAAGTGAATATCTCAGTAAAGTGCGGGAAACAGTGTCTGGTTCACAGTAAGTACTAGGTAGAGAGGACACATTCTACAGACATTTGAACTCAGTGGAGGACTAGTCTGTTCTTATGAACATGTGCACAAATCTTTAGGGGACTCTTGTCCTTTCTCTAAACCAACCTAGTCTTTTTCTCCAAGTGTCAGAAACCCAGAAACCTTTTTTTGTCCTGGCTGGACCGGCCCAACGTGGGTATAAAACCTCCTGGTCAGGATTTGTGTGGTAGATTCCAGTCTGTCTCCAGGTTTTTCGGCCGGCGTCTGCAGCTGCTCGTGATGCTTTGCTGCCCCCTTGTGGCCGTGCTGAGCTAGGGCGGGCCCCTGCAGGGGGAGGGGCTCATCCTAACGACACATGCGTGCAGAACTTCGTACCTTCCAGAGAAGCAGCACAAGAAACACCTTGTGTTCGTTCTGCTGAAATACCTCTCTCCTGCCTTTGCCTGGTAAATTCTTCCACATCTTTTAAGATCCAGCTGAGAGGTTATCCGCCTGTTGAGACTTTTCTTTACTCCCAAGGCAGGGTTAGTGTGCATGTCCTCTGTTCTCCAATGGCATTTCTTTCATATCTTTGAAGTAGCATTTATTATACTCTCCTGACGTTTAGTTTTGTGCTGGTTTCCCTGCTACACTGTGGGCAGGGGCTGAGTCTGTTTCATCTCTGCCTCTTTGAAGAGGTATGAAGTAGGTTCGAGGGATGATGGAGGTGGAAGATGAAAGTGAGGAGAGAGAAGGGAAGCAGGGAGAGGGGATGAGACTAACAGTCATTTTATTGGCACTTCCTTTGTGCCCAGACATTGTGCCCAGCGCTTGAGACTCCTGTGATTCTTTCGGCAACCTTAAGAGTTAGGTATTATTATTGTCTCGATTCTACAACCGAGGCACAGCAAAACTAGGCAGCGTGGGTGGGTGGTAAATGTGGGATTTGAACCCACGTAGTTAGGCTCGTGGGCACAGGCTTTAACCTACTGTGCAATGGTGCTTCTCAAGTGCATAGCTTGGAGGAGCAATAACGTTGTGATGAGAAGAACAGGATGAGGAAGATGAGGAGAGGATGAAGGCAGTGAGAGAGGGTGGGGTTAGAGAGGAGAATGGAGGTTAGAGAAGACGGGGATGGAAGTGAGAAAGAGGGTGTGGAGGCAGGAAATGAGAGGGATAAGGAGAGAGGATGTTGTGAGGAAGGAGCGGAGGTGAAAGAGAGGGCATGGGACGCGGGATGTGGAGAGAGAATGGGGCTGAGCAGAGCAGTCGTCCTAGGTGGTGTCATCACCCATACGGGTGCTCCGTCCAGCACGCTGACCTCTCAGTTCCTTCCCCCTCTCATCTCGAACATTCTTCTCCATTCCACCTTAGCAAGCCACTCCTAGGGTCATACGGGAGCCTTATCATCACCAGAAACTGCAGCACCTATGAAATAACTGAATCAAACATCCCGCTCTCTGATATGATCTCCTTTCCTTGGGGTTTGTTTGCTCAAGTCGGTTCACTGCAGCTGTTCTATAAGCTCATTGAAGAACCACTGGCCCTTCCTGTCTTTTCATCTCTCCTTATCTGCCTTAGTTTCCAGGCTCACCACTAAACCCCTCTTTTGTAAGTGCCTTCAACTCCCCTTCCCGGTCTGTCCTGCCCATCCCGCCTCCCCGGGGAAGCCCTAAGCCCAGATGAAACCAACACTTGTCTTCTTTACCCTTGCTCCCTGGCAGCTAAGGGTCACTGAAGGAAATCACCCCACAGGACAGACTGTTGTCACCCTTTGACTGTCATCATCGACTTCAGTTGGGTGCTCCCAAGTCAGAAATCTCAGCAACTAGAATTTTACAGCCTGAGGCCTCCTCCTCGGAGACTCCTGCTCGGTCACTGCAGTCACTTCTTCCACGGTGAAGATAGAAGCCAGCCTCAGCCTCAGATAGAACCGACCTATCTGCATTTGTATCTGTGTCTGCTGCCACCCCTCTCTCTCCTTAGAAGAGGAAATGTCCTCTTCCTTTGGAAGGTGGTTCCTCCTGCTGATGCTCTGGATCCCATGGTGCGAGATCTGGCCTCAGCCTCTCTCTGACCTGATCTCTCCCCCTCAGTCTAGCCCACCCCACCCCAGCCTCTGTCAGTGACTGGGAAGGACCTGCCTGGGGCCTTTGCAAACACTTCTCTCTGTGGGAACCCCTGCTTTTTGACTGACTGACTCCAACTCACCTTTTAGATCTGCTTATACATTCCTTCCTCAAAGAAGCCCTTCCCGACCCTCACATTTGAGTCAGGTACCCTGGTTACTATCTGCTGGTCACCCCTGTATTTTTGCCACACAGCACTGCCCACAATTTGGAATTATGTATTTATCTGTGGTATTATGTTTGTCTGTCCCCCGCACGAATCTGTAAGCCCCACAAGGGCAGGGACTGTCCTCCTTGTTTTCCTGTAGCTCCCATATACAAGCAAACTGTTTGGCCTGGAGTAAGTGTTATTTAAGTATTTTTTGAGCAAATGAATGAATGAATGAGTGTGGTGAGAAGGTAGAAGGGAGGTGAGGGAGGAGGAAGTGTGAGGATGGAAGATGGAAGGTGAGGAGAGTAGATGGAGAGGGAGGGGGGAGGAGGGTAATGAGATTGGTGTGAACATGAGGCTAGGGATGGAGGGGAGGAGAGAGAAGGGGAGGAGCGGGCAGCAGGGGTCTTCACTGGGCCTGAATAAGGCTTCCAGACCCTGAGTGGGCTTCCTAGGAGCTCTGTCTCCTGGCCATGCCGCTGGTGAGGCTGGAAGGCAGAGCCGGTGGGCGGGGCTAGGCTTTATCTTGGGGCACAGCCCTAACCTCAGATGGTGACAGAGCTCAGCCAGCAGGGGTTTTGCAAACCGTCCCGATTGCAGCAGCCGGCAGTCTCTCTCGGGACGGCGGGTGGGGCCCGGGCTTATCTCCCGAGGGCAGTCCTAACCTCAGATAGCGACAAGGCGGGAGCTCGCAGGCGTTTTGCAAACCGTCCCGATTGCAGCAGGGTTGGATAGCCTGGCCTGGGGTGACAGTGCTAGGTGTGGTGGGCTTGCAGAGTTTGGAGCTTCGGGGTGAAGCTTGGCTTGGGGGGACGTGTGGGATCCCTTCTATGTATGGCTCGCCTCCTCCTACCTCACATCCCTGTTTCTAAGAGAAGGGAGGCTGAACTCTGCCAGTGGGTCTCTCCCTGCCAGGAAGCTTGCCTTTTCCCAAGTGCTGGGACCCTTCCGCTGCTCCTGAGGTCAGAATGCATGGCCAGTTGCGGCCTTCTTCCTCTGAAAATACCCGCCATCTCCCCACGGGGTAGCCTCAGGGATTTCTCATGCGCCGTGAAAGTTTTTCTGCAGCCAGGCCAGGCCTGCTGATAGGAGAGCTGACAGAGACCGGCAGGGAGGCCTGCCCAGGTTGGACCATTCCCACCTTGAAGCAGCCCAGGCTGAGTCCTGAGAGGGGAGGTCTGTCTGGTGGGGGCTGAGAAGTGACTGGCCTGTCAAGGAGGAGGTGCGGGGCCCTCCGCCAGCCCTGGCTGTTGTTGCCTCAGCATCTCCTCTATGGCCCCCTCCATCCCATAGTCCCCTCACTGGCTTGGGGCAGGGTAGGGGGTGGAGGTGAAGAGGCCCCTTTCCACCCCCAAAACCCCAACCGGGATCTTGCAACACTGGGATGGGGGCCCTGGGGGCCCAGGAGTGTGGCAATCATGGGGATGGGGTGGGGAGGTGTGCACCAAGCAGGGGGAGCGGCTTTCACAAGCGGCCACCACCGCCGACTGACCTTGGCAGGCTCACCTTGGGGAGCTTCCTGCCTCTCCGTGGTGTCTCCAAACAGCCTTCCTTCTCCTCAGCTGCTTCCCTGGGGCCCGAGATCCTGTCTCTCAGCTCAGGACTCTCATCCTGCTCCCCAGTTTTGCCCTTGAAGGAAAAGTGGGCCGGAGCTAAAGCAATAGGAATGCATGTGCGTTGTTTGGACCTTGATTTGTTGGTTTTCCAAAGTGACCGTGTCCCCAGGGCTGGTGCCTGACCCCAGGCAGGGGTGGGCTCCCTCCTTCTGCCATCTCCTTTCCCTGTGGCCACTCTGCTTTGGGGCACTGGGAGGAGGGCCGGGGTGGGAAGCCTGCTCTCTCTCCTGCCCCAGCGTCTTAGGACCATCCTCCCAGTGGAAGCAACAAAAAGAGAGTCGTTTGCCACTCTGTCCTGGAGGAGAGAGGTGTTTGTCTGGCTTGTCCCTCTCCTCCTCTGTTCCTTGCAGCCAGCCTCACCTGGCTTCCTTTTTCCTGATCCCCTGGACACCTTAGGGCCTCTGCGTTTCTCTCCCCCGGCTCACCCTTCCCCCTAATTTGGCACCTCTGCCTCTTCCTTGAAATATTTTAGGTTTTGACTTAAATATCACCTCCTCAGAGAGGCCTTCCTGGACCACCCCAGCTAAAATAGCCTCCCGTCCTGCTTGTTTATTTGGTTTCCCCAATGGGCATATTCAAATGGAGTAACTGATGACTTAAATGAAAGTGACAGGGTAAAGGGAAAGTAGCAAAGAAGGGGCAGGTGGCTGTTACAGCCCCAGGCCATAGGGACAGGAATCCTGTGAGAGGGGAGTCCCTGAGGACCTGTCCAGTCCTGTCTGGGACTGGTTGGGGGATAAACACCCAGCTTCACTCCCCCGCTGCCTTTGCCTGGAACATGGCAGGCAGGACGACCAAGGGTAGAGGGGATGCGGAGGGCAGAGGAAGACCCCAGCACTCTTGCTTGTTGCCTTTTTCTTCCTACTCCTTCAGCTAAGAGCTGGGTTTGTCTCGGTCACCACAGTGTTCCCAGCAGCTCGCAAGGGCCTGGCACAGGAAAGATGCTCAACAGATAGTTGCTGAATACGTCACTTTGGCCCAAACCAGTTGAGGTTGGGTTAAAAGCCTCATCCAGAAAATGGGACATCTGGCTACCTGTCACCTCCCCAGGATGTGATCTGTCACAGAGGACTGCGGCGTGCTCACCACCCTGTGCCATGCGGGAACCAGGCATGCTCTTCTCACACGGTGGAGCCGTGACTCTTCTCCAGACCTGGAGCTGGTCACAGCCTGGAGGAGCCCACCTGGAAGTGGGGGCTGGGAGAAGACTCAGTTCAGAGCTGTGGGAAAGAAGCTTGGGTTGCTGCTGAAGCAACCCAGGTCCCATTACCCAGTACCTTGAAAATAAGTCAAGGGGCAGTGGTCTTGAGCCGAGAGGAGGAAATCCGGAGGTTGAGTCACTTACCATGTTCTGTACAAACCCCCCTTATGCAACCCATCCCCCTGGGCTGAAAGGAAGGTGCAGGATTCTCCCAGGCATCCATGGCCCGGCACCTCCCCCTTCCAAGCTCAGGCGGCCCAGGCCGGTGAGGGAATCAACCATCTAGTGAGGTTGAGATCTGTCTGCCCGAACCAGGCCTGGGGCAGGGGGATCCAGGGCATGGATGTAGGAGAGAGGACACCTGAGAGATGTGGAGGCAGAGGCAGGAAAGGACTGAGTCCTCGGGGAGGCAGACATGGTGCCCATGGATGCCGGAGATGTGGGAAGACTGTCTCTGGGGATGCGGAGATGGGAGAGGGAGAGAGATGACTGGAAGGATCCAGACCTCGGGCTCTCTCCCTCTTAGAAAGTTGTTCCTTGAGGTCTAACACTGCTTTCCCAGCACTGGCCTACAAGTCATTGGTGGCCTAGGAGAGACTCTAACTAACCTGTGTGGTGTCCCGTGTCTCTGACTGTCGAGCAATTCCTGATGACTTATTGAACGGGATTCCCCACATGCCTCCGAGCGGAGGGTGTGAGCACGAAGTGGAGACACAGGTGCTGTGTAAAGACAGCACAGGGCCTGAGTGAGCTTCAGGGAAGGAGTCTACCCGCCTGGCCCTCCAGGGCTTTATCTATAAAATGTGGCTCACACTATCTTGCTTGTCTGAGGGCAAGCCCACCAGATGATCTCTTGAGGTCTCTTCCAGCCCCTCTTGAGATCTGTGATTTTATGGAGCTAATTTGGGTCCTGCCTCTGACCAATCATGTGACTCTGTAGGAGTCCTTCCCCCTCTCTGAGGCCTCAGTTTCCTCACCTGAAAAATGAGAAGTTTAGATGAGGTCTCTGAGGTCCTTTCAGTTCTAGCAAAATGGAATGATAACAACTGCTCGCGCTTACACGGGCCAGGCCCTGTTTATCTATGAACATGGCAGCTCCGTGAGGCCGGTGCTATTCCTCCTCCTGTTTTGCAGATGAGGAAACTGAGGCACAGAGAGAAGTAACTGGCTCGAGGTCACAGAGCTTGTAGGTTGCAGAGGGAGATTCAAACCGAGGCCCTCGAGCACTGGAGTTCTGTGGGAAGGAAAACGCTTTGAACGTAGGGTTTCACTGGCACAGGTGGGTTGTCATCCTCCTCATGACCAGTTTTCTTATTTACAAACACCTCTCAAGGCCTTTCCCAACTAATTCATCCCCCAAGCACTTGGATTCTCGTGCTTTAGGGAACCCGAGCCCTGGGGGATGAGGGACAAAGATGGGAGCTGGCGGGTGGGAGCCATGGGGGCATGTCACCCTGGCAGACTGAAGCTGAGGAACTGGAGAGAAGGGATCGACACCCGGGTCAAGAGCTAAGGGCCCGTAAGTGTGGCAGAGCCATCTGGAATTTTCCCTTGATCACCTGGCGCAGGAGCTCCCAGACCTATACCTCAAGGTGAGAGAGGGCAGGGCTGGGGGTCAGCAGACCTGGGCATGAAAGATTGGCTGGTGCTGGGGTCTCCCTGAAAGCCACAGACCTGTTAGGAGAGTGTCCAGAGGCCACTCCAGGTCCTGTGGGGGGGCGGAGGTGGGGATGCCTTCAGTGTCCAGAAGGACAGAGTGGGCCGGGTGGGAGGGGGGTAGGAGAAGAGAAGAGCAGAGTGACAGACACATGATACGGCCATGTGGTGTGGTGGGGGGAGAGCTATGGGCTGCGTGTCTGCTGAATATTTGGGAATATTCACTTGGGCATGGTATCAACAAATATGTAGACCTAGCCACATGCATTCCCTGCCCTTGGAGTCCCCCGTGCCTCACAGGCAAACAGACAGACAGACAGACAGACAGACAGACACACACACACACACACACACACACACACAGGCCCAGTGTACAACCCCAGCACCCAGTCATAGTGCAATTTTATTCAGCCACGGAATCATCACTCTGGGGCCTGCCCTCCTCCCTCCACCCACTGCCGTTTGTCCATGTCCATGTCTCAGGCTTGGTCTGTGAGGGGCTCTAGGACCCAAGCAGGATGGGGGGGCCACCAGAGGGCTGGTGCCCACAGTCTGTCAGCCAGGCTCAGCTGCAGCCCCCCACGCCCTTGATGAGGTTGGCGGCCTCGGGGATCTGGCGGAAAAGGTTGCGAAGGGTGTCCAGCTCCTGAGTCAGCTGCTCCACGCGGCTGCGGAGCCGCTCGTTCTCTGCCATGTATTCCAGCACCTTCTGCTGCGTCTCCAGAATGCGCCTCTTGGCCTTGTCCCGGCTCTTGCGCACGGCGATGTTGTTGCGCTCCCGCCGCAGCCGGTACTCCAGGCTGTCCTTGTTCACTGCCTTCTTGCCCTTGTGCGAGGGGCCGGCTGGGGAGGGCGCTTTGAGGAGGGGGCTGCAGGGCGGCGCAGCAGCGGCCAAAGGGGCCTGGAGGGGAAGGCACAGAGGGAGGAGGTGAGGGCCGGCTGGCAAGCAGAGTGGAGCCAGGGCAGGAATCCCAGCAGCCAGAGCATTCTTTGGGCCTCAGAGGGATATGGGGTTCAGAGCAGCTCCTGGTTCCCAGTCAGGACAGTCATTGCCCTGCCAGATGCAGAGGGTCCTCTGCTCTGACCCAAACTCCCTATCATGTTCCCCCACTCTCTGAGGACACTTTCCTTCAATCTATCTTGCGTCTCTGGTTCTACGATCAGCAGGCATTTCCTCTTCTAGAAGCAGGCGGCAGAGAAGCAAGAGGAGGGGGCTGGTGGGCAGCAGAGAAGCTGGTAGGGGGCCAGAGGTCAGGGCAGGTCAGCTGGCCACAGGGGCTGCAGGGCACGCTGGATTCCAGCCACAGGGTGGGGTTCGGGGTGGGAGTGAATTCACAGAGAAGCAAAGAGGGTCATGGTTGGCTGGCAAGCACGGAGGGCTTCGGGGTGGGTGATTGCACAGAGCAACACCAAACACAGACCCGTTAGTGGAAGCGGGGAGCTCAGGGACCCGCCATCCACACGGGCCTCTCTCCAGCCCCTGGGTGGCAGGGAGGAGAATTGACGTGTTCTTACCTTGAGGACGCGCAGGGGCTGGCTGGGTGCTGCCAGGGCTGGCGGCAGGTGCATGGCCGTCTGCCCACAGTGTGCCACTTGGTACTGCAGAGGATTGTAGCCACTGCGGCTGGCCCCCCGGCTGCCCTCAGGCCCCCGAGGCTCCTCCTTCACGGCCACAGCCCTGGGGTCGTAGTTCCCTGGGCTGCTGTAGATGCCAGGCCCCAAGGCCTTCCTGTCAGGGCCGAAGGTATGTGGGGGGTAGGCGAAGGGCCGCGGGTCAGGCGGCAGGTAGTGGGGGAAGGCAGGGGTCCCAGATCCCTTAAGGCCTCGGGCCTCAGGTGCCGGCTTCACAGCGAAGAGGTCAGAGAGGAGCTGCTCCTCCCCAGACTCGATGTAGGCGGAGAGGTCGATGGAGGCCTCATGCTCACACATGTCCCCCAGTTCCCCGGGGCCCGCTCGGCCCCCTGAGAACTCCAGTGGCTGCTGGCCAGCCCGGGGCTCACACTCGTAGTAGGTCCCGTGGGACATGCTGGCCCGCCCCCTGGGCTCCCCGCCCCCGCCGCCCTGCTCTCGGGGCAGCCTTGGGGATGCTCGGCCTGCCCTCTCTCGATCTCCCCTGCCTTAGATCTGCCCTAGATCTGCCCTCTCGGATCTCCTCCGTCACCCACTCCTGCGTGGCCTCTCTCCTCCCTCCTCTGCTGTTTCCTTTTCCTTCCTCTGTAGTCAATGCTTCTTTTCTCTTCCCTTTTTTCTCCTCTCTCCCTGGGGTGACTCAGGGAGGGGCAGGGCACACCCCGGAGGAAGGGATGCAGACCTGAGAGCAATGGGGCCCCTAGCCTATTTAGCAGTTGGGGGGCATTCTTCGCTCAGGGTCCCAGGCAGGGTTCTGAGAAGCCCAGGAGCTGATGCTTCTGGGAATGCCTCCCCCTCCCCGTTGAGTCCAGGGGATTCCAGAGTCCTCGCTGAGGGCAACACCTCACTCTGAGTGTCCTCCTCCCTCGGAGTTCCAAAAAGTTCTGTGCAGAATGAGGTGCCAAGTCAGAATGAACAGAGAACACCCTCTTCCAGTGCCGACCCCCAGCCTGATCTGAGCTCCTCCCTTGACACGCCTCCCTCTGGGTCCCCTGCAGTGCAGGGCTCCACCTAACCCCAGGGGCAGTGAGTTCCTTTTGTAGCCCCACCTCCAAGGGCATTCTCCTGGGTGCAGGCCAGGGGTTGTTTTTTGAGGGGTTTAGGAAGTAGTGAAGGTTCTGGACCAAGCCATACAAGGGGGCCTGTACCGTGGTGCAGAGCATGCTTATTTGCTAGGGGTTTGCACAGGGTCTGTGCCATAGCCCAAACCCTCACATGTTCCCAGCCCTGGCCAGTTCTAGCAGCCTGGCACTGTCCCTGACTGCCTGGGCTTGGCTAGGGCACATAGTCAGGACTTGGGCCCTGTGCCTCGGGCCCAGGCAGCCTGCTGCCGCTGGAACTGACAGCCACACTCCTCTGGTGGCCCCAGCGCCTCTCTCTTCCAGCTGCCCTGCAGTGCCAGAGCCTCAAGCTGGCACTCTGCCCCACTCTGGTCCTGAGGCTCTGCCTGATTTCCTGTGCCCCGGGCTGCAGGGCTCGGGCACCCTGCAGCTTGGCTTGCACGGCCTTCTGCACAGCCGTTCTCTGACCTCGATGCGTGTCTCTTGGTCCACTTCCTCTTGTGAGGCTTGAGAAGGCTTCTCTTTTGTCATCACCTCTTCCTGGAGCTCTGTTTCAGGGTCTCCAGGAGAAGCGCAGGGCTTGCTCTGCACTTTGGCTCTCATGCTGGGCCCCCTCCCTCCTTCCCTTTTCTTTTGCTTCAGGGAACCCCTACTCCCTCCCATCAGAGGCACGAGCTGTGGCTCTGCTTTTACCTGTCGAGTTTCATCTACAAAAGGGACTCGAGGTCCAGTGAAAAGGAAAGGACACCTAGAAAAGTGTCACTGGCTCTTTTATCACCAGCAAATGCTGTGAGTATCCTGTGGAGGCCAGTAGGTTTTATGTCGGGCTCACCAAGGCTGGGCCCCAGTGGGGCAGATGCAGAGGGGATATGTGCGGCGTTGAACACTAAAATAAAGTCTGCAAATGTGAATGGGCCTGCCTACCAGTCAGGCAAGTCCCCCCTCTAGTTAGCATCCTCCTTCCTCCCTCCATCCCTACTCCCACACCCACCCCAGGAGCTCTCTATGCAGGGCCTGAGCTACTTCCTCTGAGAGCCCTGACCTGGCGTGGATAGATCTGCGAGGATCCCAGAGACAGATCTCAGGAACCAGATGGGGAGATTTCTGCCTTCTCCCCATTTCAAAGGACCCTGTGGCAAACAGGTACCAGAGCTGAGTTACTTGTTTGATGGCAGTGCCTTTTTTGACCACCAGGTGGCAATATTGGCCCAAAATTCAGGTAGTGAGGCGCTGCTGTGGTCAGGAATGGAGTGGACTGCAGAGGGCAGCCTCCCATAGCTCTGGCTCCGGCAAGACAGGGCTGGGCCTCTGCAAGGAGGAAGAGGAAGCATGGCCGGGATGTTACACAGAGAGTGGACAGGCTGAGAGGACTGGGGCCAGAGGCTTGTCTCAGTGAGGAGAAATTCTATCCCCTCCCCGACTTTGAAATAGCGATGATGGTTAAGGCCTGTCATTTTCTAGTGTTATGCTTTTCCAATAATTGAGACGTACACTTTTCCATGCTGACCATTTCCCTGTGAGTTAAGTTGGAAGGTAAGCAAAACAGACGGTATTTTTATTCCTGCCATATAATGGAGGAAAACAGGCTAAGAGGCCGAGCCGCTCAAGGTCATCCAAGGATGTGCTGTTGATCTTGGGGGAAAGGGCAGTGGCCTAGTTCTTGAAACCCCCAGGCAAGAAGGGATAGGGAGAGGAGGAGCTGTGTAACTCAGAGAGCCTTTTGTGCCCTCAGTCATCCACCCTGGGGCTGGGGAGACTGCGTCAACAGTGAAGGGGCGCTGGCGGAAGCAGGGAGGTGTGCAAATAGAGCGGCAGGAAATGAAAAGTCAGACGACAGCTCGACCATGGAGATAAGCGATCTCGGCCCCTCACCTCCAGGCTGGTAGCTGACGTTGCTGGCGCGCTGACATCAGCGTTTCCCAGTAACCGAGGAGTCTGGCGGCGGCCCTGTCGCTTACTAGCCCCGTGACCTTGGGCAAGTTACTTAATCTTACATGTAACATGGCAGTAGTAATGCGTACTTTGTCAGGTCGTTTAATTAAACTGTGAATAAGAGAATATACGGAAAGCAACTGGTCTCAGTAATGTTCAGTCTCCTTCCGCCCTTCCTCTGACTGCCCATTGCAGTTTATGTGTCTCCTAAGCAGGTACACTCTGCAGTCTCCTCTGAGGCCTCAATTTGACAAGCATTTTTTTTTTTTTTTGAGGAAGATTAGCCCTGAGCTCATATACCCTGCCAGTCCTCCTCGTTTTGCTGAGGAAGAGTGGTCCTGAGCTAACATTCGTGCCCATCTTCCTCCCTTTTACATGTGGGACATCTGCCTCAGCATGGCTTGATGAGCAGTGCGTAGCTTGACACAGGGTGGAACCTGTGGGCCCCCCCACCCCTTGGCCGCCGTGGAAGCGGAGCACACAAACTTAACCACTACGCCACAGGCTGGCCCCTGCCAAGCATTTCTGGGCACGTAGGTACCAGGCCTGCACAGACTCTGGGGATCCGGCAGGTTCAGACCAGCCGGACTAGGCAGTCAGTGATGCCACGAAGTGCACACGTGTATACCACAGGCAGGCTTGCCGTCTTTTCCATGCAGATGACTTGCTCCTTGAAGGTAGGGTCAGATACATCATTTGGACCTCTTCAGCCATTGTCACCATATTGCCTGAATTAAAATGAAGGACAGGCAGGGGGCTGGCCTGGTGGCTCAGCGGTTAAGTTTGCACGTTCCTTTTCAGCTGCCTGGGGTTCGCCGGTTGGGCTCCCGGTGCGGACATGGATGGTACTGCTTGGCAAGCCATGCTGTGGCAGGCATCCCACATATAAAGTGGAGGAAGATGAGCACGGATGTTAGCTCAGGGCCAGTCTTCCTCAGCAAAAGGAGGAGGATTGGCAGCAGATGTTAGCTCAGGGCTAATCTTCCTCAAAAAAATAAACAAATAAATAAGGCCAGGTGGCATGACATGAATGAATATTCTTATGGAGACAATGGAACAGAATATTTGAAGCCTGTGTGGATATGGAAAATTCAGGGATAAGTTCGCTATTCCTACAGCATACCACAAAACCCTTGGACGCATGGTTATAAAAAGATTTGTTGTGTGACTATATTAATAAATGAATGCTTAAGCAGCTATGATATCAGTGACGTCCAAAAGGCTCCCAAATTCCCCGAGGTCTAAGCATGTGAATTCCTAGTGTTAAAGTGACTGACAGGGTGAAGTCAGGGTAAAGGCCCAGGTTAAAAATAAATGCATGTTGCCCAGGAAGAAACCCACATTTGCCCGTTTGACCAGGTTGAAAAGATCAGCAAGTGTCACCTTACAGAGAGAGGGAGGGGCGCCAGGGACAGGTGTCTCCAAGGAGTGAGAGGGGATTGGGGCGGGAGGGCTGGACTTGCCAGAATGGGGCCTCATCGACCAGACCTGGGGCAGCCCAGGGACAGGAAAGTGTGTGTAGGGAAGAGGGGTCCCAAAGGGTGGATGTTGGGGAGAGGAGGGCCTCTTGCACAGGACTGGCTCCGCCCAGTTCTGCCCTTGCTCTTTTTGGACTGGGAGATTGAGGAACGCTTTGAGATTAGGTTCAACTCTGTTTTTCCTCTCTAAAAGTGCTAAATAGACGAAGTGACTTGCCCAAGGACACACAGCTGTTCAGTGGCCGACCTGGGACTCAGAGTCAAGTATCTGTGCCCCTGTGAATGGCTAGCCTCCAGCCTCAGTCTAGAAGAACGCCAGCCACAAAGCAGGAAGGTTGGGGCCAGGCCAGGCCAGGAGTGGAAGCGTCTTGCCTGCCTGTGTCCTCACGGTGTCCCAGTCGGTGGAGGGTGATGTCTTAACACCCCTCCTGCCACGTCTGTCAGCAGTGCTGGCTCTGGACTGATGCCGTCCCAGGACAGGCAGCCTGCAGAGAGGGCTGCCCACCAAGGAGGTACTCCAAGCAAGGCCTGGGGCTAATCCCTTCCACTTCCTCCAGCGATTATCCCAAAGCACCAGGTGGGACTTGTCCCCACCTTAACTACTTCCTCCCTTGTCGTCCTAGTCTTGCACCTAAGGATCTTCCTCTGGAAGGCTCTGCACCGCCCACCTCACCTCCCAGGCCCTCCCATCAAGCCCTGTGGACCCAGTTGGGCGCTCTCCTAAGAGCCCTCAGCGTCTTTCCACAGGCTCAGCCCCTCCCTTCCTTTCCCATTCAGCTCCGCGGTCCTGGCACCAGAAACCTTTGCTGACGGGCCTTGGGGGACCACCTCTGCCTTCACTTCCCTCCACTCAGCCTGGTGCTGCCCCCTTGTCGCCCCCGGTCCCACTGTGGGAAGGGACGAGTTTCTGCCTCCCAGCTAGTCTGCGGGCTCTCAGCACAGTGCACAGAGCGGGAACTTACTTTGTGACTTCACAGAAGAAATGGAAGTTTTTGGTTCAAAACAAGAGGTAGCTGTTTGAAGTGCTGTCACTGGGTCCCTGGGGCAGAGGGAGGGCCCTGAGGAATGCCATCCTGGAAGGAACCTGGGAACCAAAGTCCTCCTGAGGGAGACAGGAAATGCGCAGCGACTCTGTCTCAGAGGGTCATTGAATTATCAACACCAACTTTATTTCCATTTTAAATTTTATTACATTAAAAGAAAAAAACAAAAACCCTCCAAAAAACAAACCAAAAAATCCCTCTAAAACTGAAACCAACTCAAAGACAGATTATTATCCATGTAGAACCCCCCCCCCGCCGCAAAACAAACTTACATTAAAAAATCCAAAAGAAATAGAAATGCCAGCTTCAAAAATATTTATCCAAAAAGTAAGGCATTCACTTTACAAAAAAACAATAATGGAAGGAAGGGAGGAAGTTGGAGGAATGAGATGAGGGAACAAGAGGATGGTCCCCTGACCCTCCAGGGGCCAGCCCCAGCCTGCCTGGAGTCCACTCTGAAGGGACCTTAACATGGACCAGACCTGGCATCTCACCAGCGCGCGGGGTCAGCATTGGGGCGGGAAGCTGGGAGGCCTGAGCAGGCCAGGAGGGCTCCCTGGTATTCCGGTTTAAGCAGACAGGATGATAGCTTTGGGATAAAAGGATCTTAGTCCATAGCACAGCAGGTGTGGCTGGGGGGATGGGGGGACGGGGGCGGGTGTGCTGCAAGGCCTAGGGCAAACTGTGGCACCCTCCTTTGGAGCACAGGGAAAGGCGGCCTGTGCCTGCAGGAGGGTGAGGTGTCCACATGGAGAACGACCAAGAACTCCCAAAGTGGGTGCCTTCTGCTCCTGCCCTGGAGGCTATCTGAAGACAGGACAGTGGTGGGGCCAGAAGGAGGAAGGGGTTATCTGAGCAGGTGGTGGTGGTGGGGAGGAACTGGCCTTCAGAATACACTTTCTCCCCAAACAGTCTGAGGTTACGGGATGGGCACCTCGGGGAGGCGGGAAAGCTCCCTCCCAGGAAGGTCCTGAGGGTTAGAAATAAGGGAGTATTTTTAGGTCCAGTTCTTGGATGGGAGGCGACTTAAGGCGGATTTGGCTCCAGTTTCAGGCCTGAAGGGCTGGGGAGCCTTCACACAGGGTGGTGGGTCCAGAGCTAAGGTCCAGAGAGGAGGTAATAAAGGGCGGGAGGGGGCTGGCGGCAGTGCTGCTGCGTGGGGTGGGAGGGCTTAGCTGCAGAGAGGACAGGGGGACCGGCTCCTTCCCATGGGGGTGTGGAGGGAGGGGGAGCTGAGCTGCTTTGTCATTAGGAGAGAAATGTCCACTACATAGAAAATAAGAAGCTGGCTTCAGAAAGCTTTGGCACCGAGTTGGGGGCAGGATGCAGGAGGCAGGGGCAGGGCTGGGTTTCTGCAATCTGAGCCTTTCCCCATGGATGGGATCTTCCACAGGCCTGGCTTGGGGGTAGCAGAGAGGGCAGTTCCCCTGCTGTTGGTCCTTGGCTCACTGGAGGGTGACCTCCTGACAGGAACCTTACTCTGAACAGGCAGCCCAGGCTGGGGTGGGTGGAGGTATGGCGGGGTGGGGTGGGGAAGATGCAGAGGGAAGTATCGCTTCTAATTTCTTGGGCCTCTAGGGAAGGGAGGGGGATTTGGGTCTCTCTAGCTGACCTATAATGGTGACAGATTTGCTCAAGTCCGTCCCTCCGTCCCTCCATAACCGACTCACTGTTGCTGCCATTCCTCTTGGAGCTGAGGCTCCCTTGGGCTCAGGATTGGGGAGGGAAGGCAGTACTGCACTCAGGTTCCAAAGGAGGCAACTGAAGGTGTGGGCCTAGGGGAGGGCCTGTAGGGGGCGCCCCTGCAGCTCCACTCTCCTCTAAAGCTCCAGCATGGGCAGCCCTTTGGACACAGGCCCTGGGGGCGAGAGGCTGGTTCTTTGGGTACAAATGTCAGTGTCTTCGTTTATAGTTTCTCACCACTCACACCCAGGTCCTGCCCCTGCTTGACAGAAGCAGAGGGGGTGTGTGTGTGTGTGTGTGTGTGTGTGTGTGTGTAGGGAGGACACAGGCAGGGAAAGAGGGCAGAAAGGGGGATGAAGGAAGGAGGAGGCAGCTGAGAGGGCTTGGTGGTCCTCAGGGCTGGGGCTGCTCCACTGAGTCCTTGTCCTTAGAGAGAGTGTCTTGGTAGATGGGCTGCCGCTGCTCCTCCACATCCTCATTTATCTCCTTTGTCCCCGAGGTCCCCTCCGCCTCGGGGTACACAACCACACACAGCTTCTGGCTCACCAGGGTTAGCAACTCTGTGGAAGGAGGTGACACAGAAACTCGGTCAGTGCTGAGCATCCCACCAACCTGGCTGACCAGGCCATGGCCCTTCCCAGCTCTCCTGCCTTTAGGAGACTCCTTTTCCAGGAGAAGCCACCTCCCCTGCCTCCTGTGTCTCTGGGCCTGTTTGCTGGCTGCCCCTTCTCATCAAGGCCCCAGTCTTCCACCTTCCCCGCACACACTGAGCACCAATTCCAGGGTCTCCCCTGGTCTCCACCCAGCTTAGGCAGCTCCTGCAGGATGGCTCTCAAGTTGCCTGTGCTTACAGGTCTAAGGTCTGTGTGGAATGACAGCTCTTCTCTCCTCAGAGGTCTCTGGGAAGGCACCTGCCCCCGACTCCTTCAGAGCTCTGTGGACCAGCCTAGGCCTCCTGATCCTGGTGGGCTCAGGACTGCTGACCACTGTATCCCAGACCAGGAGGCCCTCCAGCCACCCAGAGCCTTCGACTCACCAATGAAGTCATTGAAACACTTGGGCTTGTGTTGCCAGTAAACACCCAGGAAATAGACTGGCACTCCTGTCAGCATGATGGCCAGGCCAATGCCACACACCACGGGCTCCGACCACAGGCTGAAGACCAGCAGGAAGGCCCAGAACAGCAAGTAGATGATGGGGAACAGTAGGTTGATCTGTGGAGCAGAGGCACTGTTAGCTGTGTGGACCCCTCGGCCCCCAGGATCAGGGCATCCTTCATCTTCTTCACCCCCAGGGAAGCATATTTGAGGGCAAAGGCTGGCCTTCCCTCAGCTCTGTGGCTCTCACATTCCGAGCCCTGATGGGGGTAAGGCTGTATCAACAAATGTTGGTGAATTTGGGCAATGGGACCAGAAGAGGAGGGGTTAACCTCATCGCCCATCTCCTCCCTCCCGGGCGAGATCAAACAAGGCCTCGTCATCCACGCCATGTGCCTGCGACAGCCAGAGAAGCCCGTGGGGCTTCATCAGCTTGCCAGTATATTGGTAGGGGTGGAGGAGAGGTGGAGAAATGAGTGAGGGGCACTAAGGAAAGGACCTGGGTCGGTCAGGCTCCCCGCCCCTCACCCACCTTTAGGCGGAGCCTTCAGGGCACAACGTGACAAATATCCATTCCTCTCACTCAGTTTGTTTCTCTTAAGCAATTTAAGAAGATAAATCTGCCAAGACCAGGAGAATCAGGAAGCCTGGCACAGAATAAGGCAGCCCAGGGCCTTGACTTTACTTCAGAAGGAAGCATCAGCACTATGGGCTTCATCCCTTCTTGTTGACCACAGCGGGGAGTTCTCAGCAGAGAACTCAAGGCTCTCTATTCAGCTGCCTTTCTCCTCCTCGTCTTCTCCTCTCAGAGGATGTGCATGTGATGGGGAGATGGGGTTATTCTACCACCTCTTTCCCTCAGCAGGCTTTCTAAGAGTGGTAGGAAAGTGGCATTGGAAAACAGATTTGGAGAGCCCTTGATTCTTCAGCTGGAAGAATCTTCTAGAAGTATCTAGTCTCCCTCTGTTTCCAGAATAGGATTATTCAAACAGCTCAGAGCTATACTCTAGTCTTCTAATTTGCAGAATGCATAGTACTCTAGCATAGTTCGTTCTGAGCAATCCCACCCATTCCCATCACAAAGTTATTTCTTATAGCAATCAATAAGTTCACTGGGCACTCTCTATGTGCAGGGCCATAATAGTTTAAAAAGGTGGCTCATGGAGGGCTGGAGTGGACTGGAAGCTTCAAGGAAGAGGAGATGCTTGAGGCCCATGTGGAAAAGGGCTATCATGTGGATAGGTAGATGGGAGGAGGAAACTCATTCTGGGATGGAGACACAGCACAATGAACCCAGGTCCCTGAGGGACAGGAAGGAGACCGGCCAAACTAGAGGGTCCAGGGAAATGCTGGAGAGATAAGGGAGCTGGAGTTTAAGACAGAGTCTTAGGAAACAAAGGAATGATGTGATGAAAATATCATTTAATCTAATTTATTCCTCTAGCTGCAATTTACTCTGGTCCCATCCCCAGTGGAGACTGGAAGTGGCCGCCCCATTCACACATGGCCCTTGCTGCCCAAAGGGTCTGCTACCATCATACAGATGATGACCTCTGGCCAGCAGCTGAGAACGAGGTGGATTAAAAATCTGATCTGCGCCTAGAAGCAGTAGAGGAAGGGAACCCCAAGGGAGGTGCTCAAACCTTGATGGGACGGGGCATGTTGGGCTTCTTCCAGCGAAGAACTATCTGTCCAGCAACTGTGACCCCGTAGAAGAGGTAGTTGATGAAGCCCACGTAGTTGATGAGTGTGTACATGTCGCTGGTGACCAGCATCAGCAGGGTGGAGATGCACTGAGGGGAGGGGAGACGCTCATCAGTGATCAGAAAGGTATTGAGAGACTGGCGGGGCTGTTTGCAGGCCAGGGAGCTGCTCCCCGGCCTCAGGCCCAGGACGCTGTTTTATAATGGCTGTCTCAAAGTGGAGACTCTGCAGCCTCCCCTAGTAACCCAGGCCGTTGCGAACACCTTCATTACCAGGAAGTTTTTCTTATTGCAGGGGTGATAATCAAAATACTTAACCACCGGTATGGCATGGGCACTAGCCAGTCAGAACAGATACTGGCCGTAAACTACTGGATTAGTCACAATGGCGGCACCTGGCTCTATGTCCGCCCCAGTCTCGTTTGTATTTCTCCCTTGATTGTAGCTCAAGCTAATTTCATTTATTATCCCTTAGGGAAGATTATTAACTGTAGATTAAGGCTTTATTCTTGCCCTCATCCTCTCTCCTGGCTGAGTCATCTAATTTATTTTTCCTCCTTCCTTTTCTTTCTTTCTGTTTTTTAAAAAATATCATTAACAGTTGTATAGCACTTAGTAGGTGCCGGGCCCTATTCTTAGCATTCTACAAATATTAACTCATTTAACCCTCATAACGCCCCTGTGACGTTTTCTTGATAGGGTCCACTTTCCAACTTCAAAATCATCTCAGTGGCTCTCTCGGAACCATGTTCTTCCTCTGCTAATTTGTTAGGGCCGATAGAAGTTTCAGTTCTCCTGTGAGATCTGATGTGAAAACAATCCAGGAGATTTTAAGGGATGAATAAGCCAGATTCTTACTGTACTTGCCTTGCAGTCATAGTACCGCAAATGGCTCAAGCTAAGAAGTAGTTTGTGGTCCACTAGGAGTACTGAGTCTTCTTCAGTCGCCTTCACAACAAACCAAGCAGGATGACCTTCATCCTCTATCTGAATGTTCTGAAATTCCCCAGTGTTGTATAATGAATGCCATTGACTCCCAAGAGCTCTACCATCCTGGGCTGACTGCTTCTCCAGTGGACCAAAGTCATTGTCAATGTTTTGTTCAGGATCCAGAAGGAAAAGAAAATAACTCAAAAGACTCAATGGGGACAAGTCTTTGCTGCTGCTTTTTGCCTTCTCTAAATGATTCTACTCCAGGGTCATTCTACCTCCATCTCAAGTTTCCTTTTCTCCATTTTCAGTTTACCAGTCTTCCTTTATGATTTTCCTTATTTGGTGTGCCCTTCACACTGAATTTGTTCAGTGTTGTTTCCCAGGAGATGGGCAGAGCCTGCTGGAGCAAGAAGATGGCTGGGGAGGGGTTGGGGTGTGCAGTGATTATCCAGGAGCAGGGGCCTAACGTTGCAACCCTGGGGCAACAGATGCAGGGGAGCCGAGAGAGGAGAAGTTCTTTGTGAGGTTGTAGAACCTTGAGGCAGCCACCATGGTCTGACCCAAAAGGATGGGAGAATGGAAATGAGCCAGCCTGAGAGCCTTAAGGTATTTCAGGACTTGGAGTCTCCCCTTGCCATATCTCTTGACATTAATAAAACCATGTTCACCATTTGCCAGATTATCTAAGACCCAGTGAAATCTAGGAGCAGAGCAGAGGGTGACAGGGGCACGTGTGGAAGTGTGAACTCCCAGCTCAGAGCAAGCACCAAAAGGGAGGGTGTGTGCAGGGCTGGCAGAGGGAGGGGCCCTTACTGTGAAGAGCAAGGCTGGGATTGGGGTGCAACGCTTCACGTGGATCATGGCCAACACGCTGGGGAGGTGGCCCTCCCTGGCTCCAGCAAAGAACAGCCTGGCAGAGAGAAAAGCAGGTCAGCCTGGGATAGCCCACTGGCCACCCAAGGAAGCTCCCTCCCAGCCCAGGCTCCCTCTTCCATGCCCACACAGGAGCATCCTTCCTCCAACAAGACACCTGCCTTCTGGTGCACCACTTCCAGCCCCCTAGTCACAGGACCCACGTTCACAAGTGCAAGGTGCAGGCAGACCAGAGGCAGCCAGTGGATGAGTGGATAGATCCTGCATTCGAGGAGACCCTGAGTGTGGTCTGGGTGGCTTGGGGTTACTGATGATTGTGCCGTCACTCTGTGGGTCTCTTGCAATGCCTAGAATGCGGCAGAAGCAGCCCCTCTCTTTTACCTAAGGCCTTAATCCCTTTAAAAATGTGCTTCCCCCATCCTCGAGTGTTATAGGTTCTTTGAGACATGGGGACTGACCTGCACAAGGAAAGCCATAAAAACACTCATCCTACTCAGGAGGTAGTTGCTTTTCTGGGGGTGGGGAATGGCTGGTGGACCAGAAAGGGACCCGTGGGAACTTGGGGGACATGTGGAAATGTTCTATGTCTTGTTTTGGGTGGTGGTCACATGGTTGTCTCAATTGTCAAAACTCATCAATCTGAACACTTACAATCTGTGTATTTTATTGTATGTAAATTATACCTAAAAATTTATATCCTTTTTCTTGAGGAAGACTGGCCCTGAGCTAACAGCTGTGCCTATCTTCCTCTACTTTATATGTGGGATGCCTGCCACAGCATGGCTTGATAAGCAGTGCTGGGTCTGCACCGGGACCCGAACTGGTGAACCCTGGGCTGCCAAAGTGGAACGTGTGAACTTAACCACCGTGCCACTGGGACGACCCCTAAAAATTTATATCCTGGGGCTGGCCGGGTGGCACAGCGGTTAAGTGCACACGTTCTGCTTCAGCAGCCCGGGGTTCACTGGTTCGGATTCCGGGTGCGGACATGGCACCACTTGGCTAGCCATGCTGTGGTAGGTGTCCCACATATAAAGTAGAGGAAGATGGGCACGGATGTTAGCTCAGGGCCAGTCTTCCTCAGCAAAAAGAGAAGGATTGGCAGCAGTTAGCTCAGGGCTAATCTTCCTCTAAAAAAGAAAAAATTTATATCCTTAAGCTACTTATTCTATTCCCAAAAAGTCATCCTAAAGAAATGAACAGTTAGTGAAAGGTGAACATACAAAGATATTCTGATGATAAAAAAAAAAGATTGGAAGTATCCTAAGTGCCTAAAAGTGAGAGACTGATTACATAAATTATGGTATATCCATAAGATGGAATGTTATGCAGCCATAATAATATTTTTGGAAAAAACGGATTTATGAGAACATGCTCACAATATAACATTAAATGAAAAAAGCAAGATATAAAGCTGTACGATTCCATACAGTATGATTCCAATCAATTTAAAAATTATTTACGGGTATGTAAAAACATACATTAAAATACCAACTGATTATCTCTGGGCAGTGGCATTAGGGGTAATTTAAATTTTCTTCCTTAGGCTTTAAAGAAAAATTTCAAAAATTCTAAAGTAGAAAATTTATAATCAGAATAAAAATTATGTTTTAACTTTAAAAAAACTAAAATTTTTATTTTGAGATAATCATAGATTCATATGCAGCTGTGAGAAATAATACAGAGCGATCAGATATATCTTTTATCCAGTTTCTCCCATTGGTAACATATTGCAAAAATATAGTACAATATCATGACCAGGATATTAATGTTTAAAAGTCTTATTTTTTTTGCTGAAGAAGATTAGCCCTGAGCTAACATCTATGCCAGTCTTCCTCTACTTTATGTATGGGTAGCCGCCACAGCATGGCTGAGAAGTGGTGTGGGTCTGCACTCAGGATCCGAATCCATGAACCCAGGCCACTGAAGTGGACCATGCTGAACTTAATCACTATGCCGCCATGGAGCCAGCCCCTAAAAGTCATTTTTAAAAAGAGAAATTTTAACATAAAAAGCAGCCCTTCTTCCCCTTTTCTCTCTAGAGAAAAAAGAGAATACTATAAGCTTCGAGGAGTCATTTATGTATTAGTACAAATGAGACCATGTTTTCTTTTATTTTTTCCTTTTTTTTTTTTTTTGAGGAGGATTAGCCCTGAGCTAACATCTGCTGCCAATCCTCCTCTTTTTGCTGAGGAAGACTGGCCCTGAGCTAACATCCATGCCCATCTTCCTCTACTTTATATGTGGGACGCCTACCACAGCATGGCATGCCAAACGGTGCCACGTCCGCACCCAGGATCTGAACCAGCGAACCCCGGGCCACTGAAGCGGAACATGCGAACTTAACTGCTGCACCACGGGGCCGGCCCCCATGTTTTCTTTTCTCTAAAGAAATTTAGATTTTTCTTTAGATTTTGTAGGGAAAGGAGCACCTACAGGGGTGAGAGGAAGGGGATGGTGTAATGGGGACAAAAAGGCACTTACTTTGTAATTTGTGTTTGGGAAAGAGTGGAGCTAACAGCAGCAGCTTGTCGGAAGTGTGGGAGTCAGTTATGGCCCCAAGTACCCGTAAGCATCACGATCGGTTGCCATCATCAAGTACCTAGGCCAGTGTCACTAGTTTCATGCAGCCACATGGCACCCTCTACAGTGCAGCTTCATGCACCCAACTGACCCCAGGTGCTCTGTGGGCCTCATCATGCACATAGCCAGGGTCTCACATTCAAATCCCTCCTCCACATGCAGCCAGGACCAGGTGTAACTGTCCAGGCCCAACAGCATTTGCAAGTGTCAAGTTCCCAGGAGTCAATTTTTGCCCAGATAGCTGACAATGAAAGAGACAATGACATTAAGCATGACACACATCCACACACACACTCCTACTACTCAGGAAGGGTCATCCTCTCCATACCCCAAAACACAAAAAACTGAGAGAGAGGAAGAGAGAAGGAGGGAAGGAGGAGGAAGGAAGGAAGGAACTGGAAGATGAGCAGAGGCCTGGTGGGTGGACTGTGTCTCTGAATCAGAGGCCGAACACACCATGGCCACCGTCTCCTGCATGCACACACAGCTATACCGCATGCATGCAGACCACTGCTTGGCCTGCCTGAGGGACGAACCCCACTCTAAAGCGACTCTAGCCAGTGACTGTCCTCCAATAGATCCCAGAGAGCCTCATGGGTCACTGCTCTTCCACCGCTCGCCCTCGGCTGGGGCCTCCAGGTGGCCACTGCTCCTGTGTAACACGCACACAAGGTTGCTGTGGGTGAGTGTTGTAGGGCCCTGGGGTACCAAGGACACCCACACTCCCTCTTTCCTGCCCTGGGTCCTGAAAACAAGGCCCTCCCTTGTCATTTTATGAGAACTCCTCCCTGATGTGATGATGGCTTTGGAAGGACCTGAACTCAGGGACTCACTGCTTTTCCTGTATCTTTCAAGTGCCCTGGGGGCAGGGGAACTTCCTAAGAGCTCTGGGAGGACTCCTGAACCACATCAATGGCAATCACCCAGCATCTGCTGGCCTGACAGCCCATTCTGGAGACAGCAAGAAGGGACGGCAGGGAGGGGCCAGATTCCTGGATGTGTGGAGGCAGGATAGGGAGACTCCCGGCCCCCCTTGTGCTTCTGGCTTCCCTGAGAGTTTTGGGGCGGGGCACGGGGCTTTGGACAAATGCTTTCCTTCCACTCCTCCCCACCTCTCTCACTTCACATCCTCTCCTGGAGGCTCATGGGTGGCCTCCCACAGCTGCCTGTCTGCTGAGCAGGGAGGAGCCTGCCCCCACAGGGCACTCAGAGATGATCCTGTTCCACCTGCAGTCTGCTCCTAGAACTTTCAAGGGAGGCCAACCAGAGGCCCCAGGCCTGTGTCCCCCCTTTCAGAGGGGGTTCCTTTCTAGCCAGTACAGCCTATTTCCAGGCAAATGGAAAAAGGGCTTGGGGGCTGCCGCTGAGACATTGCTCTGCGGCCAACCAGTCCCTGACCCGGGACCGCGTGAGGCCACCTGGGGCCTCCTCAGCCCTCTGCTCCTATGGAAGTGAGGTGGGAAGGGGCTTCTCACCACTACATGTGAAGCCACACGCATCGTCGGTAAGCACGTGAGCAGCACACACCCCTCTGTATCCACGCTGACACACGCACGCCCTCACGTGAGCAGTCACCCCCTGCAAGGTTACCACCCAGCTGCCCACACAGACCCCTGCTGACGGAGACAAGCCCCCTACATATACACAGAGCGATATGCACAGCAGAGTGGCCCTAGCCGGGGAAGGGCTCAGACAGCACTCACCGGGAGGAGGTGAAAAGAGACCCGTTGACTCCACCAAATGTGGACAGGGCAACGGAAATGGGCATGATCCAGGCCATGACCCCTAGGAGCTTCTCTCCGAAAGTCTGGGAGAGAAAACAAGGGGGTGAGCAGAAAAGGAGAGGTTACGACTCCCCACCTACGTGTCCCTGCTGGGAATGCTCCCTCCCATCCCCAAACTTGCTGAGTCTCTCTGGCCAAGCCCCTCAGAGGAGGGATGGCTATGGCCCCTCCCGCACCAGCACTTCCCAGGGTAATGACTACACAGTGGGGATTCCATAAGTGTTTGGGGCTGGTTAACTGAAGGAGACAGTGTAAGTGGTAATAACGATAATAATACCAAAGTAACATTTGTCATCCTTGATTTATGGATGAGGAAACTGAGGCACGAAGTGATTAAGTAGCTTGCCTAAGATCGCACACCCAGGAAGTGGAGGGCCAGGACTGGAGGCCAGCTGTGGGAGCACAGGCCTCACGTGCATTGTACGCTTTCCCCGCAGAGGGAGGGACACAGGCTGGCGACTCAGGCAGGTTGGGGCTCAAATCTTAGCCCAACACTTAGGAGCTGTGAGACCTTGAGCAAGGTTCTTAATTTTTGAGCCTCAGCTTTCTCATCTGTAAAATAGAAATGAATCCTAATACAGGGTGAGAATTTCTAAATTCATAAAAACAGATGATATTGGGGGCGGAGGGGAATGATAAGAACAAGCCACTATGTAGGCTGAGAAAGAAAAGGTGGTAAAGCTATAGACTGGTCTTCATGTACTGAAGGAATATAAAAGCCAGGGGACCAGTCTTTTCTATATGCTCGGAATCAAGTACACAGTCATAGTGCACCCAGGGGAGGGGGCGTTCAGAATAGCCGTCATGCAGGGGAAGGCTAGTGCTTCTGGGAATAGGCTGCCATGGGACACTGGCATCTATTTCTTTACAGTCTTCAGAGATAAGACAAGTGATAACACTGTTTGGCAGGGTGACGTCGTGGCCCAGGTGAAGCCAGGTGAGGGAGCAGCCCAGCTCCCAGGTCCCTCCCAGATGTCAAGGACTCCAATACCTCGGACCTGTGTGACCTCTTTCCCCAGAGAGCACAAACTGCTCCTACTTCCTCACTGCCCAGTGGCACACATTTCCCTGATGAGGGAAGGAGTCAGACCGCGCCATTTCCAGAGGAGAAAATGGAGGCAGAGAGAAATGGCACGTCTTGTGCAAGATTATGTCTCCCTGAGGAGAAGTCTGTCTCCTTTACACGATCATCACATTTGAAGTGTTCTAGATTAGGAGTTGGCAAACTTTTTCTCTAAACGGTCAGACAGTAAATATTTCGGCTTTGTGGGCCATGCAGTCTCTGTGGCAACTGCTCAGTCCTGCCATTGGAGCCGTTCTAACTATGACCCAGCTGCCAGTTGACTCCCAGGCACTTGCAGGTGCGATTTCCGCCCTGAGGACTTGGGAGGACTTCCAACCCCACAAATCCATGGGTCAGGGAAAAGTGAGTGGGGCTAAGCAGGCAAGCCCAGGTCAACAATCCTGGTTTGGGGGACTATGAGTGGATTTCTTACCACAGCGACTGCGTTTGAGGCCAGCAGCTCCTGGGGGGACATTGCGGTGACATAAGCGATATTGGCAAAGACATACACAAATGTGACCAGTGGGATGGAGATGAAGATGGCTCTGGGAAGGTTCCTGTAGAGGGAGAGGAGGTGAGAGGGGGAAGGCCTGGCACCTGGGCCCGCCTGCCTGGTCACGGGGTCCAGGGAGGGCGTCTGCCCTTCTGCACATAGCTGACCTTGCAGCTTTCTGTTATGTTCCTTTGCCCTGGGGATAGATTTTTGTCTCAATATGGGTAAGAAAATTTAAAGGAAATGAAACAGCTTAGATGGGAAATATGTTCCACATCTGTTGATCCTCCTGACCAGAATCTCCACAATGCACCCTTCCCCCTGCCTCAAACACAAAGAGCAGCCTGCCCAAGACAGATGAGTAAGATGCCCGGAAACCTCTCAGAGCGCACTTCATGCTCTAAGGCAGCAGTGTTATCTCAGCCCCATTTCCAGCTTTTAACCTCACTGGATCATTTTTCTCCTCCTGGCAGAGTAGATGGCAAATGGTCTAAGTTCCTGGGAAATGAACTATTTCTTCAGGATAGACCCGGTCTTGGTCAGAATGGGGGAAGAAGGGAGGAGAAGCGGCCCATGGACTCCTGGCTCCCTCTTTCTAGTAGCGGGTGCTGTGCCCTTTCAAGGGAGAGAGGAAGAGCTGGGCTATTTCAACTCACTTGTAGGGATCAACAAGTTCCTCAGTCACGTAATTAAGAAAGTTCCAGCCTCCGTAGGCGAAGGAGCCCTGAAGGAAAGCCAGTGCGATGAGGCCTATGTCGGGTTCCTGGAAATTCTCAAATGCATTCTTTGGCTCCAGCCAGAAGTATTCTCCTGTGGACACAGGGGCAGGAGGCTGCTCAGAGAGACAGGTCAGAGGCCTGGCAGCCACTAGCCTGCCTGGCCCTGTCACCGCCCCTCCCTGTAGCAATGACCAGCTTTTTGTCTTGTCTCCAGTGAACCCCACGTATTGGAGAAGTGGGACCAAAAGGAGCTGAGAAATACAGGTCCAGGACCCCCAAAACCTGAAAACCTTGAGTCCAAATGGGGGTTCAGATTCAAAGCACAGTTCTGAATGTTCCTCTTTTAAAAGGCAACATGGGGCTGGCCCCGGGGCTGAGTGGTTAAGTTCTCACACTCCACTTTGGTGGCCCAGGGTTTTGCCGGTTCGGATCCCAGGTGCAGACATGGCACTGCTCGTCAGGCCATGCTGAGGCGGCATCCCACATGCCACAACTAGAAGGACCCACAACTAAAAATACACAACTATGTACTGGGGGGCTTTGGGGAGAAAAAGGAAAACAAAAAAATCTTTAAAAGGCAACGTTACTTGGAAGGGAAGGCCTGGGGGAGTTAGGGTCAGGGAAGGGTAAGTTCGAGCTGGCTTGCTGAGATTTGGAGACACAGGGTTAGGGCCACTGGCAGGCCCCTGACCACCTTCCCTGATATCTAAGTTTGTACATTTTCATGAAGGAAGCATCAAAAACAGCAAACACTCAAACATAAGCTTCCACAATGCTGTATTAGTTGAAGCTTGTTTTGCTTTCTTTGTTGATATCCTCCTGTCTCTTTCTAAGGTGTGTGTTTGGTCTTCTCTTTCCATAGTGTTGACTGCCTGTGAACAAAGAGCTTTTAAACTGATTTCCCAGCCCTGAGCACAGTGTCCTACACACAGTGGGCCCTCAAGAAAAGCTGCTGACTGAGGTTGTAATGAGACGCAGAGTAACTGGCCCTACTTGATTTGTTCCTCTGTAATCCAGCATTTGGACAGGAAACAAGGACATTAAAGTGATCAAGAGAAAGCACTGGGACCATATTAGGAGGGACTCACTATCTTTGAAAAGATAGCACAGTGATTACCTTAAGTCTAAATTCCTGAAAGCAGTATGACCTCTAAAGAACTTAATCCAACTGACTAAAATAATCAGGCACATTATATAGCAGAGACTTAATTATGTTTCCTGGAGTAAAAGTCTAGGCATTCCACACTGCCTTCCGGGCTGTGGGTGGGTGAGAGGTCTCTCGGTTTGTCACCTGACTTTCTCCAGGAGGCAGTGACACTGGGCAGAGCCTAGTAGTGCTACGGGTCCCATGGAAACCAAATACAGACTCGGGCTTGGAAAGGACCGAATCCAACGGGGAATGTTGGCAGGGGCCCCAGGAACGTAGAGCTCTCTCTTGTAGAGATTATGAATAATTGTGAAACGTATGAAATCTCCTCCTCTGTCCCCCATTTTAAGATATGGATCAGACACAACATAAGATGCAGGGAGTTTGCCTGCGGCTGAGGCAAGAGGAATCCAGAAGTCTGGGGTCTTCACCTAGATGTGCTAGAGCCATGAGGTCAGCATGGGAGGATTGAAATCTGCAAATTAGGTGAGGCATGCCCTACTTCCTGGGGAAAATAGTTTCTCTTCCCCTTTGTCAAGCAAGTGAAGAAGGGAAGTCCTTCAAGGCCAGAATAGGAAATGTCAGGGTGTGCACTCATCCTAAGGCAGTGTGAGGGGTGAGTACAGGCAAGGGGCGGAAAGTTGGGTGGGGCCCTGTTGTTCCAATGACACTCACCTTTGCAGATCTGTACAACCCCCATGATGATGATCAGGGCCAGGGCCAGGAGCTTCCCAGCTGTGAAAACGTCTTGAACTCGGGTGGCCCACCGCACACTGGAACAGTTGACCCATGTGAGGAGCACTGAAATGACAGACCCCCAAACATATCCTCAGGGGCTACAATGAGGCTGCAGGGCACCTTCTGCAAGAAACAGAAATGCTCCTTGCTCCCGATGACCGGATTGTAACAGGCGAGTCAAATATCCTGCCAGCTCAGGCCCGGTATCCAGAAACTTTGGCTAGGTTAATGGGTTACAAATGGGGATTATGTGCCACAAATCAGAACCTGGTCAGAACATGCCCTGTCCAGGGCTGGAAGCCAGAAGTAGGCATGGAAGCATGGGCATAGGCTTTGGGAGAAAAATCAGCATCTGATCCGGGCGTGAGTGTGGGCTTTGTTTTCAAGTCATTGTATGTTCCAGGGCTGCCCTGAGCAGCTGGTGGGATTCTGGATGCCATCTTCCTGAGCTTGATTCTGGGGCAACAGAAGTTTAGGGGGATCTTTTGTTACTTAGGCTTATTGGGGTATAATTTACACACAGTAAAATTCATTTTTCTAAGTGTACAGTTTGATGAGATTTGACGAATGTATTCAGTTGTTTAATCACTACCTTACTCTCTATGTAGAGCGTTTCCACCACTGACAAAGTTCTCCTGTGCACTGTGCTCGGGGGGCCAGTCTCCTTCCCCTACCTCTGGCAACCTGTCATTTGATTTCTGTCCCTAGAGTTTTACCTTTTCCAGAATGTCACATCAATGAAATCATACAATATGTAGCCTTTTGTGTCTGGCTTCTTTCACTTAACATGATTTTTTTTTGTGAGGAAGATTGGCTCTGAGCTAACATCTGTGCCAATCTTCCTCTATTTTGTTTGCGGGATGCTGCCACAGCATGGCTCGATGAGTGGTGTGTAGGTTTGCGCCTGCGATTCGAATCAGCGAACTCTAGGCCACTAAAGTGCAGCATGCAAACTTAATTACTACACCACCAGGCAGTCCCTAACGTGATGTTTTGAAGATCCATTCATGTTGCTGTGTATTCAATAGTTAGCCCTACTTATTGTCAAGTAGTATTCCATTACATGGATGTATCAGTTTCTTTTTCCATCTGCCAGCTCACAGACATTGGGTTGCTCCCAGTTTGCAGCTATCTGGAATAAAGCTGCTATAAACACTTACACAGAAGTCTTTGAGTGGATTACACAGGTCTTTGAGTGGGGTTTTCATTTGTCTTGAGTAAATCAATGCCCGGGAATGGGTTCTGGGTCATATGGTAAATGTATGTTTAACCTTATAAGAAACTGCCAAGCTATTTTCCACAGTGGCTATATCAGTTTGCATTCCCACCAGCAATGTGTGCGAGTTCCTGTTCCTTGCCAGCATTTCATGTTGTCAGCTTCAAAAGTCTGGCTATTCCAATAGGTGTGTGGTGGTATCTCACTGTGGTTTTAATTTGCATTTCCCTAGTGACTGACGATGTTGAGCATGTTTTCATGTGCCGATTGGCCACCATCTCCGTATCCTCTTCAGTGGCTTGGGGGCTTTTAACTCTGCCTCCTTCCCTAGGAGTCACAGGGCTCCCACAGAGATCCCAACAACATGGAACCTCCAACGGCTAGAGGAGAGCTCAGAGGCTGAGGGCTAGGATGGAGGGGCCCACTGTTTTACCATCACCCTCCCTAAGCAACCCATGGGAACCGTATGCTGTAGCAACGGGACTTTCAATTTCCTGGTGGTTATGAAGTGCTTGAGAATAAAGGGAAAAAGAATAAAATCCTCTTGCTTCCCCTTCCCCTGAAATGGTCGCCCGGACAGTCCTTAGTCCTCCAAGGGTACAAGTCATACACGCAAAAGCACGAGACTCTCTCTCTCCTTAAGCCTCTAACCAGGCCTCTGACTTCACTTGAGCAGCTGATCAAGATATCAATACCTTATCCTGAAACTGTGCTTTTCCTTTCCAAGCACTTTCCAACCTTATTGGACTCTGAGAACGTTTTGGCAGGGGGCGGACATGACACTATTATCCCCCGTAACCTTCCTCCCTGCGCCATGTCTACCTGGTGAACTCCTTCTCATCTTTCAAGATCCAGCTCAAATGTCACCTGTTCTGTGAGTCCTTATTATTTCACTTACTCCTCACAGTGTGCCTGCCAGGTAAGATATATCCACCATGTTTCAGAGACAAGGAACAAAGTTTGTCTCTTTTCTCTACTCCCAGACCACTTTGTTTATACTTAATTTTGGCACTTATTTCTTCATATTATAATTATCTTTCTTTTTCTCTGTTTCCCTGTAGCCTAGGAGGGCAGTGACGTGACTTTTCCATGTTTTTCACTCCAGGGCATATCACTGGGGCCTGTAAATAGTAGGTGCTCAACAAATATTCAATATCTGAATAAAGAAAGTGCCCCAGTTCGGGAGCCCTCCAATCTCATATCAGTCTACGCATTCCACAAAGCACACCAACCTCCCCTGCTCCCCAGGGGGCTCACCCAAAGGAGACACGACCCCCAGCTGGTTTCACAGAGTCAAAAAGAACAAGAAACTTGACTTCAAGAGTAGCAACTCGTGATTCCTCGTGGAGGAGCTGTTATCCAAGATGGTGTCATATAAGGAGAACCAAAACATGTTGTCAGAGGAAGGATTTTTAGTGCCTGAACAGGGAGAACATTTTGTAAATACTCGAATGTTCCAGATGGACCAAGACGTTCTGATAAATACACACTTGGTTTATCTTACTCAATTCAATGAGGATTTCAGGATCACATGCTGGTGACAATCCAAAGCAAATCACTCTAAGCAACTGGGGCTGTGATCTGGCTGCTCCCCAGGGCCCTGAGGCATACTAGGTACAAAGCTAGGCCCCTGGGCCCCAGGAATTCAGGCAGATGCAAGCGATAATGACCCAAGGGTAAAGGAGACTGATTTATGAAAGGAAAGAAGATGAGAACACAAAACCCATGTGGTTCAGGGATAGGCAAGAATTACAGAATAAGGAACCCATCGATCTTGATCTCAGAGAAGAAAATTACCTTCCATCAAAGGGAGGAGAGGACAGAGCAGGGAGGTGACAAAAAGTGCCTGGAGAGAAACAGGGCAGAGCAGGAAAACCCAAAGAAATTTCTCCTCTTTCAAGCAGGAGGGGGAATGTGGCCACCTCCTCACGTGCTGGGATAGAAAACACAAAAGTCATCTCCTTATGAAGGGACTTTGTCAAGGCAGCCAGAAGGACTCCCTCAAATTGTCGGCTCCTGATGTTTGAAGGGACGGACAATTTGTCAAATAAACTTGCTCTGGGTGTTTTCTGTCCTCTCTGAGCTTATCTCCACAACTTCACAAGAACCCAGCCCTTGACTAATATTTAACCTTTCACCTTTACAGGGATCTTTCAGAAATAAGAAGAGAATTCCCGAGAATGAGGTGAAGATACAGGCTGCCGGAGACACTAATCTCTTGGGAACAATGGCTTCAGGCCCCTCTTCTGACCCTTCATCCGGCATGCAGTTGGGTGACCACAGCATGTGACCGAGGGGAAAGAGGGCACTTTCAGTCTCCTGCTACCACAGGACAGCTTCCCTCACAGCAGGCTGAAACCTGAGCCCTCATCCAGAGAGGAAAGGTCGCTGAGTAAAGGCAGCACTTGCCAGGTGCTTGCTGAAGCCCTGCCCAGCTCAGGCGTCCTACCTCTGCCCGTCTGCTACCCAGTGCCCTTTACTGTTGCTGGCAGCTATGTCCCCTCTCTCTTCTCAGCAAGACCCTGAATTCTGCATGTTTGAGATACAGCGACCTCAGGGAAGCTACATGTAGATGGGGACCAGTGGCCACTGCAGCTTGAAATGTGAGGGTTTTCATCCATCCATCCATCCAACCATCACCTACAAGGGCCTACACGTGCTAGGCACTCTGGTAGGTGGGGGAGTTATAAATAAGACACAAGTCCTTGTCCTCAGGAAGTTAACAGTGTAAAGTGGGGAGACAGGTGAGCTAAATGATGATCACCAAACAATGTGGTGATGGCACAGCCTTCACGGAAACTAGTGGGTATCCCCAAGGAGGCCCGAACTCACCCGAGGGCAATGGGAGATGCATCCTACAGGACGGGGAGACCCCAGCAAGAGGGAGAATTATAATTTTGGCCTAGCTGGACAAAATAAATAAGAAGGCATAAGACTGGTTCTTGGGGCCGGCCTGGTGGCACAGTGGTTAAGTTTGCACGGTCCACTTCAGTGGCCCGGGGTTTGCTGGTTCGGATACTAGATGTGGACCTGCACACCGCTTGTCAAGCCATGCTGTGGCAGGTGTCCCACATATAAAGTAGAGGAAGATGGGCACAGATGTTAGTTCAGGGCCAGTCTTCCTCAGCAAAAAAGAGGAGGATTGGCAGCAGATGTTAGCTAAGGGCTAATCTTCCGCAAAAAAAAAAGACTGATTCTTGTTCATTGTAATCTGGCTGTGCTGGGTGGTTGCTGCTTCTCTATAGGCCCTCATTGGAACCCCAGGCTTATCTGTATTTCTTGGGCATTTTCTCCTCTCTTTCTTTTTTGTTTCTTGGGTAAAAAAAAAAAAAAGGTAGAAAGACTATCAAGAAGAGGAGACTTCAAAAAGATGCTGAAGTCAGGGGTTGGTTACTTAACCTGCCATTTGGAAAGCTTAACAGTCAAGCTGATATGAGGCAGGCAGGAGGAGGGGACTCAGAACCCAGTAATCTTGGCCCTGCCCAGAGCCCAGGGCCTCTCAACTGCCAAGTAGGAGACGTGGGCTCAAGGCTTCCTGCTGGTGCAGGACTGGACTGGGGGACAGAGGCAGAGTCCTTGTCAGATTGATAACAATGCAGATCCTATCACTGACTTGGAATGTGTCCTCTCTGGAGGGGCTGGGCAAGCTCCTGCTGCCTGCAGAGAAGGTGCCCCTAACCCCATTCCAGCCCTGATCCTCAGCCTCTGATCCCTGGGGAGTCACAGAGGCCTCTCCTCCATTTCCTCCCTCTGACAATGACATGAGAGCTCCTGGGGGCCGTGGTAGGCAGAATAAAGGCCATCTCAAAGATGTCAACATCCTAATCTTGTGAATATGTTATCTTACATGAGGAAAGGAACTTTGCAAATGTGATTAAGTTAAGGATCTTGAGATGGGGAGGTTATCATGGATTACCTGAAAGGGCCCCAGGTAATCTCAAGAGTCTTTATAAGGGGGAGGCAGGAGGGTCAGCCTTAGAAAAGGAGATGTGATGATGGAAACAGAGAGAGAGATTTGAAGATGACATGCTGCTGGTTTTGAAGATGGAAGAGAGGCTACGGGACAAAGAACGTAGGGGGCCTCCAGAAGCTGGAAAAGGCAAGGAAACAATTCTCCCCAGAGCCTCCAGAAGGAGCACAGCCTTGCCGATACCTTGAGTTTGGGATTTCCGACCTCTAGAACTGTAAGATAATAAATCTGTGTAGTTTTAAGTCACTAAGTTTGTGGTAATTTGTTACAACAGTAACAGGAAACTAATACAGGGCCAGATACCATACAGAAAGACCAGGAAGCAGGGGGCATATCCTTAAAGAGAAAAGCTTTGAAAGAACAACCAAGCAGCACACACCAGGGCCCCAGATGAGTGCCTGCCTACAGCCTTTCAGGACACCATGTGGAGGGAAGTGGGGGGGTGTCGCTGGAAGTGGGCAGTGAACCTGAGGCCACCAATGTGCTGACCTAGTTGGCAAGTTTCCACACCACATGACAGTATCCCAATTCTTCCACACTCCCAGGATCCTATAGCTAGTGTTACTGCCTCTTCTTCCTCCCCTTAGTAATTCAATACAGCAGTAAACAGGCTCGCCCTATAATAACTCCAGCTGTGCTTTTCCTCTCAGAAAAATTCAGGGCAAAAGACACTCCCCATACCCATCCTTCATCTAACCCCAGGCTCTCCCCATTCTCCTCCATATTCCACACAACTTCAGGCTCACAGACGCAACCCAGAACCACATGCAAACACCGGCCCGAGAGGTACAAACTTCCTGCAAGGCAAGTGGAGGGCCAGGATGTTCACGAACATGATTCCTTCGTTCTCTGACCCCATGGTTCTCTTGGTGTCCTAATTTTACCGACCAGAGGCTATAATCAAAGGCCGTAAAAGGAGTCAAGATGAAAAACCAAGAGACGAACTCAAGAATCCCAAGTCTGAGTTCCTTCCTCTAGTTGGCGGGTAAGGAGTGGCCACACCGTGGGCTATCTTGTAGTGGACAACACCACGCGTGCTTTGGCAGAGCTCCCTCTGTGACCTTCCCAGGAGGAGTCAATCCAACCTGACTCACGTGAAGTTAAAGGATTATAAATTTTGGAAGGGAAGAATAGGAACAACATTTCTGGGGAAATTTTACCTTAAATTAATACACTTATAGACTATAGGTAAAAGAGGCAATTCAAAAGTAATCTCTCTAGTCCATTGTGAAACAGACCATCAGTGAATCATTAGCAGAAACAAATAAATAAATCTTCAGTTAGAAAGTTTTAAGGATGGATTAGGGAACTGTGGGGCTGGTTTTAAGTCCCTGCAACCATCACAGAGCCAGGGCTGGGACTTCGTCATTCTCCCCTCAGCTCTACCCAGTAACACCTGGTGAGTGAAGGACCATGTGGGTTTGTGGTGTCTTTCTCAAGCGTAGAGCAAGCAAGTAGAGCTCAGAGTAGCTTGTGTAAGGAGTGAAGGATAAGAATGGGGTGGGGTTGAGTAGCTTGGAGGGATAGAGGCAGAGATGGTTCCCTCGGGGGACCTGGTAGCCTGAGCTGACTCTAAGAATCATGGAACTTTAGAAGCTGACGAACCCGATGGCCATGGTGCCCTTCCCAGCTCAGTCACTTACGCTCAGGGAGACCGGACAAACCAGTCAAGCTTTCTGAGCCTCCCTCCCCTCTCTGTAAAATGCAGATGTGGTCCATTTCAGTCCCATGAAGATGCTCGGTAACCTGTGTCCTGCTATATAAAATGTTAAGTGGTTATTCTTACTGTTCCTAAACTAAGAAACCGAAGTCAAAAAGAGGGCCTGATTAGCTCAGGATAATGCTGACAATCGGAGGCAAAGCAGAGTGGACGAGAAAAGGGATGGTTTGGAGGGTTTTGGAGGCACCACACCACACATCAGGCCGTATCTTGCATTGTTCCATAGCTTCTCCCTTGTTGCTTCCTCCTCTACCCCTGACCCTTCGCCTCAATTTCTAACCTGTTTCAGCTTTTGCTCAGGAGGACGCTTGTCCACAAATTACCTGCTTTGGGGTCCTTCAAACCAAGCTGTCCAGAAGTGTGGGGTCACAGGCCCAACAGTGGAGCAGGAGGTTGTGGGGCTGGTAAATATAAGGCTGAGGCACTGAACCAGGAGTTCAGATGTTCAAGCAGGTCCCTATGCCTTGGTTTCCACAAGTGAAGAAAATGATACCAATCCTTTAAAATTGTTACTAGGAAGGAATGCCCTAGAGAAAGCCAAGGAGTAGTACTGCTGCCGCCACTGCTGCTCGACTCCTCAGGCCCAGAGAAGAATGAAACTTCCTGTTCTTCCTGCAGCCAGCAGTGCGCACACAGCCATAAGCAACCCCCTGCTAGCCACTGTAACCTTGAGATCCTGTAACACTGTCTGGCACACAGTAGGGACTAACGCTTACTGAATAGAGGACAGATGGATGGATAAATCTATGCAGAAAACATCGGGGAGGGTGTGTAGGAGCCATTGTGCTTCTCCAGGGAGTAACCATCAGGGTATTTTACGTCATGGGACAACCTGTGTTGCCAGACAGAGATGGGGGGAGGGCACATAATTGTGGCTGCTTCTCCTTCCCCCGAGAAAGCTTGTAAAGCACAGGTTACCCCCAGAGACCACCAGATGACTGTCTTCAGGTGCCCTCTTCCTTCTGGACACAGGACGCTGGCCTCCTGTTGAGTGGGCTGGCAAAGGGTTGTTTTGTGTCTTCATCAGAGGGCCGATGAACACTTTCCCGCATGGATCCCCATACCAATCTCATTCCTTTTGTCAAGCCAGCTTCTGCTCCATGAACCACACTGTTCTGGTATGCTGGGGTGGAAGTGACAACGGGCCCATTTGGATAGGGAGCTGGATTGATTGTTGTAAGAAGAGGGCTCAGAAGGATGAACCAGTTGGGGCTCTGCCTGTGGACAACTCCTGGCACTGGAGGGAGGTGTTTGAGGCCTGCACCCTACTACCCAGAGACACGTCTCCAGCCTCATGGGCAAACAGACCCAGGAATGACCCGAGAGACCCAGACTCTCATTTTATACGTGAGTAAAGTAAGACCTCAGCTAATTTGTGCCACACAACAGTCCCCTGCCCCCGCCATTCCCAGCCTTTCTTTTGTCACATACACGTCACTCTTCTTTCCCTTCGTCCATTTCCACATTCTCTCTCTCCCTTGCTCCTGTCGGTGGTACCCATGGTCACTGCTGACAGTGCCACTTGGGGCTCTGAGTCTGTCACCTGAAGATACTGGCTTGGCCCCAACCCACTTGCTTTCTGGGCAGCAGGAAGTAAGAAGCCAATGTGGATAAAAGGGAAGACTAAGATGGCTACTCCTCAGAAACCAAGAGAGTCATGTCCACTGCCCCAAGGGCTTTAGAAAGTTATTTCCCCAGGCAGACTTGTTTCTCTGCCTTGTGTCCCCTTCCCCTGGCCCCCTGGTCAATGTCACCATCACATGTTCCCTAGAACTCTGGGAGGGAACTCCATCTGGATTTCTTCATCTTGCCGGCTCACACCTCTCTCAGGAGTGGGCTGGAGGCAGCTTGGAAAGGCCTGTTTTCCTCTAGCATTTCCAGAACCAGGCTTCTCCCTCTCTTTTCAGACAAAAGAAAACAGGCAGCAGAAAGGGGAAAAAATGCCCAGACTTGCCAAAGTCCATAAAGACAGATGGTGAAGAAGAAAGGGAAAGAGTGAGCATGAGAAACAACAGGGGAGGAAGGAAGCGGAGGAACGATTTACATCATTATGAGAGAGAGAAGGAGCTCGGAGAAGAGAGAGAGAGAGAGGCCAGGACAGAAAAAAGAAAGGTGGAATGTCCTAAGCACCCAGCTGCTGAAAGGGGAAGCGAGTGACGCCACTTTGTAGAAATCAGAACACCCTGTGCCTCTCCAGAACTTCAAAATAAGCACCATTCCGGGATGGAGCTACCCAGCCCTCTGAAACAGCTGTAAATTTCACCTGGTCATGGGCTTGCCAGAAGCCATGGTTTCTTGGTCTCACCTTTTGCTGGGGCACGCACTTCTCTGCCTTTTGCCACGCTCGGGCCAGCTCCCCCTGACTCCCTCCCTCTGGACCTGGAGCAAAAGGGGCAAGGTGATGCCCCTCAGACCAGCCCTCAGGGTGCCCACTCCAGAGCAGTGGGTGAGCGCCCAGCCTGTGGGGAGGCGGTGTGGCGACTCTCGGCTCTGTGATAGGCTGGACGGGGCTCCTTGCCTGCCTCCCCTCGCTCTTGGAAGGGACTGGGCACGTGTTTCTAATTGTGGAAAAGCTACTTGGCTTGGCCTGCCTGACCTCAGCCATTTGCAGATCTAGGAGGTAACCAGTGTCGGCTGCCAAATAGGCAAGAAAACACTGGAGTCCTGTTTGAGTTCTAATGCACACAACAGAGGCGCTGATAAGGTTCCAGTTCTGCCCACGCAGGCCAGTCTGAGCTGTACTTCCTCCTCAAAGGTCTCCGAGAGGCCCGGGGGGAAATTGAGTAGGAGTAAGGAGGCATGGAGTCTGCTTCCTAGAGTCTTTCCCCACTTGCCCAAGACTGAGACACTTTTCACATGGGGTGAGGAGCGGCATTATAAAGTCTTGTGTCTGCCTACCTAGAACAAAGGTTAGTGGTATTATTACGTGTAAATAACTTGACTGATGAAAGACAAAAATATCAAAACAAAGCAACAGAAGCAGGAAGAAAAAAAATCAAAGGAGCCTTCTATAGACTAAGCTTTGATCCCAGCTTCTGGAAGGCCCACAATGAGGCTTTGAAATAGATCTTGCCTACACACTGCAGTAACATTTTGCCCTTCTCCGGCCCTTTTCATCTCAAAGCACTGACAACGTTTCAGAAATCTCAGAAGCCCCCTCTAAGGAGAGGAGGTGTGCTGAGCCTTCTGAAGGGCCTCTCCCTTCCAAGGGCAAACAAGCAGAGGAGGAGGGGCGCAGAGACGCTATGGAGCTTCTGGAGGTCCTGAATCACAGCTTTTCCCTGACGCTTCCAGCTAAGCTCCCGCCCATGCTGCCCCACCCCCACCCACCTCCCTTCCTGGCTCTCTCTTCCCTTTCCTTCTTATCCTGACCCTCTGTTCCAGCTGCCGGACCTGGAGTTTGTGCTGAATCACCATCCAATACTTAGTTCAGCCAAGAAGCCCGAACACACAGCTCAGCATTTTCTAAGAGCTGAGTAGTTCTCCCTTCTGCATTAGCTCCTGAGCATGGCTCCCGAGCTGGGGTGGGGGAGAAGAGAAAAACGGAAGACACCCAGAAAGCAGGAGAGACAGACGTAGTTTGCCATGCCACCTTGAGGAGCCCAATTTTAATGCCACTCATCACTTTTCCAGCCCAGGCCTGGAAAATTCCTGTTAACTGGTACCTCAAGTTCTCAAGGCTGATGCCTTCCGGACCCAGAGAAAGGGGGATGGGGCAGATTCTACTGGTCTGCACAGAGCTCAGAAGGGCCAGCCTGTCTCTCCACTGTACTCAGTCTTGGAGGAGAGGGTGTGGGTCCTGGTGCTTGGACTGGAAGGCTTGTGGGCTCTTAGTATCACCAAGGTCTATAAACTCGGATCCAGGCTGCAAAGTTCTCAAGACTGGTCAGTTACAACCCAATTCCAAGGGCAGCTAGTGTTCAAAACTGCTAACCCCTCAAAACAAATCTTGTTCTCTCTTCTTCCCCCAAAGCTCCCAGTACCACTAGACATCACTCCCATGAGTCTTCTGATTTTTTGTTTTGGGGTATAGGATATAAATTTGGTATATCATATTAACTCTTAAAAGTTCACCAGACAGGGGCCAGCCTGGTGGCGCAGAGGTTAAGTTCGCACGTTCTGCTTTGGTGGCCCGGGGTTCGCCGGTTCGGATCCCGGCTGCAGACATGGTACCGCTTGGCAAGCCATGCGGTGGCAGGCGTCCCATGTATAAAGTAGAGGAAGATGGGCATGTATGTTTGCTCAGGGCCAGTCTTCCTCAGCAAAAAGAGGAGGATTGGCAGTAGATGTTAGCTCAGGGCTAATCTTCCTCAAAAAAAAAAGTTCACCAGACACAATTAACAGGTGATTTCATAAACCAGAGGCATTGGCTCCTCTGGGAAAGACAAAGTGGTCCTTGAGAGTTAGCAACAAAGGGGCAGAGGAGAGTTTAAACTTCTAGGCTGGTTCGAGAAAGTCAGCAAGCTGCTTTCATACTGGTGGAAGAAAACTCCCTGTTTCAGGGAGCCTCTATCCCATTCATTATCTGCCCAAGCAAGAGCGGACACGTTTCCAGGAACAAGCTCCTCATTCCCCAATTTCCAGAACTTAAGCTATTTAGATACATCCTTTGAAGAGCACAGCCCCAGTCCGAGAGTAAAAGCGGGAGACCAGAAGAGATAATACGGGAAGCCAGGAAAGATGAGGTGATCTGGACCAGGAATTGCAGTATACTGAAACTAAAAAGAAGACCTCGATTTCTCAGGTAGTCAGTGGGGGCAAAGAGCCTGGTCTGTGAACAGACTGGATTTAGACCAATGGACAGAAGTGCCCAACACCAATGGATCTCTGGGGAAGGAGACCTCCATAAAACTCTCAAATTCTCTGTGCTATTTGCAAATGCTTACTATGATATATTAATTATAAAGCACTGTACTAATAGTTGTTCTTATTCTTAGAGCTCAAGACAGTAACTCTTACAGAAACGTAAGATGAGGATAATGGAGATACCTTCATTCCCAGGGTTACAGGCACAAGGAGTACTCCAGAGGTCATATAGGGCAGGGAGGAGGTGAAATAGCACTAAAGAATGGGCATTTACTCTGCCATTATAGGCATGGAGGCCAAAAGCACAAGGGCTGTCTTCCTCAAGTCCCAGCAACAGATCTTAAGTACTGGAGAGTGAATGAGAAGGTGGCAGACAGAGGGGCCAACTCAACCCAGTCTGAACCACACCAACAGTAAAATACGATCCAGAGTTGTCCTCGATTTATTTCACTTGTGGTTCCAACAAGAACGTGCCATCCTTCACTCCCTCACCCTTACTCGCCAAGTTCTGCCAATTCTACCTTGTAAATGCCAAATACATCTACTTCTCCCCACTCCCACTGCCACACCCCTGACTCACATCACTGTCCTCTCTAACCTCGGTTCCTGTAACCACATTGTAACAGGTCTCTTTGCTTCTGATCTTATTCTCCTCCCTGATCCATCCTTTACCCTTATAGCCACGATTCTTCTAAAATATAAATATGATAATGTCAATCGCCTGTTTGAACCCTTTAATGCCTTCCCATTGCTCTTTGGGTAAAGCCTAGTCTCTCTAGCATGGCCCATAAGGCCCTTCAAAGCCGGTCTCCACTTCTATTTACTTTTCCTACCTCCTAGTCCATGCTGTGGCTATATTGAACTACCCAGAGTTCCCCTGGAGGGCCAGGTTCTTTCTTGTCCCCAAACCTTGGCACATGTTAATACCCCTCGCTAGAACATTCTCCCTGCCCTGTCCCATTCCACCCTCGTCTCCACGCTGGACACTGCCTGGCCATCTCCAACTGGTCTTTCAGACTCAACTTATAGGTCACTTTCTCCAAGATCTTCCTCAACCCCAGTCCCTGCTCCCATTTCTTTTACTTCCAGCTCCCTGGATGCTGTCCTCTTGGGGAACTTACCACTTAGAACTCAAATTCCCTGTATACTTGTCAGAATCACCCATTGGACTGTGGGTTCCTTAGTACAAGATCTAAGTATCCTCATGCCTTACACAGTGCCCGGAGCAGAACAGACATTCAAATATTTGATAATGATTGAATGATTCTGTATCCCCTGCAGTACCTATAGAGGACACAAATGGACTCAATAAATACTTGTTAAGAGAAAAGCCTTAATTTTCTGCTGCTGCAGCAAATGAGAATGAGGATTTTTTTTGGTTCACTGTTGTATCTCCTATGCCAAAAACAGTATCTAGCACGTGATGGGCACTTGATAAATGTTTGTTGAATGAACAAAGTATTGAGATTCTTCTTTATATAAAGCTTCCTGAGAGTCCCAACCTTTTCTAAGCTATACTGCTGTAGAGTAGGCTTTCGAGTAGCATCCTGGGGTAACTACCCTGAGGAAGACTTCCAACCAATGACCTGCTCAGTGCTCCTCAGGGCTTTGTAGAGGACATGGAAGACAGAAATAGAAAGAACACATTATAACTGCTCATCACAAATGCTGGAGACAGTTAAGTTGAAACATACTTCATTTTGATTTGTAGATATACTAGATTCCTCCCTCTTAGTCGTCAATCAATCAACATGTCCAGCCAATTCTACTCCTGAATCTTTCTTGTTTTTGTCATATTGCAACTTAGTTTTTATTTCAGGCCTCCATCTCTCTGGCCTGGACAAATGCTTAGCCTGCTAACTCGTCTCCCTGCTGCAAATGTCATGGTCTTTCCTTCACTCAAATGTGAACCTAATCATGTTACTCCCCTGCTCAAAACCCTTCAGCGGTTCCCCGTCGCTTGAAGTCTGCTCTTTTCTGCATGATATATGGGATCTTTCAAGATCTGGCTCCTGCTCACCTGTTCAGCCTCATCTCCTGTCACTTTCCCAGGCTACACCCCCACTAAAATACTTGCTTTTCTCCAACAGGCATTTCTCTCTTGGCCCCAAGTCTTGCCAGAGCCCTTCCTGCTACCTAGTTGTTCTATTTTTATGCCCGCTTGGAGTCCACCTACTTACCTTTCAAGGTTCAGCTCAACTTGGGAGCCTTCCCTGACACTCCTCTCCCAACCCTGAAGCACCTTTCTCTGTGTTGTACACACTTTTGTCATCACATTGTATTATAATTATTTGTTTGTACGCCAATCTCTTACTAGCCTTTAATCTCTTCCAAGACTCTGTCTACATGATGCCTATCTCCACTCAGTATAGGAGCTCAATATGGTGATCAATGGATGCATTTGCAATTTCTTTCTTTTTTTCCTAGGAAATCCACTTACAGAATAATTTTAGTCTTAATGAATCACAAAAATGAAAAATGGGATGTTAGTCAAGTTGACCACTGAGTAGAAATCAAAAGATTTTCAATATATTTAGATCTTAAAAGTTAGCTGGTTAGGAGATGTACAGAGAAAAAAGGGGGCTTGGATATATGGGCATCAAATCTAGGTCAGTTTTTATTTGTTTGGATTCATATACACAAGACAGACGGGACACCCAAAGAATTTTCTGGGGACTCAGAAAGGGCAAGAAGGCAGTAGTGCCTGGCATCTGAGGCAATAGGTTTAAATGCGGATGAGAAGTCTGGGCCTGGAGGATATGAAACCTCAAAGGAAAATAAGTTGCGGTTAAGGGACTTAGAAACTGGAAAGACTGTTGAACCCTCTGATGTCAAGGGATTAATTTGCAAGAGACTTGCAAAACAACACACATGAGGGGCTGACCCCGTGGCCGAGTGGTTAAGTTTGCGCGCTCTGCTGCAGGCGGCCCAGTGTTTCATTGGTTCGAATCCTGGGCTTGGACATGGCACTGCTCATCAAGCCATGCTGAGGCGGCGTCCCACATGCCACAACTAGAAGGACCCACAACTAAAAAAAATAAAAAATGCACAACTATGTACTGGGGGGCTTTGGGGGAGAAAAAGGAAAAAATAAAATCCTTAAAAAAAAAAAACAAAAAAAAACACACATGAGTTTCTCACCGCATCCTGCATCAGGCACCTGAAGTTTTCTGTGAAGAAACTGCAGAGCAGCTCAGGGTCGAAAGTCTTACGTACTCATACATACAGTGAAGTCCTTTCCCTTCCAAATCGCTCAAGGAAGGAAAGAGGGAGAAATCTGAAACCTTGGAAAACTAGCCTCTTAGGAATCTCAGTAGAAAGATAGACAACCAGATAATAAGTATTTTTTACTTGAGAAATGCATGCAGGGTACTCCTCTCCCCTCAGGGCGAGAAAGGAGAAGGAGGTTCTTTAGTACTAGGCATTCAGGGACAAGAGGGAGACTTCAATGAGAAGGAAAGATTCTACTTCAGATGCTGGAAATGAGCCCAGCTCCTAAAGAGAGGAAGGAGGCCAGGAGCCGCCCGAGTGAAAGGTGGCCAGGTCCCCAAGAGAGGGGGGACAAACAGATCCTGAAGGAAAACCCAGAGTTCGGAAGCAAGAAGCACAACTGGGGGACCCCAGAACACCTGACGCTCCTGGGTCATGGCGACCACTTTGTTTATAACTAGAAACTCAGGCAACAGCCACAAGATGCAGCTAAATGACAAAAGAGCAAGCTGCGGAAATAACCCAGCCATACGTATGTCTGCATGCCCAGACACTGTACATCGCTAGATGCACTGTATTTAGAGCTGTCAGGACACCTATCCACTGTCACCATGGCTACTGGGCAGGGGACAAGGGTGAGGATAAGGGAAAGCGTTGACTCTCTTTATATATTACTTGAATCTTTTACGTGGAGAATATAGTCATTTACTTATGAAATAACTTAAAAAAAAAAAAGAAGAAGAAGAAGAAGAAAGAAAGAAAAGAGAGACACTCAAGTAAATCACAAAAGAAGGCACCCAAACCAAGTTTTAACACCTCCTGTCCCGGTTCCTAACTCTGTCTTCCCATTAATATGCTTGCTCTGGAGCAGGGAGGAAGGATTTTCATTTAATTAAAATGTAAAATACTTTCTTTTTTTACTGCATGGTGGCTAGCGTATTCTGCTGACTCAGCAGTGACTAATCAGCTTTGACCTAAATCATAGAATAACTCCGAGTGGCAGCTGCAGTTGCATAAGCGTGATCCAGATCTGCAGTGCTGTCCCTCCCTCCGTCTCCTCCCCGCACCAGGCTTCTGGCAACTTGCAGGAAAGCCAGTTACAGCAGGCTCTCTGCCTCTCCACCCCAATCTGGCTCTTTCCACCATCATTTCTCATCCAATCTATTCCGAACTGCACCCCACCACCAACCAGTCTTGACCTCATCTCCTTCCTCCCACAGCAAACGCCAGCCAGGGGCTTTGCCACGCCAGCTCTCCCCGCTGCGCTCTGTGCCCTGTCCTCCAGCTCCCTCAACCCCATGCCCTCCATTATATACTGTGACCTCTTCACAGAGGGTGGCTTCTCCCTCAAAACTCTTATTCCACAGTGGCTTGAGCCAGCCCCATCGTCAGTGTGCCAAAATGACACAGCAGAAGGCAGAGCTCCTTACATAAATACATTCAGACCATCCCCAAGCTGTCTACTGCTTCCCTCAAGAATACGGCTAGACTGGGCCACACTCGGCTCTACTGCCAAAGAACGCTGGGCCTATTTTACACAGCTGGCTTGCCTGGCACCTGCTAAGGGATTGGGGTGCGGCTGGATGATGGTAGGAGGGGTGCTGGAATAAGAGGTATCAGCATTCAATGAAAGACAGCATCCCCCAAGCCTTCCTGACCTGGTTCCTATTTTACTAGACACTTTGAGAAATGATTTGAGGGGCCTGTTGAAGTGGGCTCCAAAAAAAGGAAAAAGCATTCAACAAACCAGAAAACAGAAACTTTGCACACAGACTCAAAGCAGCCGGGAGTGTCTGGTGAGGGAGGGCGAGTGTATGGCTCCATGTACTGTGCACCTCCGCCGGGGGGGAGGGGGGTGGGGGGGTGCGGAGTCGGGGGTTCCACATGGCCCTCACATCTGGGAGGAAAGGGGTGGCCTACAGGGTGAGTAAGGAGCTATTTTCCATTTCCCCCAAAGGAAATAAGGAGGAATGTTTAACAAGACTTTTCTGCTTGTGAAGGTAGAAAAGTACTTGAACACATATCTCAAGGACATTGAAACTTTCCTGTCTCTGGAGGACAAGCCTGAACGCTGCTAAGTTGGAGAGAATTCCTTGGAGTTCTCCCCAGGAGGCAGAGGACAGGCCAGATAAGTTTTATTGAACCTTTGATGGCAGGAATCCGGAGAGGGGAAGATCTTGTCATTTTTGTTACCAGAGTTTCTAAATTCCTCCTTGGCTTGGAGCTAGCAGTGTGGGGGTGGGGAGGTGGGGGTGGGGATGAGGGTGGGGGGTGGTTGCTGTGGAGGGGACTGTGTATGACCTATCTTTCTGGAGCTGGGCTGCCGGCAGGGGTGATCCTCATCTCTTTATCTTATCTCCTGGGAGGGTCTGGCTTTAGGGGATATCCAGGGGCTACACTACTCCAGAGGGTCTTTGTGCAAGGGGTCACCTACCCTTGGTGAGTTTGGGGAACGCAAAGGAAGCTGTGGGGTCTAGCTGCCCAAGAAACTCCAGCCTGTGGCCTGGTTTCTCTCCTAGGGGACAAACTGAACAGCCGCAGGGTTCTCAATTTCTCGTCGGAGGGTGAGGGTGGCCTCTGTCTGAGACACTTTAGCAGCATCAGCAGGAAAAAGGAAGCTGTGTCTGTGTGCACGAGACACTGAAATAGCAGTGGCCAGCACTTATGTGGTCCCTCTTCCCACCCCCATTAGCCTGTCTGATGGCAGAAACAGCAACTCTTCCTGCATTCCCACGCTCCCTTCCCCTTCCCCCACCTCCCCTGGCTCTGGATCCAGCTAGCAAGCAAGGACCTCATGACTACCCTCTGTGACCACCCTCAGTGACCACCCAATATGACTGGGCCGGGAGGTGCCTGATGCTGTGCTAAGAATTTTTGCAACCACGACCTCCTGTGCAGGCAGGATGACAACCTCCATCTCACAGTGGGGTGGGGTGGGGAACTTGGGCAACACCTGCCACAGTTAGAAAGCAGTGCAGCCTTAGGCAACCTGCTTCTGGAGCCCACAGTCCTCTGCTTTCAAGTCCACGAGCAGGACTGACCAAGTACAAAGAATATGCCTCAAACAAGTGTCATGGCCCCACAGTACCACTTGCCTGGATGGTAGGGGTCTATTCCAGAGCTGAACACTGCTGCCAAAGAGGGCACACTTGCCAAGGAGACCACCCCTTGGATCCCAGCTGGCTGCCCTGTGAAAGGCTTTGGGGTGGGCGCTCCCCTCCCCATCCCACCAGCATCACAGAAGGAAAGTGTCAAGACCTGGGAAAGGGTGTGTCCAGGATGGTCACTACCCTCAGCTAAGTGTCTGTGTGTTGGCAGGTATGGGAAGGCAGGGACTGAGCTAACTCTAGAAGTGGAGTGTCTGAAAAATTCCAAATATTTACTTTAGAAATTAGTTTTTGGTTAAAAGATATAAAACACCCCAATCCATTGAGATCCCTGATATCAGAGGCTCAGTGTGGAGACCTCCTAGAAACATGGGTTGCAGAACTCCTCTGTAAAGCCTCTCTAACCTATTCTGGCCCACAGAGATTATTTCTCCTTGTCTGAATTTTTACTGCTATTGAATCCTAACCACAGAATCTGTTTATATGGCTTTTCTCCCCAGTTAGACAGAAAACTTATCAAGGGCGGGGTCCATGGACAATGCATTCATTTTTTCCCAACTCACACCTTTACACTCTCCTACCAGAGACATTTAAGATATGAGCTGGCAGATTGCAGTGGATGAGGCCAGAAAAATCTTCCTATGAGCAGCAGGGAGCCTTCAGTGGGGTGTGTGTGCTAGAAAGAGGAGGAATCAGGAGACCAGGGCTCCACTGGGGCCTGCCACCTTGGGTAAGTCACTTGCCTGTCTCCTTATCTGCTCTAGGAAAATTATAATACTGGCCCAGCTTACCTCAGGGATTAGTCATGAGGCTCAGATCAGATAACAGAGGTGAAGGTGCTTTGTGTAACACAGAGAACCCTGCCAGTGAAAATGATGGTGCCTCTGCATAGCGACTTACTTACGTGTCTTCTTTTTTTAACACCAGATAATTGTATGCAGAGTCCATTCATCCAAAACACAGATGTAGAAATTGAAAGAAAAGTAATGAGGGGGAAAAGAAAAATAAAGGAAGGAAGGAAAGAAAGATGGAGAGAAGGAGAACTGGAGACATGTACGCCACCAGGAAGGCTGAAAGAGGCCGTCCTGAGAACAGGGCCCAGATGGCACTTACATAAGCAGATGGCAGCCAGGAGCCGAAGGCCAGAGTCTGGGGGGAAGCAGGTTGGGAAGAGCGGCTGGAGCACGTAGTTGGAGAAGGTGAGGGCGATGACCGCCTGGTTGGTGGGGTAGATCACCAGCACAGCAATCCATAGCCTCAGGAACCTGAAGGGGGACCAGGATCAGACTTGACCCAAGACTGCAGTAGAGATCCTGTCCCCTCCAACAGGCATGGCAGGGACGCTGAAGTCGTCAGGGGGAAGCCTGGGCAAGTCGCTGGGCAGCGTTAGGAGACGCAGGTGGGCTAAAGGGATGCGTTTCCTTTTTGTTTTTAGGGATGCTGAGGAGCCCAGGCTACCCTCCCCTCAAATGAGACTCCCAGCCCTCTGCAGTGACAATAAAATGGTTGAACGATGAAGAGCTTAGTTTCTTCTTTCTCTTGCCCCTCTCCTTTTATCATCTCTTCTTCACTCTGGCCCCCAGCATCCAGTGGTGGAAAGCGAAATTTGCAACCCCAGAATTTTGACAGCCAGGACATGCTAAGGGTGTGGTCACTTAAGCAACTTCCAAGGGAGGCATTGAGTGGGGTTTGAGGGGGAAGTGTTCTGCACACCCTTGGGCCCCTTGGTGAGGGTTGAGGTCTTCAGTAGCAGGGCTGCGGAAGCTGAGGAAATTCAGGATCAGGGCTTGACTCTAGAGGGAGGCCATTACCTTTGGTAATATGAGAAGAGGGTACCCTGTCTCGTCTCTGAGGTGATCATCTCATTTGTCAAGATAAAAGGGCTTTGTTTTGGGATGTGCCTTCCCTGGGAGTTGTCATATAATTCATCTGCTCTCACTCATAGACTTGCCCACTAAGATGAACAAAGAGATTAAAACTACAACCTGGTTCTTCCGTCACTCTCAGGAGCATCAAGGGGACATAAGGCTATATTAGCAAACGCACATAGAGGCAAAAGAGGAATCCCATTGTCTAGCTCTCCTCAACACACTGGAAACCCCTGGCCTCAGCTGCCTAGACCACTTGGGCCTCTGCAGAACCTCTTACCCAGCCAGTCCTCCAAAGATGTCCTTGACGTAGGAGTAGTCACCTCCAGATTTGGGGATGGTGACCCCGAGCTCAGCATAGCACAAGGCTCCCACAGCTGTGATGAGACCCGTCACGATCCAGACGATGAGAGCAAGGCCCACAGAGCCGGCATTCTCCAGCACACCCTTCGGCGAGACGAAGATTCCAGAGCCAATGATGTTCCCTGCACGAGGCACCAAGGGGACCAGGGGAGACAGTGGGGTCAGCACAGTTGGCAGGACCAGCATTTCCAGGGGTGGTTTCATGTGTGATTTGATTCTAAGATGCCTTTGGGATGGGTAAATCACCTTCAGGCAGGCATGTCTAGCAACAATTCTCCTTACAAATAGGGTAAAGAGGAGCAGACAAGGGATAGGTACAGACCAGGAACTGGGTCAAGCATCTTACATGTCCCCTTTAATCCTCAGGATGACCCTATGGAGTCAGATCTCATTTCTCCCGTTTTACAGAGGAGAAAACTGAGACTTGGAGACACCAAGTGCATTGCCGAAGTCCACACAGTAGTAAGTGGTGGCACAGGTCTTGAAACTCAGGACCCTCTGACCGGGCTGCACATGGTCCACCCAAGGTGACAAAGGTCTTACAACTGGCTGGAAATGACAGGGCTGGAAAAAGAGGCTGTTCTCAGAGACTGGCTGCCAACTAGAGCACTTCAAAAATGAGCCGAAGGACAACACCTTTTGGGCAGATTGTGATCATGTCCCATGACTGGGGGTTTTCAAGACCCATGAGTGTGGACAGCACTCCCAGAGGCTCGCCTCTACCCTAGACACGACAGTCCCACCGTTGGTGAGAAACATGAAATAACCCTATAAAAAAACAGTCCTAGGAGTTTGGAAGTGGTTTGTAGGAGTGCGATACAGGTGAAGCCCCTGTACTACAGTCTTCCAAAGGTCGCTCCCCTCCAGCATTTCATGTGACCCTCACAACAACCTTATGGAATTCAGGAAGAGGAGGAAGAGGAGGAAGAGCAGCTGTCTCTCTCTATCTTACAAACGAAGAGACTAAGATACAGAGGGGTTAAGTGGCTTTCTCCAAATTCCACAGCTACTGATGGGTAAAATTGGATCTAGAAGTCGGTCTCCTGATGCTTAATCCGGCGCTCTTTCCACTAATCCACTTCTGCTTCTGTATGTGAGAGGCTGCTTTTCTCCTGAGACGGAGGCCAGCAGCGAGGACTGAAGGGTTGGCTGCTGGGATGTGTGTGCTGGGCAAGGGAGGAGTAGGAGAGTGGGGGCAGCTCCTCACATGCTCCTTCCTAAGTTTCCCTTTGTCCACTTCTTGTGTTTCAACATGGAGATCAGGGTGCACTGGACAGATCTTCAAAAGCTCTCTCTTCAAGCCCCATCTAGCTGCACTACCAAAGGCCTGAGGGAAGAAGCACAGACTAAAGGAATCCCGGGAGAAACGCAGAGCTGGAGTATTATGAGGCCGGTTGGATTTGACAGTGTTCTGAGGACATCTCAAACTCCCACCATCTCTCTTTAGTGGGTTGGAACCAGTTCTGGGCTGAACGAGATGCAGAATATAGGATTTTATGTTCAACCTTCAAAAACCGACTTTCAGATCTCAACCATACCCCAACCTCAATCCAGTCCTGAAACTTTCACTTCTAAACCCAAATTCAATGTTTAATCCCATATATCCAGCTATTTCAGTCAAAGGGGAAGAGAAGAGGATATCCATATTGTTCTAAAAGCAATAACATTCTATTCTTCTGGAATGCAGAATATGCTGCCCCTTTTCAAACTAAGAAATTGCAGTGTGAGATGAGTAATGGGAGAGGGAAGGGATCCAGATGGGCGTAAAAGCAGCAACAAGCTGTGAGACTGAAATGCAGAATCAGAGGGCAGGGGCCACAGCTATACTCAGATGGAAAGGAGGCACATTTCTGTCTCAAACATGCCCTCCTTCTCCTGGGGCTAACATAACAGTCTATCCCAACAAGACAGGGCTGTGTAGAGAAATAAAACCAAAAGAAGAAACAATCCTTCATGTTCAAATTCATGATCTAAACATCAGGCAAAGAAAGGGAGAAAAATGAGATCTGGGTGCCACCAGTTCTTAGAGGTTTTTCCTTTCCTTGTATGTTGATTTAAAGTCCTAGGATAGGATAAGAAGATATCTCTCAGCCCTCTTCTCTCCTCAACCGGTCCCTATATGTGCTTTGCATGAATGTTGGTTTAGTGGAGACTAAAAGATCTTCTGGGGTAGTTAGTATTCGTGGACTCAAGACACAGTGACCCTGTGAGGTGACCCTTCACCTGCCAAACTAAACATGCTGCTGTTCCCTGGAAGACACCAAATGCCAAGAGCTGAGAACTGGAGATAGGGTTGCTAATAGTGCTGAAAGATGATAGTAAATTCCTTGCCTAGTAAGAATTTATCAGGAGAGTGATCTGTAAGGCATTTCAAAGGCAGCCAAGAAGAGAGCATACCGGTAGGGTTATAAAGCTAGCTCAAGGGGTTAGAAAAACAATCAATACAGGAGAAAAACAAAGTTTGACTTTGGTCTTTAAGGTGTGGAAAGGGGAGGGAGGAAACATCTGGGCATTTCTCAGAGCCAGGAATGGCTGTTTCCAGAGGGAAAGTGGGGGTGGATGTTATTGAAAAGATCCCATCTTCTCAGGAATGAAGAATGTCAATGTTTCACTAAGGGTTCTTGGAAAACAAATATCCCAATGGGGACCAGTAAACACTCCTGTTCTCCACTCTGACATTTCCAGAATGTGTGCCCCCTCCCTCATTCCAGGTGGAGGCGGGACGTGCAACACCAGCAGCCCTTTGTGGGGTCTGACCACTGCCTGCCTCTCCTTATTCTTGGACACCATGTCTGTCCATGGAGCTGCCCAGTGATGGTGAGGGTTGTAATAGGTTGGCACTGGGACAAGAGTCCTCATTTTATAAAAATTGGGTTCTCCCTTGCCAACAATCTTAATTTTGACCCAATTAAAATGGCGAAGATGAAAGCTTGAACAAAAAATTGAATTGTGCTAGCTAAACCTGAGCGCCAGGGAAGAGGAAGGAGAGGAATGCCTCTCTCTGATTCTAGGAAGCCGCTACCTAGAAAACCAGAATCGGATAACATTTCCTCCACCTTAGTGGCCTCTGGAACTTCTGCAAGGGGAGGAATGCCATCCATAGCACAGCTATGTTCTGGAGCTGAAAGACCATTTGCTCAAAAATAATGCCTACTAGTACAATCTTGAGTGCAATTATTTGATGAATATTTACCTCTCCCACTAGGCTGTAAGCTCCATGAGAGCAGGAACTGTATTGTTTCCCCTTGCCCGTCAAGAGTCATGTAGTAGACATTCCATAAACATTTACTGAATGAATCATGTCTGACATCAGTCTAGAACTTAGCTCCACAGAGCAATTTAATACACTTGTTTCTTTGGACCCTCCAAATCTTGCAAAGTACGTCAAGTGTGTATTGTAGGCAAACGAGTAAAGCAACCCACTTATTTCCCGGCTGAGGACAGTAGACTGGCTATTACAACCATCTCCAGTTTACAGGGGAAGAAAGTAGGGCAAACATTATTCTTATTTTCCAAATGGGGAAAATGAGGGAGGTATTATTATCCCTATTTTATGGATGAAGAAACTGACACCCAGAGGTAGTTATTTGCCTAAATCACAGGGTAAGTTAGTAGTAACTGGATTAGAACCTAAATCTTCTGTCATAGCCTCAAGCTTTTCCCGGAAAACAGTTTTACACGTTCCACTCTATAGGCAATGAGAATGGTTCACAGAAGGCGCTTACTAAAGAATTGGAACACAAGTCAGATTCCTTCCTTCTATTGCAGGACCACCTTTAATGGTGACTTACAAAACATCACATTCACTACCTTACTTGATTCTCGTAACTACTTTCTTAGGTGCACAGGGCAGGTATTATCGATCCTATTTATCTCTGAAAGGCTGAAGTTCAGAGAAGTGAGGAGACTTGATCAAAGTCACATACTGCACAGGTAGCTAGGCCTGGACAAGAGGCCAAGTCCTTGGACTCCTGGCCCAGCATTTCCCCCTCTACTCCACACTGCCTCTCCAGAAATTGCACAATACACACTTTAACTGTAGGGCTTTTAAACTTGGAGACTATCCAAATGAGGCTTTTCTGGAGTGGCTTTGAAAAAGAACTAGAGAAGGCTTTTCTACCTCTCTTCATGAGAGGTCGGAGGAAAGTTGATGACTATGGGGACTGTTTTTCTCCATTGTTTTACTCTTAGACTCGATTCATTGTCTATAAAGCCATTCAAGAATGACATGCCCACCCATGTGGTAAAGCCAAGGTATTGGAGGTCAGGATTCCAATCCTCTCTTTCCTTCACTCCAATTAGTAAAGTAATTATCTCATCACATAGATCTTCTTTAGTGAAAAATGGGTCATAAGATGCCTGGACAATGAGGCCCAACTTGGCTTGTTCTACCAAAGAAAAGCCAGCCAAATCACTTTAGGGGCCAAGTTGTATTAGTGGGCAAGTCTTCACTAGAAAAATTGCTAGGATTGAGAAAAGCTACATTTGCTATGAATAACCACTGACTTCCCCTGTGGGCCTATACCCATGTGACTCCTATTAAGGCCTTACTCACCTCCAGGCCTGTCCGCACTAGAATGTTATAGCCATCAAAGAATTTCTTGGTCATGGAAGTATAGACTTCTCATGACCAACAGACCCTCAGAACCAAAAGGCTCTGGCCTTCCATACTAACTCATGCTAGTCTTGAAATCTAGCCAGAGCTCCTCCTGGGGCTTGGAGGTTCTGTCCATTTCCAGGATGTCCAGAGAAAGCTGAGGTGAACCTTCTTTGAATTTCTTCCATAAAGTGGCTGGGAGGAACTCAGGATTTCCAGGACTGGGGGAACAGTGTGGAAGCAGGGTCTGGTATGCTGAAGCCACACTTTGATCCTCACGGCAGGCCTGGAAGCTCACCATGCTCCTCACCCTGTACATAGTCCACCCTTTTCCACAGGGGATGTTCTAAGACCCCCACTGGATGTCTAAAACTGAGGACAGTACCAAACCATATATATACCATGTTTTTCCCTATACATATATATTTGAGGTGTGACAGCAAAACTAGCAGAATTTCTTTTTCCTCTTTCATGGATAGAAGATTCATTCTTCCTGTAGATCTTAGCAACATCAGGATATGATTTTTTTTCTTTCCTTAAATTGAGAACTTTCACTTAAAGGAAGCACTTTACAGCTTTTCTTTGGCATATGCAAATTGCCAGCATCACTACTCTTTCACACTGGGAGCATTACTAAAGAAAATAAAGGTTACTTGAACACAAGCACTGAGATACCACGACAGTCAATCTGATAACCAAGCCGGCTACTAAGTCACTAACGGGTGGGTAGCATATAGAATGCTGGACAAAGAGATGATTCACATCCCCAGCAGGATGGAGCAGGATGGCGCAAGATTTCATCACACTACTCAGAATGGCACGCAATTTAAAACTCGCTATTGTTTATTTCTGGAATTTTCCATTTAATATTTTCCGACCGAAGTTGACCATGGGTAACTGAAACTGCGGAAAGCAAAATCGTGGATAAGGGGGGACTACTGAATACACTTTCCCATCAGGACTGTACAAATAGCTACCTCAGGGTGACATCAGTTCAAGACTCCGACACATGTCCTGTGGAGTTCCCATCTCCCACAGAAGAGATGTGGAAGGTACTGCAAGACTCTGCTGTTTTGGATTCCTCACTGAAAAGTGAACAGGGCACTAGACTTACAGTTGGAGGAGCCACTGAGTCCTTGCTTTGCCACTCACAGGCCGTGTGACTTGAATTTTTCTGAGAGTCCCTTCTTCCATCTGCTGGATGAGAATAATTGTTCCTGCCCTTCCTACCTCACATGGTTTTTGTGGGGATCAAAGGAGATCACACATGTGTGGGAGAACTTTATAATCTGTGAAATCCTAGCAAATATAAGCAATTGCTAGGATTGATAGCAGTAGAGATAGAGACCATTTCCAGAAGAATTCAATGGGCTTGCTCTGGAAGCTTGGCTCCCAAATAGCACTGTGGAGCCAGGACCATAAGCACTCTCTGAGTCATTTGTCTGCTTGTCTAGGTATAATTTTTAGATGCCTCAGGTGGGCGGCCAGCAGGTAATTACACCTCAAAAAGTATTTATTAGGCACCCACTCTGTACATGTTTGCTTTAAAAGGTAATTGGGAAGCACTTGTTCGCACATGGACTTTTAATGAAATCGATGGCACCAACCACCACCCACCAGCCACTGAAAGACAGGCCTCCTGGCCTGAGGGGCTGAGTGCTGAGCCCTCAAATATTCCCATTAAGGATTCTCATCCGGCCTGCAGAGTCTCCCTGTGTGGTTGGGAAACCAGGCACTAGCAGTGAGAGCCTTTGTCTTCCTCAGCAGTTCTCTTCCAGGAGCAATTTTGCACCATTCCTCTACCCCCAGGGGACAGTTGGCAATGTCTGGAGACATGTTGGTTTGTCACAACCGGGGGGAGGGGAGTTGCCACGGGCATCTAGTGGGTAGAAGCCAGGGATGCTGCTAAACATTCTATGGTGCATGGGACAGTTCCCCACAACCAGGAAGTATCTGACCCAAAAGTTAATAGCACCAAGATTGAGAACCCCTGCTCTACCTTCAAGCCTCAATGCCATCATTTGTTTAGTCTCTAAAGTTCCTTCCAGATTTGAATTTAGATGATTTGGGTGTTGGTTTTTTAAGCCAAGTACAAAAATTTATTGTTCATGGGAATAACTCATTTTTAAGCTAAAAAAACCTTTTTTTTTTTGAGGAAGATTAGTCTTGAGCTAACTTCTGCTGCCAATCCTCCTCTTTTTTGCTGAGGAAGACTGGCCCTGAGCTAATATCCATGCCCACCTTTCTCTACTTTATATGTGGGATGCCTACCAAAGCACAGCTTGCCAAATGGTGCCATGTCCACACCCGGGATCTGAACTGGCGAACCCCCGGCTGCTGAAGCGGAACGTGTGTACTTAACTGCTGCACCACCCAGCTGACCCCTAAAAAATTTTTTTTATTGTGGCAAAAAATACATAACATTAAATTTACCATCTTTTTTTTTTTTTTTTGAGGAAGATTAGCCCTGAGCTAACATCTGCTGCCAAGCCTCCTCTTTTTGCTGAGGAAGACTGGCCCTGAGCTAACATCTGTGCCCATCTTCCTCTACTTTATACGTGGGACGCCTCCCACAGTATAGCTTGCCAGGTGTTGCCATGTCTGCACCCAGGATCCAAACCAGCCAACCCCTGGCTGCCGAAGCGGAACGTGCAAACTTAACTACTGTGCCACCGGGGTGGCCCATAAATTTACCATCTTAATCATTTTTAAGTGTACAGTTCAGTAGTGTTAAATATATTCACATTGTTGGTAAACATATTTCCAACAGGCGATTTGTTTTTGACTTACCGCAATTATTCAACAAATACTTTCTAAGCAGTTACCAGTCTGAATACGTGGAGATGTGAAAATGAGTAAGACTCAGTCCCTGCCTTTAAGGAACTGTGTGGAGAAGTGAAGACACGTATGTGGACACAGAGCTGACAACACCGAGAGAATAGAGGTCACATGAATGCTACTACAACATATGACAAGATATTAGGGATGGAAAAGGTCACTGGCCTGGGCTGTTTAGAAAAAGCTTCCTGGAAGAGGGGAAGCGTGAGACAGATACTGATGAGTAATAGACTCAAATCAACAGAGAGAAAAGGAAAAGCATTGGCTGGTCGACAAGCAGGTCAGACTTGGGCTGAATCGGGCAGTTCTTTTCATTACCTGATCAGTCCAATCTAAATTTCTGAACCAGAATTAGTGAATGTGTGTGTTTGGGTTGGGGATGGGAGGGGAGGTGGGGATGGTGGTGGATGAGCTCAAGGAGAGACAGAAATTAACATTTATTGAATATATCCCATAGGATACTGGCTTTATTTTAATACTCCACAAGAAACTTCCATTTTACAGGTAAGTAAACTGAGAATTAACTCGTTCCAGGTTACAAAGCCTGTAAAGAGGGAAGCAGTTTACAAACTCAAGACCATCTCCAGAGCACCTCCTCTTCTGCTAGATCATTGATGGTTCCTCCCTTTTTACAACACATTGATGCAAATCATGAAAAAATTCATTATATCCTTTCTGCTTCCAGCGTCAGGGCCACTTAACAAATGCTTCCTTATCCCTAAGGCAACCTGACCTGCCTATGTCACCCCACGCAGAATTGTACTCTAAAGAAGCAGCTAAAGCAATTACGTATTTCATAGATGTACAAACAGGCACCTTTAAGATCTAAATATAGAGGAGAAAAGGGCACTAATAATTCTGCAGCAATGGTACTCTCTCTGGGTGATCTGCCTTCACAGCATGCAGCTCAGTGTGAGGTTGCCCAGAACATCCTCAGGCATATTGTGAAACTCTCTCCCCAGAAGTGATGTCACTGCTAATGCTGAGGATATTTAAAGCAGGGAGCAAACCAATGGGAGGACTCGTGACTGTGACAAAGGATGAGGAACGAGATGTGATCAATAAAAGCTTTTCAGCTCAAACTTCATTCATTCTATGAATAAAACAGCTTAAAATAGACTTGAGGGATAATTTTGTTTCTTAGAAATAGAATTTGTCAGTGCTCAGCACAGGGCCTAACTTAACGTGCTCACCGAGTGTTTTTGAACATCAAAATATGGACCGGTCCCAAATCCTATGACCAGCAGCCCCCACCCCTGTCCCAGGGAGCAGCCTGCAGTTTCTCATTCCCAGATCTCCAGGGAGAAGGGGATTCTTCAGTAGGCACATTCTGGGAGGGGAACAAGGCAACAAGGCATGTCTTCCTGCTCTGTATGCTCAGCCAGGAGTTAAAAATCGGAAGGGAAGAGCTCTAGCCCCCTAGGTTCCTGATTGCTTGTTGTTTTCGGTAATTTAGAATATATTCTTGGGATTATTTGCTCATGCCTACTTTTTTGACACCTCCTCCCCACCCCAGACAATAACAACAACAAAGCAACAAGAGCGACCATAGAAATCCCTTACGCATTTCTTTGTAGGCAGCCAGGCTGCTAGATTAACCCTCAGAAGAAAGCAGGAAACCTTGATAGCCGGACAACTTGAGAAGCCCCAACCTGTATGCCCATACCTCCATGCCACTTCAATAAGCCGATTCAGTTCAGAAAGGTCGTGTATGTGGTGCCGGCCTCTCTGAGAAGGTCATCTGATCTGGGTACAGGGTGTTCTTGTTGTTGTTTTTCTAAATCAAATGGGCTATTTGGTTCGTTTCTTGGACATAATTTTTTACCTACTGGGTTCCTATTTTCTTTCCCCAATCCTAAGCGTCTCCTGCTAGTCATTCATTCTGTATAACTCTGCTCTTTGAGAGAACATATTATAGCCCTGTCAGGAGCAGGCTCAACCTGTTCTTTGAGCTCCCTGGTTCCTGGAGGCAGGAAGCATGCAACAGGATCCCTGATACCAGCCACCCTGAGCTCCATCCGGTAGAGTATTTTGGTTAAGCCCAGAAGCTTCAGAATTCAATGACCTAGTGGGAATCCTGGCTCTGTCATTGCGCAGTTACTTATTCAGTCAAATCCTTCCTTTTTATAACGGTACTTATTTCATGGGGTTAGGAGAGCGTATTCATAAAGCACTGATCGGGTACTATGTACCCGGTGCACAGTGCTCAATGAATGCTAGCTACGTATGATTATTACTACACCGCTGAGTACAGCTTTTCTCTATTCACCAAGATGTGTTTTGTTTTGACAAGCCTCCTAGTTGGCTTCTGTCTCAGAGTTTTCTTTGAGGACAATGAGAGTTTTAAATATGTTTTCATCCTGAATGACCAAATCCTAATCCCTCCATGTTTAAAAAAAAAAAAATTGGGGCCGCCTGGTGGTGCAGTAGTTAAGTGCGCACATTCCACTTCGGCGGCCCGGGGTTCGCAGGTTCAGATCCTGGGTGCAGACATGGCACCACGTGGCAAGCCATGCTGTGGCAGGCGTCCCACTTATAAAGTGGAGGAAGATGGGTGCGGATGTTAGCTCAGGGCCAGTCTTCCTCAGCAAAAAGAGGAGGCTTGGCAGCAGATGTTAGCTCAGGGCTAATCTTCCTCAAAAACAAAACAAAAAAACAAAAATTGAAGTATAAACTCAAAAAACAATTTTCATATCCCATCCCTCTGGTTAATAGCCAATAGACATTTTGGGGATTAGAAAGCTAATACATCATATTAGAGACTACAATGTAAAATCTTCTAAAGTGGTGTAAAACACATGGGTCTGAAAATCTTTTGGACTTGAAATTTTTCCAAATCAGCCCAGCGCCATTTCATTATAGTTATACCTATAGCCACACTTCTTTGTAGACAAACAGCCTTAAAAAAAAGTTTTTCCTCAAGTTTTTTGAAATCAGACATCCATGGTCTTTCCAGACAATCTCAGAGTTATGGTCCTCCATGGCTCTCTCCCCCACCACACAGGACACACCAGTCTCCCTCCCTCCTCTCCTGTTACCTATCAGAAATGGGGAATGGCTAAGAGCTTTGGCCATGGAGTCAGCCTATCTCAGTAGTCAGCTGTGTGACCCTGGGCAAATTACCTGCCCGCTCTGAGACTCAATTTCCTCATGCTTAAAATAGAGACAGTTATAATATCTACTTCCATAGGATTGTGGTCAAGATTAAATGAGGTAATATGTAAAGAGTTTATAGCACAGGAACTGGCACTTAGTAAGAGCTCAATAAATATTTTTTTTTTAAACATCTTGTTAGTTGGGAGAGAGTGATCTAGTAGCTAGACCTGCATCCAGGATTGCTCTGCAGCAAATATACCAAGTTCCCTGTAAACATACATTGTGCTAAAAACAAAAAGGTCTGACATATTATGAATATTTTTGTTTAGGCTGAACAGCCCGCCCGGTGCCTTCAGATCTAGATTCTGGGTTTGTACCTGAACGCAGAACTCATATAATTCACCTAAACAGCCAGGAACCCTTGGGTACCTCTACCGTGGCTGGGAACAACGCTGGTCCACAGAGGAGAGGTAGGCATGTGAAGGGGTTAATGGGAGCGTGGTGTGTGCGGGTCAGATCCTGCAGTAGCTGAGCGATACACCCCAGGCTCCGCTGAAGTCTTCCTGCAGTTTTACCAGGAATGGCACCTTCTCCCACTCCCAGCTGATTGCTCAGCTCCCCTTGACCCTGTCATGCATCCTCACCAGGAACACAACACTAACGGCTTCATCTGTAAAAACGAATAAGGAGCTCTGCCCAGGATCTAAAGGAAAGCAGCCCTCTTAGGACATAAAAACAGAAGTAGTAGAGAATAATGCTTAAAAGCTTGATTCAGGATTCAGACAAGCTCTAGGTTTGAATCTTGGCTTCAATACTTTTCAGCTGTGTGACTTTCAACACGTTGCTTATCGTTCTGAGCCCCTATTTCCTTATCTGGAGGCAGGGCTAATAAGCCTACCACATGGGGTTACTGTGAGGGATAAATAAGATAAAGTAAGTGAGGTAATTGGACCAGTGTCTGGCAGAGAATGTTTAATAATGATAGCTATTTACAGTAGTTTTTGTATCATTAATAAATGAATTTTGCTGCTCCTTCACATTCGTGAGATTTTAGGGGGACTCCACATTCACAGAGAAATCTAAGTTCATCTGTTGCTAAGAGGTCCGCTTAGCCAAGTACATGGAGAGCAATAGCGTGGTTACATTAAGGCAAACGTGATGTTAAAAAATTAAAACAGGCCAACCTAACTGTCCAGGTTGATGACATTATTCTTTGCTTAAAGATTTTCAAGCCAGGATCCCAACAGCCCTTCAGATAAACACTTACTACGACTGCCTTCAGATTCCTGTCCAGAAGTCAATTAAATTCAACCATCATGTGAGTTATCGTTCCATGTCAGGCCTTCTGCTAAGCACTAAAGATTCAGAGATGTATTAGACACACTTTTTTTCTTGCTTTTTTCTCCCCATATCCCCCCAGTACATAGTTGTATATTTTACTTGTGGGTCCTTCTAGTTGTGGCATGTGAGACGCTGCCTCAACATGGCCTAATGAGTGGTGCCATGTCCACGCCCAGGATCCGAATCCTGGGCTGCCGAAGCGGAGCACGTGAACTTAACCACTGGGCCACGGGGCCGGCCCCAAGACACCTTTTTTTGCTCAATGAAATGGTAACAGTTTAGTTGTTGCTCTTTTACCTACAAAATCTCCCAGAACCATCTTCTCTACTCCATCTTTCTCCACATCCTTCAAGATGCTTCTCAATCTAGATCTGGGTGAGAACTTCTCTCTCTTTGTGCTCCCCACCATTCACCCAACTCTGACTTCCTTCAGCTTTTACACAACTCAACCATATTATTAATTTTCAGTATTCTCTGTTTAACACGTATGAATCTCATCTCCCCAATCAGATTATAAGTAACTCTAGGGCATGAGTCTTCTGTTGGCTCATTTTATATTCCTGTAACACCTGCCATTCTGTTATTCCTACTTTAGATCATCGATGATGATTGTCAATGAAATTTTATGAGCTTATATGAAACATAGTTTAACTTATCTCTCTAAGTCAATTGGGCATGAGATAGATTTGAGGCAATTGCTACTTTCCCACACCGTGTCGCCTGATTCACTTAGGAAATTTCCTTTCTGTTTTTGCTGTCTAATTCTCTTTCTTCCACAGTGTTGATGTTGAACACAAGATTGCTGATTTCTGCATGGAAAATGCCATTTCTATTTTTACATTTGGTCTTGAAAAAACTTGAATCACTATCAGCCACTTGGAAACCCTTCTAGAAGAGGACAAGGCATCTGCTCAGCACATTTGCAACTCAACAGCCCTGCAGGAGGGGAAGTGGAAGGGATTTTGCCCCCATTTCATCTACTTAAATAGAAGTAGAAAAGTGCCTATTAACTCTACAAGGATACTTGCACACTAGAAAAATATTCTGATTTCTCTGAAATCACGCATTTAGGATCTCTTTTCACCACAGAACACCAGAGGTATTACTCTTGTTCTGTAATGAACAGAGTATTGGGGCTATTCTCACACTGAACTGCCATCCATGAAGTTATGGACAAATCAGTGGTAACATTCATCCAACTGAAACTGTACATCTTATACCTGAACACTCTCATTTCTTCATAGTCTTAGAAAAATGTTAAAGAGACCAAAAAAACCCTCAGTATATAGGAAAATATCTCCTACCCTTGAAGACCTGCCCATATGTAGGAGCAGGTGAGCAAGGCTGAGGCACAAAGGATGTTTGATTACGTTTGTGTGCATGTGGGTGTGCACATCTGTGTATGAATCAGAACCTTCCCAAAGGGAGGAAATGCTTAATCCTATCAGTCAAACTGGTGAAAGAGGTAACAGGCTCTGGGCTAATTATAGACCTTAAATTGGCGTGTGCTGTACCTATTGAGTACTTTGCTGATCTCACTTTTTAGAGCAATTGAAACAAAGGAGAGGCAAAGAAAAGGTAATAAGAGATTCAGACCATGACTACAATTGTTTAAAATAGCATTGCCTTTCTTACAACTGTAGACACCTGGAAAACCTCCTGGAGTCAGATAATTAGACAAAGTGGGATGCCATTTCGAAAACAGAGTGGAGATAACATGACCACTGAGATCTGGGTGTAGAGGTGAAGAGGATTATCTGAATACTGTACTGATTTTATTTGATTTCAAGGATGTTCTCCAGTGTCACTGTTGCTCAGGTGCCAAAACGTCTCTGTGCTACTGCATGAACCCTGGGGTCGTCCAGAGAAACTGGTTCGTGGGCACCAGGACACAATAAACCTTCAAAAGGAACTCTGGAGAGATGACATGGCAACATATCTGGCTTGATCGCCCTGCACCCCTTTCTCTGTGAAGAAGGTAGAGCCCTCTACCAAAGACAGGGAAGAAACTCTCACCCTCGGAAGTGAGGACAGTAATGAGCTATTGCCCATGCATCTCTAGGGCCTCTCTGGAAAGAGGAGGATGGGCTGTCCAGAGATGGAGCCATATCTGGGACTCCCTGCCCAGTAGAGCACAGTTAGGGGTTGGAGTGGCCTGGACTGGCGCTCCCAGGGACACCCAGGCAACCCAGCTTCAAAGCCTCCCAGCCAGGACACATTTTACTGGTCAGTTCCTCCTTGACTCCACATGCTAGGTACTCCCATCTCCCTTCAAGAATCTCACAGGGTCTTCTGTGGATATTAAGAGCCAGGTGGACTCCACTAGGCAACTAGAGAAATTGCAAACTATACATTTATAGAAAGGCACAAGCTGTCTCTACTTTTCTTCCATAATTTATTTCCTCATCTGTGAAATGGGAATAACAGCCCTGTCACATCTACTTCACAAAGTGATAGTGCTAAGATGCAAAAGCTATAGAAAGGCAAGGCATTAGTACCGCTGTCATAGCTATTTTTACTATTACACATCCCTTAGGTCCATAGTTTCAGATAATATAAAACAACAAAATACTTACTAAATACATCTCAAAAGCCAGTCCACAGCTTGCCGAGGTGGCTGCATAAAAGCTTGTTAAAAATTCAGGTTCCCTATCCCAGCCTTAAGCCTGCTGAATCTGAACCTTCAAGTGTGGAGCCAGGAGGGAGACCTGTATTTTCAACAAGCTCCCAGGCAATGCTGACCATCAGCCAAGTGTGTGACCCAAGTTTGCTCATTCTATGAACACTGGAAGAACCTCAGCCTGGTTTGGAGGAAGAGATGTAACGACATAGACCACTTCCTACGCCTCTCAAACTTGACCAGTAGGGATAGGTTACAGCACAGGTGGATGACAATTCTTTTCTATGGGAGTAAGCAGCAAAAATAGCACTTTAGAGGGGTTAAGGTTCCACAGGAGGACCACCAGAGAGGGGGAGGAGTGGTTGGTGGGAAAAGGAATTGGACTCACCTACAATGATACCACAAGCACTGACCAATCCAATCTCCTTCTTCAGGGCTACTCCACCCCCTCCGGAACCAGTCTCGGGGCTGGCGTCCGACTGGCTCCCACCTGGGTGGTTCTTTTCAGTGTTGTTTCGGTGCCTGGCTCCTTTTTCCATCTTTCTCAGTAGGATTTCAACCTCCGAAAGGTATCTCTCTTTCTAAATGCGTGTGGGTGTAAATATATTTAGAGAGAGTGCCTTTCAAATTGAAACGTCCTTTCCTGAAATAAGGACCACTCCTACCCTCTTAAAAAAGACCCAGGCAGTTAAAAGAGAAAACTGAATATATTTCTACTCCGTGTTGACACTTTCTTGTCATTCGTGCTTACAAGCAAGGAAAGTGTTGTCAAAAGGGGGGAAAAGGACATAGATATTTAAATATAAAAATAGAACTGTACCAGCTCCTCCGGCTGGAATTCTCATGAAAGGGATGTAGATCTTCAGAAACCAGGATGGTCCTGCAATGTGTACCAGGCAACGGCTTAATTCAGACGCTGCAGAGAGTCTGGATTTCCCTCAGGTCTCCCCCTAAGAAAACAGAGATTGTCTTTACCTCCCCTTAGCGTTTTCTTTTATGATGAAAATAAAAATAGTTTTCATTAACTGAAGAGAAAAAAGGGTAATCCTCCAGTACTTTCTTCTCTTCCAGGAAAACAATTGTGGACCCGACCGGTTTGCTCTAGATCTTGTTTGCACCTGCTGTGGGTTTCTTTTTCCCTCCCGGTCTCCTGCCTTCCGCTTTCTCGAGATGTCCTCTTCTGTCTCGCTTGTCTTCTTGTCCTTGGTTTTCTTCTTCCAGTCTCGGTCCTCACGGCACAGGCTGCCCCATCTCTCTTGGTTACGGAGAGTGGCTCGGGCAGATACGAACGAACGTGCTTCCCTTTTAGCAAGGGGTTTTATGCGCTGAGCTTAGCTCCGCCCCCACCTCCTCGGTTCCGCTCCATCCTTCAATTTAAGATTAGCACACAGCCTCCAGAGATCGCCGAGAAAATGGATTAAAATATTTCTCTTTGTAATGGTCGCTCTCTTTCCATCCTTCTCCTTGTAAGAAGTGGAAGTAAAATCCATCCATATCAACTGTTCCGGGAGAGTTCTATGGCTGGTATAGCGTTACAGGTCAGAAGCATTTGTGAGCTTTGTAAATAAGGGACTGGTGGTCCAGACACTTTAATTCCATCAGAAATACACTAGCGAATGTATTAAAATATTTATGTCTGGATTATTTGAGGACACAGGAGAGAAGATCATAGGGAGTCATCTTCAAGTTTCTGAAAGTAGGGAATCCACGGGTGGGGGAGGGGAGTGGAAAGAAGCATAATGGAAAAGAGGTTCATTTAGTATAACTGTGAGCTGTGAAGAGTAGAGTGGTAACAAAATCACCAGGAAGAGGTGGTAGCCTTACTGTTCACAGCTCTTATTTAGTGTTAGCTGAGACAGGAAAAAATGACTCCCATCCTGGTTCCAGAAAAGAATGACAAAATCTGTGGAATGGGAACTTACACAACTTCTAATATTTTTTGCATTTATAAATTATTTGGAAGGCAGACCAGGGAGGGGACAGGGAGTTATCAATACGTCTCTGATTGTTGTGAAGCAGATTGTTGATGTTAAGAGATGACTAACTTATTACCCTATTGATATTGTGCCTTGGGTCCCCGAAGAATTTCACCCAGTTGAACTGCAGCCTTACAGGTGAGAGCAATGATGTCTATTTATAAGTGTAAAGTCCTTTGAAAAAACAGCAAGAAGCTATATAGCAGACAACACTATAAATCTAAAATAAATTATTTTGAATCTGGATTAAACATATTATGCAAATTACTTGATTTTAAAGTGGGTCTAAAAAATAAAGTTCCCCAAACTGACCACTAAGTACAGAAATTTGATCTCACTTTTTGGAAAATGTTCCAAAAGATTTTAGATTTTAAGTAAAATAAATACTTAATTCCTTAAAATGGGGATGGTTGAACTATTATGCAGCAAAGGCTTTTTCAAACGGGGTAAAGATCAATCAACAGTCTTTTCCACTTTGCCCCTTGATCACTCAGCAAGTATTAAGAGGTTTCAAAGGTTGGGAGTTCAACCCATTCTCCTTGTGCCAGTTCAAGCCTCAGCAAATTGAAAGCCTCAGCAAAAAAAAAAAAAAAAGAAAAAAAGATGGGGAATAGAGATGTGTAAAGGATTTTTAACACAAAGAAAAAAAGAACAGACAAAACAGGGAAAATATAGCACAAAAGTCCACAGGAGGGGATGAGTCACCGGAAATTAAAAAATTTGAGGGGCCGGACTGGTGGCGCAGCAGTTAAGTGCACACATTCCGCTTCAGCAGCCCAGGGTTCGCCGGTTCAGATCCCGAGTGCGGACATGGCACTACTTGGCATGCCATGCTGTGGTAGGCGTCCCACATATAAAGTAGAGGAAGATGGGCACAGATGTTAGCTCAGGGCCAGCCTTCCTCAGCAAAAAGAGGAGGATTGGCAGCAGATGTTAGCTAGGGCTAATCTTCCTCAAAAAAAGAAAAAAACTGAAATTGCCACTGCCGTTCCTGACAACATCAGAAAGCACTGAGGGAAAATTTAATGGATTCGTTTTAAATAAGCCAATTTGAAGACTTCTGCTCAAATTTCAACATCAAGGTATAAAACAAATAATCTTTCTGCTTCTCAAACATGAGTTCTTTCTGTAATGTTTATATTTCTAATTTAAATGATATGCATTTAATATGAGATAAAACATGAATGTGATGAATTTGAGGTCTCTTGCTAAATCCAGTGCAAACTGACCCAATATGGTAAGCTTTAGCCATCTCAGTTTATGAACTAAGAAGCTAAGGGGACTTATGGGATCAAATACATTCTTGGGGTATAATGGTGCTAAGCATACCAAATTGGAAAGGAAGGGTGCTTGAAGATTAACATTTCTATTTCTTTAGCACTTGGAGATTACAAGGGGCCGATGACTGTCTATAAATGGCACAGTGTGAAACCTAGGAAAGGACCGTCCCCTCCTTCAACAGGACCATTTATTTATATTATGTGGCTCTCTTCAGGTTGAGGTCTTGTAAAATAAGCCTTCAGTGTGTGAAAATCCCACATGACTAACATTGAACATAGGAGAGAAAGAAGTCTTGGTGTAACATGTTGAGAAAAATATATAGAAATGATTAACTTAAATTTGTTAAATTTTGAGCACTGAATTCTTTTTTATTCATAACTCTATTCTACGTTTGCCTTGATATCTTTTATTCTACTTTAAACAGTGCTTTACAGTCTACAAACTGTTTTATGCATGATATGTCATTTTTTTCTTCCTCATCAAATACTTTGGGTAGACCAAGCAATCATTTTTTCCTATTTTAAAGATTAGGAAGCTGAGGTTCAGACAAGCATCTTACCTGAGGTCAAAGACAAGACACTTAATCTATTCAGGGACAAGCAGGCTATCAATGGTTTACACTGAGAGCTTTCCCCGGGACAGTACAGCTACTTGCTGAAGCCTCAACTTCTTTTGCCTGAAGGCAACAGAAGACCATTGTTCAGGGCCACGTCCATGTCTTCTTGAGTTGGCGTCATAACTGTGCTTTTTTGAGACCCACCTTGATGCCAACACAACATCTGTTTGGTGAGACTCACACGACCTAATCTGCCCTCCCCCTCAACATTTGCCACCCCCTTCACACAGTCCTCGGTTTTGGCTGTTTTCCAAGTACTTTAGTACAACTCTGTTTCCAGTATCTGGGTGATTGTTTACTGTTGTTTTGCATGCTTAAGATGGGAAGAAATTGATCCTTTTAACCAGGGAAAGGGTTGGTAAGAGAGCTGTTTTCTCATGAATATGGATTTAGAAAGAGAAAGGCTGTGTGAGACTGACACCTACCTCACAAAGAGAGACATGGCATGGGGATATGCTGCTTGTATAATAATTGAACAAAAACACTGTCTGTTCCAATATTCCCCTTTTGAAACAACAAGTAGGAAGTATCTGTTAATGCAAAGGAATAGAACACAAGGCATATTCACTCCATTCTTGACTTTTTTTGGACCCAGTAGACAAGCACTTTATTCTTATTCTTTATAACAGAGCTGTGAAGTCTGAGGTCACTAACAGAGGAACAAGTCTCTTCCTGGAGGGAACTGACAGGCTATGCTCCCACTCCACTCTTCTTCTCACACCTACATGCCCAGAGTGAGAAGGAAACCCTAATGTCGATTAAAGCCAACTTTCCTTCTAGAATCTCAGCAACCACTGCCAAACAGTGGCTTCCTGAGCTAGTGGTTCTAGGAGCCTTTATTTCATTAAAAAATGGAAAGCAGTTGAAAATTAGTGAGCGAGGAGGAAAGAAATAAGAAAAAAATAATCCAAACAGGTCAGAAAGAGAGAAAGGAAGATGACATGAGATGAGTCAGTTACAACAAGCCCTTTTTAGTGTGTGCTCTGTTTGCCTCTTGGACATACTCATCAGTTCAAAGGAGGTTTGATCTTCTAGGTTTTTTTTTTTGAGGAAGATTAGCCCTGAGCTAACTGCTGCCAATCCTCCTCTTTTTGCTGAGGAAGACTGGCCCTGAGCTAACATCCATGACCATCTTCCTCTACTTTATATGTGGGACGCCTACCACAGCATGGCTTGATGAGCGGTGCCACGTCCACACGTGGATCTGAACCGGTGGACCCCGGGCCAACAAAGTGGAACGTGCAAACTTAACCACTGCGCCACTACTGGGCCGGCCCCTCTGCTAAGGTTTATGCAGTCCTGAGAATTTGGATGGAGCAAACTCTGACCTGATGGTCAATTAATTCATGCCCTTCTGGAGCTAATGATGAATCTTTGCTCTGACACTAGAGACAAAAATTCCGGCAGATTACTCTTCCGTCTGCTGCACTTGGCTGAATTCCATAGAGCCAGCCCAGGACTAGTGAGAAAGAAAGAAACAGCCAGGCTGTAAGTCCTGACCTCCTTTGCTAGACCCAGTCTGCCACGGGGCCTTGGTATTCTTCTTTCTAAGGATTTAGGCAACTCCAGTTCTGAGCACTTAAATATTGAAACTTCCACTTCCTGATTGGTTTTCACTGAGGATTTATTTTACCAAAGATGAGAACTCATAGTTTTTAGAATGTGGAAGATAAGCTTCCTGAGATCAGAAATTTGTTTTGTTCACTGCTGTAACCCTAGTACCTCGAATGTGCCAGGCATGGCACTCAATGAATGTGGTTGAATGAATGAATAAGTGGTGATGTACATTAATGCATAATAAATAAATTAATTACATAATAACTAATGAACTGATATCCCAAATAATCGTAGTGAGACGTAGCCCTTGGTTCCTGGGGAGGGGGTGGATTGTAGAAAGACGAGAAAAACATGATCAAAAGTTTGCTTCGAAGATCATTTCACACAGAGCTCAGATCTCAAGCAGGCCCTCAACACGGCCCAGCAATCCTAGTCAACTGACTGTACCACTTACCTTCTCTCTGCAAACCAACACCATCCTCCAAATCCTCACTTCTGGTTGATGTCCTTGCCAATTTTTCATGGAGAAAACAGAAGTAGACAGAAGAGAACTTCCACATCCTCCAACCACTAAATCTGTCAAGCTACCCCTAGCTTTCCCCACATACCTGCCTTCCCTCCCACAGAAACTCATGTGCCATCCATGCTCCTATGTATCTCCCTGACTCGTGCACTAGCTTCCCTGTGCTATCTCACCTACCCAGGGACTTGCTCCTGCAATTGTTCCTCTCTCTCCTGCATCATCAATTTTTCACTCTCTACTAGATTATATCAGCATACGAATGTGCTGTAATAGCGCCCCTTAAAAAAACCCAAATCTAATAGAAGTTTCCTTGACTCCATGTTCCTTTTCAGCTGCCACCCAACTTCTCTGCTCCCCTTTTCACTCCTTCACCTCCATTCATGCTTGAATCCACTGCACCTAAGCTTTCATCCCTGTCATTTTGTCGAATCCATTCTTGTCGAGATCACCAGTAGCCACCACGTGGTCCAGTCTATCGGTAATTTCTCAGTCTTCATCTTATTGATCTCACGGCAGCATGGCTCCTGGGCATCCACTCTCCTGGCTTTCCTCTAACTCACTGGCCACTTCTCAGTCTCCTCCGCTGGATCCTTTTCTCTTCCAAACCTCTCCTCTTCTCAATCCTCCCTCACTACCTGGGTGACCTCATCTAGTCCTCAGACTTTCAGTAGTGTCTATACATGAATATTTCCCAAATTTATAGATCCAGCCCTCATCGCTTTCATAAACTCTAGAGTTAGCTCTCTGTCTATTTGATGTCTCTGTTTAATAGGCAGCTCAAACTTAGTAAGTCCAGAGTGTGCATGCCCCACCCAATATGCTCTTCCTCTAGTATTCCCTACTTTAGTAAATGGCTAAATATCTTGGTGATAGCTATGCTTTTAATTGTTCTTCTTAAGAAACTTTTTTTTATTTTTTAGTCTTTTTTTATTGTAGTAACAGTGGTTTATATCATTATGTAAATTTTAGGTGTCCATTGTTATATATTTCGAGAAAAATTTTTAAAATATAGTTTTATTTCTTTTTACTTTCTTACCAAATCATGATAATTAACTGTGATCTCAAGAAATGTGTAGCAAAGTTGGGAAGGAATTACGAAAGTCTAGTTAGGTGAAAATTTACGGACCCAATCACCTGAAACTTTTGCCAGGCTATGGTGTGGAGATCACTGACGTAAAATCTATAGTGAGAGAATGTGGTCTTTTAGGAAATTTTCAATACTACACAATTTATCAGACTAGTTGAGAAAGAAATTCTAATAGGAATTGGATTACATAGACCTGAGTGTGCGCAATTAATTTATTCACATATTCAGCCAATAATGATCAACTGTTTATTGTGCTGGATCCTGGGGATATAATGGTGAACAAAGATCACCTGCCTTCAAGGACCTCAAGGACCACGGTGATTAATTTTATGTGTCAACCTGACTGGCCGCAGGGTGCCCCAGATTAAACATTATTTCTGGGTGTGTCTGTGAGGGCGTTTCCAGATGAGGTTAGCATTTGAATATGTAGACTTCATAAAGTCAATTATTCTCCCCAATGTGAATGGGCCTCATCCAACCAGTTGAGGGCTTGAATCGGACAAAAGGCAGAGGAAGGAGGAGCTGGCCCCTCTTTGCTTCCTATCTTCCTGCTTGAGTTGGGACATCTCATCTCATCTTCTCCAACCCTCGGATTGGGATTTAAACCAGTGACTTCCCTGGTTCTCAGGGCTTTGGACTCAGACTGAGTTACAGCATCAGTTTGCCTGGGTCTCCAGCTTGCAGACGGGTGATGGTGGGACTTCTCAGCCTCCATAATCACGTGAGCCAATTTGTCATAATAAATCTCTCTTTCTCTCTCTGGATGTATATATCCCTATCTATCTGTCGTCCATCAATCTGTCATCTCCTGCTTGTTCTATTTCTCAGCAGAACCCTGACTAATACAGGGACCTTAGATGCAGACACTTTAGATCTTTCTCTTTCTTCCTAAAGTCCAGGGACAGCTTAGTTACCTTGTCTCCTCAACAGAGGATCACTGAACATTTGAGGAAAGCTCCAGCATGAAAGCCATAGACAATAAAAACATAGAAGATGCAAGGAGCAGAAGAAAACTTTCAACAAATTACAATTCATATACTCAGAAAGGGTGCTTAGAGTGAGAATACAGGACCCAGCTCTGAGCCCTGGTGTTAGTCCCATTAGGTCATACCCATCACTGGGTTGAAAACCAAACTCCTGTCTGTTCCTCAGACAAAACTGTTCTTTCTCCCGTGTTCCCAATTTCCACCCATGGCTGGCATCACACTCTTCATCACCCAGGCCTGAGACCTTCATCTTTCCCTCCCTCTCTCTCCCTTTGTAGCCCCATATCCAGCTGGTCACCAAATCCTGTTGGTTCTGTCTCCAAAAATCGCCTCACAGCTGTCTTCTTCTTCCTGTCCCATAGTTCCTGCCCTATTTCAGAACTACTCATCTCTCTCCTGTCCCATCACAATAGCCTACCAACTAATCTCCCTGTCTGTGACCTTCCATCCCTTCATTCTGTTCCCAGGGTTATGTTTTATAAAATATGGGTTGGTCATATTTCTATCCTGCTCAGAAGCCTCTGATGGTTCTCCATTGTATAACGAAGCAGTCCAGAAGGCTGGCTGAGTGAGCACCACAATCACCACAGGAAGTTTTAACATATATCCTTGCCACAGGGGAAGTGCTCAATAATTTCTCAGGCAGACCTTCTCCTATGGTACCCTCTGGTGGCAACTTCGTGCAATGGCTGGTCTTCATTTTACCCACAAAATTCCCTCTCAGATTCTAATTCAGTCTATCTACCTATTGCTTGGGGGAACCACTAGCTTAGAAAATAAAGTCTAAACTCCTGTATAGAGGCTTCAATCCATCTCTCCAGCTTTTTTTCCCATAACATCTTCTTTTCCTCACCATCCCTTTTGATGCCCCCTTCATTCTTCTCTTCAGTCACACTGGACCGTGCTGTACTTTCCCAGATTGGTGACTTTACTGGTGCTTTTTCTCTGCCTGGACTGCCCCTCCCCTCCACCTCTGCAGGATAAAACTTTCACTTTGTTTAAGGCTCATCGAAATACCTGTTCCTCCAGGAAACCTGCCCAGATCAACCTGATTTCTCTTTTCTCTGTGTTCTCATAGCATTCCATACTTCCTCAGGGAAGCCTTCCCAAATTGCATGCTCTCATCATTCCTGGTGTTTCATCTTTTATAACAGTACTTAATGGTTGTATATTTATTTGTGAGATTTTTAAAAGAATATCTTTTTCTCCTACTGTACTGTAAGTGCCTTGAAGGCAAGGACCATATGTGTTACCATGTACAGTTGGTACATAATATGGAAGCTCAATAATATTTGTTGACTTGGTGAATTTATGTTTCTGCAAGGATCACATATTCTGCTTTGTAGTGTGTGTAACTCTATGTACATTTGCATTCCCTATGAGGTCAGTCTTCTTTTTTTGGTGAGGAAGATTGTCCCTGAGTTAACACATGTGCCAATCTTCCTCTATTTTTTATATGTGGGACGCCGCCACAGCATGGCTTGTTGAGTGGTACTAGGTTCACCCTCAGGATCCAAACCTGTGAACCCTGGACTGCTGAAGCAGAGCATGTGAACTTAAGCACTATGCCACTGCCCAGCCTCAAGTCATAGCCTTTTTGAAGGGACAGATGAAATTTCTTATGTTTTTGCACCCCATCCCTATCCCAACCTCGCTCTGCGCCTGGGATTCAGTAGGATCTTAGATAAAATTGTCCCACTAGAACCCCAGGGGAGGGGCCGGCTTTGCTTTGAAGGCCCAGGGTTCCACCAGTTTGGATCCTGGGTGCAGACATGGCACTGCTCATGAATCCATGCTGAGGTGGCATCCCACGTGCCACAAGTAGAAGGACCCACAACTAAAAATGAAAAACAACTATGTACCAGGGGACTTTGGGGACAAAAAGGAAAAATAAAAATCTTTTTTTCTTTTTAGGAAGATTAGCCTTGAGCTAACATCTGCTATCAATCCTCTTTATGCTGAGGAAGACTGGCCCTGAGCAAACATCCGTGCCCATCTTCCTCTACTTTATATGTAGGACGCCTAGCACAGCATGGCTTGCCAAGTGGTGCCATGTCCACACCCAGGATCCGAACTGGCGATCCGTAGGCCACTGAAGCAGAAAGTGTGCACTTAACCGCTGAGCCACCAGGCCGGCCCTAACAATCTTAAAACAAAACAAAACAAAACAAAAGAACCCCAAACTTCACAAGAGCCAAGACTTTTATTTTCTTTTCTTCCTTCCTATATTCTCAGTGTCTAGAACAGTGCTTGGTCTGTGGCATTTGTTCAGGAAAGCCCTGTTGAATGAATGATTTAATTGCCAGATGGATCCTTCTCCTATAGTACCCAACAGTAGCAACTTTATATAACCACCAGTCATCTTCACTTCATCCCTAAATTTCTCTTTTCCCACTGAGATGTGTTTCCTGTTTGAGTGTGCTACCATGGATCTGGAAGCCAGGTAAGATTCTCCCTGATCATTTCCTTTCCTTTTCCATCATTTATCAAATAGTCACTGAATCCTTACTACACAGCAGACACCACGGAAGGACTGGTAATCCCAAAGCGAAGCTGTAGTCCCAGTCTGGTTAGAGAGAGAGAGGAGTGAACAATTATAACACCGTGAGACAAGGGCCATGGTAGAGTCAGGCAAAGGATGCTCGGGGAGCGCCCCTCAGTGGGCATGCCAGAGTAGGCCACTGGAGAAAGTGACTTCTGAGCTGAGTCTGGAAGGATGAATAGAAGTTAATCAGGAGGATATGCCAGGCAAAGGAAACAGTTTGCACAAAGTCACACAGAGAGAGCGTGATTTAAATTTGATGTGACTGAAGTGCACTGTGCTTTTGACCAAATGTTGAGAGGTGCAAAAAGAAATGTAGATCACGAAGAGCTTGAGTGCCATGCTCTGTAAGTTGTCTTGAAAGTGTCAGGCAGGTTTAAGCAGAGCTGTGATTGGACCTGGCAGCCGCAGTAGGACGAAGTGGAGATGGGCAAATACAGAGGCAGGGAGCAGTTAGGAGGCAGTCAGAGTGATCAAAGCAAGGACAAAAGAGGGACTAAAAGAAAGCAAAGGTGGTAAATGGAAAGACGACGGATTCAAGATATATTTATAAAATGTGTATACTCGAGGAACACTTATATGTCTATAAAATTGCTTTTAGAAAGAATTGCATGGGTGTGCAAAGATAATTGAATAAAGATGTTTATTACAGCATGTTTTTGCAATAGTTAAAAATTAGAAACACTCTATGCATCCATCAATATGGTGTGCCAAGCGGTGCCATGTCCGCACCCAGGATCCGAACTGGTGAACCCCGGGCCACCAAAGTGGAGTGTGTGCATTTAACCACTGCGCCACCAGACTGGCCTCCTCACGTTTTCACTTTTTTTAATGGACAACTAAATGTGATCCTGGATAGAAAAAACTTTTTTTCTCTTTCTATAAAGGACATTTGTGGCACAATTGGAGAAATTTGAATAAGGTTTCTAGATTAGATAATAGCACCATATCAATGTTAATTTCTTGATTTTGATAATTGTACTGTGTTTATGGAAGAGAATATCCTTGTTTATGAGAAATACACGCTGAAATATTTAGGAGTAATGGGGCATTATGTCTGCAACTTATTCTCAAATGGAACAGAAAACAGTAACAATAGAGAGAATAACAAAGCAAATAGGGTAAAATGTTAACATTTGGGGAATCTGGATTAAAGTAAACAGGAATTCTTCTATATTTGCACTTTTCTGTAGGTCTGAAATTATAAAGTTAAATGTTTTTTAAAAAGGTATAAAACAATATAAAGTATGCTACCATTTGTGTAAGGGGAAAATGGAATATATATAAATATATGCATTTATTTATGAATATATAATGATCTTTGGAAAGATACACAAGAATTAGCACTATCGGTGGCCTTTGGAAATGAGAATTTGGTGTCTGGGAACAGTTGAAAAAGGAAGACTAATTTTTCATTATATGTCCTTTGATAGCTTTTGAATTTTCACTAAGTAAATGATTTGCCTATCTAAAATAAATATAATTTAAAATAATAAAATATTTTGTACAATGAGGAATTGCAAGCATACTCAGAAGTAGAGAGAAGAGTACAATGAACTCTCATATCCTAGATCATTACCCAGAGTCTACCATTATCAAGATTTTGCCACATTGCTTTATCTATCCTTTCCCACTCCCTGTATTTCTTTTGTCTTCTTTGCTGAAGTATTTTAAGATTCCAGACATCATTCCATCCCTATAAATCTCAGTAAGCATCTCTTAAAAATATGGACATTTTCTTACATAACCACAAGGCAATTATCACACCTAACAAAATTAACAATAATTCTTTGGTATCAACTAATATATCCAACCCATAACAAAATTTCTTCAGGTGTCAAAAAAGGACCACATACTGTATATAGACACTGTACTCCAGCTGAATTTATTTCTCATGGGATATAGGTTAACAGTTCTGAAACTGTTTTACATATATACATTACATATTTACATATATACTGGGGTTGATCAAATAAGTACATGTATAACTGATGTTGGGAGTCAGGGTTCTCACTGTCAAAGAGAAGTAAGAAGGGAAGAAAGCAAGAAGGGAAGCCTAGAATGAACACTGTACTGGATTAGGATCAGAGACATCAGCATGAACTCAGGTTTAGCTTAACATACATGCAGATAAAGAGATACAAACAATGATAGATATGTATGTTTACATGAATTAGTACCCATGCATATATTACCTAGTACTGTCCACTCAGAGGATCTAGAAGCAACGAAATCACCGTAGCAATGAGCACACCTTGTGCCCAGATTTTGGTTTCAAAATACCATTCTTCAATAAAAGCAACCAAGGATCCTTGGAGAAATGTCTGATTTTAGAACTGGGGCAAGAAAAATACAAAATAAGTCTGGAGCACCTTGTAATACCAAAAATGAAAGAAGTGTTTAAAATTTCAAAGGGATGGAGGAATCATCCTGAAAGAGCTCCCCAATAGCCAAACGGAATAATTTGAGCAACAAAATAAATAGCATAGTATTAGATTATAATCCAAAGTATACATGAATCTATACTGATATAAATAAGTGATCGAATACATAACTGAGTGGTGGAGTAGAAACAAATCTTCTTTACAGAACAATTCCAGATTATTCTGGAATGTACAAGCTAATGTCATGAGATACTCTTTCTTGCAGGGGGTGGTGCTTAACCACTTCTCCCCGACTTTGAGGGTGGGCTGGACTTGTAGTCTTGCTTCCAAAGAATGTAGAAAGGGAAAATATTGAACTTTAAACTGGAGACACCTGGCAAACACGACCTTAACCAGGTGATCGAGATTAACATCACCAATTTGTCATGTGGATATCAGGTACCCCCTGATGTTACGTAATGAGAAGGTACTTCACCTTTGTGGTATTCTTCTTAAAATTGTGGTAGCACAATGCTGTGCAATCATCACCTCTAGTTCCAAAGTTTTTCATCACCTCAGACAGAAACTCTGTGCCCATTAAGCAATGACTTCCCATTCTTTCCTTCTCACTGTCCCTGCTAACCTCTAATCTACTTTCTTCTCTACGAATTTGACCATTCTAGGTATTTCATATAAGTGGAATTGTACATTTGTCCTTTTGTGATTGGCTTATTTCACTTAGCATAATGTTTCCAAAGTTCATTCATGTTGTAGCATGTATCAGAACTTCATTCTTTTTTATGACCAAATAATATTCCATTGTATGTGTATACCACATTATTTATCTGTTGATGGACACTTAGGTTATTTCCACCTTTTGGCTATTGTGAATAATGCTGCATCAATATTGTGAACATTGACCTGTTTGAGTTCCTGTTTTCATTACTTTTGGGTGTATATGTAGAAGCGGAGTTGCTGAGTCATATGGTAGGGTAGTTGTATGTTTAACTTTTTGAGGAACTGCCAAACTGTTTTCCAGCAAAGGCGCCATTGTGCATTCCCACCAGCAATATACGAGGGTTTCAGTTTCTCCACATTCTCCCCAACTTGTTGTTTTCCTTTTAAAAAAATTATAGCCACCCTAATAGGTATGAAATAGTATCTCATTGTGGTGTTGATTTGCATTTCCCTAATGAATAATGATATTGAGCATCTTTTCATGTGTCTGTTGGCCATCTGTATATCTTCTTTGTAGAAATTTCTATTCAAGTTCTTTGCTCATTTTTTAACTGAGTTATTTGCCTTTTTGTGTTGAGTTGTACGAGTTCTTTATACATTCTGGATATTAAACCCTTATCAGATATATGATTTGCAAATAATTTCTCCTATTCTGTAGATTACCTTTTTGGTCTCTTGATAGTGTCCTTTGATGCACAAAAGTTTTTAATTTTAATGAAGTTCAGTTATCCTTTTTTTCTTTTGTTGCCTGTACTTTTGTCATAATTAGAAACCATTGCCAACTCCAAGGTCATGAAGATTTGCACCTATATTTTTTCTAAGAGTTTTATGTTTTTGCTCTTATGTTCAGGCCTTTAATCCATTTTTAGTTAATTTTTGTATATAGTATAAGGTAAAGGTCCAACTTTTTTTCTTTTTTCATATGGATATCCTATGTATTGAAGAGACTATTATTTCCCCCACTGAATGGCCTTGGTTGGCATCTTTGTTGAAAATCAGTTGATCACAGATGTGAGAGTTTACGTCTGGATTCTCAGTTCTAATCCATTGGTCTATATTTCTATCCTTATTCCAGAACCACACTGTTTTGACTATGGTAGCTTTGTAGTAAGTTTTTAAATTGGGAAATGTGAGTCTTCCCATTTTATTCTCCTTTTTCAAGATTGTTTTGGCTATTCTGGGTCCTCTGAAATTCTACATGAGCTTTAGGATAAGTTTTTCAATTTCTGTAAATAACACCTTTGGGATTTTGATAGGGATTGCACTGAATCTGTCTATCACTTTGGGTAGTATTGTCAACAATATTAAGTAGTTTTCCATGTACAAGTCACCTCCTTGGTTAAATTAGTCCTAAGTATTTTATTCTTTTTGATGCTATTATAAATGGAATTGTTTTATTAAGGACAACTGATTTTTTTTTTTTTTTAGGAAGATTAGCCCTGAGTCAACGTCTACCGCCAATCCTCCTCCTTCTGCTGAGGAAGACTGGCCCATCTTCCTCTACTTTATATGTGGGACACCTACCACAGCATGGCTTGCCAAGCAGTGCCATGTCTGCACCCGGGATCCGAACTGGCACATGTGAACTTAATCGCCACCGAGCCGGCCCCTGGACAACTGATTTTTGACAAAGGCAATTTAGTCATTCTTTTCAATGAATGATGCTGAAAACATTGGATATCCATAAGAAGAAAAAAAAAACCCAAAACTAAACAACACACACATATACACAAGAGAACTTTAATCCACACCTCATACCATATAGGAAAATTAACTCAAAATGAGTCATTCCTAAATGTAAATCCAAAACTATAAGTCTAGATTTTTGAAATTTCTAGAAGAAAATAAGGGAGAAAATCTTTGTGACCCTGGATTAGGCAAAGATTTCATAGATATGACACCAAAAAATTCTCCATATAAGAACAAATTGATAAATTGGACTTCATCAAAAGTAAAATCTTCTGCTCTTCAAAAACCACTAGTAAGAGACTAAAAAGAGTTGGGGCCGGTCCTGTGTGTAGTGGTTAAGTTTGGTGTGCTCTGCTTCAGTGGCCTGGGTTTGCACGTTTGGATCCCAGGCATGGACCTACACCACTCGTCAGCGTGCTGTGGTGGTGACCCACATAGAAAATAGAGGAAGATTGGCACAGATGTTAGTTCAGGGCTAGTCTTCCTCAGCAGAAAAAAAGAGAGAGAGAGAGAGACTGACAAGACAAGCCACAGACTGAGGATGTATTTGATAAAGGAGTTTCTTCAGGATATATGAAGAACGCTCAAAATCAATAATAAGAAAATAAACAACCCAGTTAAAAATGGGCAAAGGATTTGAACAGATACTTCACCAAAAATACATATACAGATGGCAAATAAGCATATGAAAAGATGTTCCCCATCATTCGTCATTAGGGAAATACAAAACCACAATGGGATACTACTATACACCTATGAGAATCATTAAAATTAAAGGAATAAACATACTAAGTGCTAGAAATAATGTGGAGAACCTGGAACTCTCATACATTGCTGGAGGGAATGTAAAATGGTGCAACCACATTGGAAAAGTTTGGCAGTTTCTTCAAAGGTTAAATATGTACTTACCATACCTACTATATGATCTAGCCATTCAGCTTCTAGGTATTTACCCATGAGGAAAGAAGGCATATGTCTAAACAAAGACGTGTACATGAACATTTATAGCAGCTTTATTTGTAATAGCCTCCAACTAGAAATAACTCAAATGTCCATCAACGGATAAGGGATAAAAGAGTGTATATACATACATTGTGGTAAATGCAAAAAACGAAATACTACTCAGCAACAAAAATGAAAGAACTATTGACACATACAACAACATGCATGGATCTCAAAATCGTTATTCTGAATGAAGGAAGCCAGACAAAAAAGAGTATATATGATTCTATGTATATAAAACTTTAGAAAATGCAAACTGATCTGTATTGATAGAAAGTACCTGGGTTACCTGGGGAGAGAAGTGTGGAGAGGGTTAGGAGAGATGGTTTACAAAGGAGCAGAGGAAATTTTCGGGATGATGGATAGCTTCACTATCTTTATTGTAGTGATAGTTTAAAGGGTGTATATATATGTCAAAACTTATCAAATTGTACATTTTAAATGTATATAGTTGATTGTATGCCAATCTAGCTCAATAAACTTGTTTAAAGTCACCAATCTGATGTACAGTTAAATTCATTTGTTTTAGTCTCCTCCCCTCCAATTTTTAGGAATTGCTTTTTAATTCTATTTTTGAATATGTAAAACAATCATATTTCCAAAGACAATATATATAACAAGTTAAATTCAGGCAAGTCTTCCTTCTATATTGTCACCTCGACAATGTTACCTTCCTACCTCTGTAGGTAACTTTTTTTTAGTAATTTTTGTTTAATCTTCTAGTGTTTCTTTTTGATATATCTTGCTAGCTCCCCTTTCTTAAACAAAGAATTGTATATTATGTAATCTTCTACCTCTTTTCTTTCTACTTGACAATAAATTCTGGAAATTGCTTCAAATTAGTGTATAAAGATCTTTCTAATTTCTTTTTATGTCTGCATAATATTCAACTATGATTTGTCACTGATAAATAAATACTTAGGTTGTCAGCAATCTTTTGCTATTATAAATAGTACAGCAAAGAACAACCTTGTTCATAATTGATCTCATACTTTTGGCAGTGTATCTTTGGGACAGAGTCCTAGAAATGGGATTATTGGATTAAAGGATAAATACATAGGTAATTTTCCAAGATAGAGCCATATGCACTGCAGAGCAGTCATACCATTTGGCATTCTCATCAACAATATATGAGTGTCCCTGTTTCCCCATAACCTTGCCAAGGGTATTTTATGAAATATCTGGATTTCTGGAAATCTGATAGACGGAAAGTGGTACTTTGATGGCGTTTTCACTTGCATATCTCATTAAAAGTGAGGTTAAATATCGTTAATATGTTCAAGGGCCATTTTTATGTTTTTTGTGAGCTGTTTATGGCTTTTGCTCAAATGTGTAAGTCATTAGCTTTCTTTTTAAAAAAGTTCTTTATATATTAAAGCTATTAGCACTTTGTGATTTAAGTGGAAGATAGTATTTCCCAATCTGTCACTTAGTTTTTGACTTGGTCTGTGGTAGGTTTTGTGTTTGTGTGTGTGTGTGTGTGTGTGTGTGAGAGAGAGAGAGAGAGAGAGTTTGGCCAAAAAAAGGTCTTCTATTTTTATGTAGTGAAATTTATCAATCTTTTCTTTTATTGCTTCTAGATTTTTGGATCATAGAAATATTTCCCCCACTCCTAGGTTGTAAGTATTCTCCCATGTCTTCTTCTAGTGCTTGTATGTTTCACTTTTTATCTTTAGATTTCTGACCCATTTGAAATTTACCCTGGTGAAAAGTGAGATACAGACCCAATCTGGTATTTTTCCAAATGGCTATCCAGTTGTTCCAACTTTATTTATTAAAAAAATTCAACTCCTCCCCCTCATTGAATTCCCCACCTTTATCATAAATTAAATTTTCCAAATGTACATGCTTCTATTTCTGGACTTTCTATTTTATTAGTCTGTATGTTTATCTATGCACCAATATCACACTTCTTAAATTATAGAGGCTTTATAATATGTCTTAATATTGGGTGTGGCTAGCTTCCCACCCCACATGACACTAAACATTTTCAGGGTTTTCCTGGATATTGTTGTTTGTTTGTTTGGTAGTTTTCCATACGACCTTTATAATCAATTTGTTTAATTCCAGAAAGACAACTTGTTGGTGTTTTTTATTGGGATCATGTTAAACTTATAAATTAACTTAGGGAGAATTGACACCATTAGGATATTGACTCTTCCTAACCAAACACAAGACTTGCTTTTCCATTTGTTTGTGTTGACTCTTGTCTCTTTCAGTAATGTTTTGAAGCTTTCTTCATATCTATTTGCATATTTCTGTTAAATTACTGCCTTAGCACTTTAATTAGAGTCTTTTCTCCCATTATATCTTCTAAGTGGTTATTATTTAAATATGGAATTGTATTTCTCTTCATTAATTTTACAGCCTGTTACTTTACTAAATTTTTAAATTACTTATAGAAGTTTTCCCATTGATTCTCTTGGATTTTTCAGCTATACAATAATACAATCTGCCAAAAAAGGTTTTTGTGGTTTTTTTTTAAAGATTTTTTCCTTTTTTCCTTTTTCTCCCCAAAGCCCCCCGGTACATAGTTGTATATTCTTCGTTGTGGGTCCTTCTAGTTGTGGCATGTGGGATGCCGCCTCACTGTGGCTTGATGAGCAGTGCCATGTCCACGCCCAGGATTCGAACCAACGAAACACTGGGCTGCCTGCAGCGGAGCGCGTGAACTTAACCACTCGGCCACGGGGCCAGCCCCCAAAAAAGGTTTTTTCATCTTATCTTTTTTTGTGTGTGTGAGCAAGATTGACTTTGTGCTAACATCTGTTGCCAATCTTCCCCTTTTTGCTTGAGGAAGACTGTCGCTCAGTTAACATCTGTGCCAATCTTCCTCCATGTTTTTTTCTTTTTTATGTGGGATGCTGCCACAGCATGGCTTGAGGAGTGGTGCTAGCTCTGCACCCAGGATCTGAACCTGCAGACCCCAGGCTGCCAAAGCGGAGCCTGTGAACTTAACTTCTACACCACTGGGCGGCCTCTATCTTATCCTTTTAAAGTAATGTTCAATACCATGTTGAATGGTAGCGGTATTCTTGTCTCATTCTTAACTAGCAAGAATGCCTCTAGTGTTTCCTTGTTAAAAAACATGCTAGCTTTGCAAACACATACGCACATAGCACTTTAATTATGTTAAGGAAATATCTATTGATTCTTACTTCACTGAAATTTTAAATCAGAAATGGATGTGAATTATGACAAATGCTTTATTGGCAACTGTGGAGGTGATTGTATAATATTTCTTCTTAGAAATATTACTATAATAAATTACATTAATGGTTTTCCTAATACTGAACCATCCTTTCATTCCTGTAATGAACATCACTTGGTTATACATAATGTATACTTTAAAAAAATTTGTATTTTATTTATTTATTTATTTTTTGTGAGGAAGATTGGCCTTGAGCTAACATCAGTTGCTGATCTTCCTTTATTTTATGTGGGATGCTGCCACAGTGCGGCTTGATGATCCATGCTAGGTCCACACCTGGGATCCAAACCTGTGAACCCCGGGCTACCAAAGCAGAGTGTGCCAACTTAACCACTATGCCACCAGACGGGCCCTTATGTAATGTATACTTTTTTCAATGTGTTATTGGATTCTATTTGCTAATATCTTATTTAAGATTTTTGCATCAATATTCACAAGTGAAACTGTCCTATAGTTTTCTTTTATGTGTGTGTGCAATCTTTATCACTCTTTGCTATCAATGTTAAGTTAATTTCATAAAAATTTTTTGAAAGTTTTTTCCTTTTTCTATGACCCAGAATATTTAAATAGAATTAAGATTATATTTAGGAAAATCTTTTATGTGATGGTTTGAGTTATGAAGTGAACTAATCATTTCTTTATGGAACACCATTTTTACTTAAAATTACAACTAACACGGGGCAAGCCCCACGGCCAAGTGATTAAGTTCGCGAGCTCTGCTTCAGCGGCTCAGGTTTTTGCCAGTTGGGATCCTGGGCACAGACATGGCACCACTCATTAGGCCACACTGAGGCGGCGTCCCACATGCCACACCTAGAAGGAGCCACAACTAAAATATACAACTATGTACTGGGGGGATTTGGGGAGAAAAAGCAGGAAAAAAGAACAACTAACAAACTATAGTTATTCAGACTTGAGTATCTGATAGACATTTTCTCAAAAAAAACCAAAATGAGCTCATCAATTCAAGGAAAACTAGTGACAGTATTTGTTGCCAACGATAAAATTCAAGCTTTCAGAGGAAAATAAGAATTTTGGAAAACATATCTGCAACTGTGAGCCTCAGAGCTTCCGAATACTCAAAGACTTTTCTGATGCAACAGGTAGCAATATTAACAAAAGTACTTTTAAATATTATATAATGAAGTGTGTCAATATTTAATATTGTATAATGAAATGTGTCAATGTGCATAACTCAGTGCATCAATATTTCCCAAATGACCAGTTTGGTCTCAATGTGAGATGTTACATATTCGTTGATATGATGTCAGATCCTACATTGCAACTAGCTTTTAACAAACTCCTACTTCTTTTATTTTTTATTAAAAAAAACTTTTTTTGGCATCTGAGCTGACATCTGTTGCCAATCTTCTTTCTTTTCTTCTTCTTCTTCTCCCCAAAGTCCCCCAGCACATAGTTGTATATTCTAGTTGTAGGTCCTTCTGGTTGTGCTATGTGGGATGCTGCCTCAGCATGGCTTGATGAGCAGTGCCATGTCTGCGCCCAGGATCTGAACTGGTGAAACCCTGGGCTGAGGAAGTGAAGAGTGCAAATTTAACCACTTGGCCATGGGGCCAGCCCCAAACTCCTACTTCTTTAATTTTGGTATAGTATCAAAGAAAAATGTTCAAATTATCCAAATAGGCTATTAAAATCTACTCACTTTTCCAAGTATATATTTGGGTGAGTCCAGATCTTCACATACTTCAGCCAAAACAGCATATTGCAACAGAGTGAATGTAGAAGCAGACATGTGAACCCAGCTGCTTTCCATTAAGTCAGATAGTAAGAGATTTTGAAACTGTAAAGCAACTGCCACTCTTTTCACTAAATTGTTTTTATTTTGGACACTATAGTTATTTTTCATGTCATGTTAATATTTAATGGATTTATTATTGTTTTCAAATGAATAAATATTTTAAAATTTCTCAGTTTTGTTTTTTGCTTTTTCTCTCCAAATGCCCCCAGCACATACTTACATATTTTAGTTGTGGATCCTTCTAGTCGTGGCATGTGGGACGCTGCCTCAGTGTGGCCTGATGAGCAGTGCCATGTCAGCACCTAGGATCCGAACCAGTGAAACCCTGGGCCCAGAAGTGGAGCTGGTGAACTTAACCACTTGGCCATGGGGCCCGCCCCCAGAATTACTGTTTTAATTACTAATATGGCAAATATTGACACATACAACCCACATAAACAAAAGCTCTTTGGGGAGGGGGTCTTCAATAATTTTTAGAATGTAAAGGAGTTTTCAGACCAAAAAGTTTGAGAACCACTGCTTAATGGGTTCCTCATGTTCACATTTTTTGTCAGCAGCATATATACCTGAAGACAATATAAAGGGATATAAAGTTCTTGGATCATATTTTTTCTTTGAAAAATTTGAAAATGCTGTATTGTTGTTTCTAGCATAAAATGCTGCTGTAGAGAAGTCTGATGCCAATCTAATTTTCTCTTCCCTAAAAGTGGCTAGTACTTTTTGTCTGGATACTCAAAGGGGTTTCCCCTTATCTTTAAAAACCAATCTTGGGGCCAGCCCCAAGATTTCTTTCGAAAGCTTTTATCTTTCTTTTTAGAAAAATCATTCTCCTTTCAGCTCTTAATTGTGCCTTTTTTCTCATTTATTTCTGAAAAAAGTTAAAAACTTTTTTTGTGAGATTTGTTAGTTCTCATTTAATATCCTCCTGTTCTCTATCCATATCACTTTTTAGCTTTTCTAGTTCTGATTTCTGCTGTTCTTTCAAAGCATCTATTACTTTCTTTATTTCATTAAAAAATATTAGGTTGAAGTTTTCATTTGCTTTACCACATTTTTCTAGTGTGTTACTGTCTACTGGAACTTACTTTTTTAGGTTTATTTTCACTGTGCTGTTTCTACAGTAACAGGTATGGGATTAGATTACATTCCTTAAGCGTTCCCAATTTTAAACAAGATATTACATTTTCCGGGACTATTAAGTAGAAGCACCCTTGCCTCTCCCGCTTGGAGCCCCACCCTTTCCCCCAGCACGTGGCCGCGGGCCCCGCCCACGCCTGGCGCACGCCGGGGCGTCCGGGCCCCGCGCATGCGCTCAGCACACCTCTAGGCCCCGCCCACGCCTCTCACGCGCCGTCGCGGCCACGCCCAGCCTCTTGTCTCTCCCTGGGGCCGGGCGCGCGGTGTATTTTCCCGCCATTTCCAGCTTGTTGTGAGGAGAAGTGGATGATTTCGATGAGATCCGGGACCCTCTGGGATCACGGCGGCCAAGCGGGTAGGGAAGGTAGCTAGAAAAGTATTGGTAATTTGAGACTCTAAGTTCCCCCTCTCCCCTAGAAACCAGGCGAATCTCGCCCTCACCACTGCCCTTCTTGTGAGGGGCTCACCTGCCATTTGAATGAAACATTTGCTGCCCCTAAACAAACCAGGGCATAGATGAGGGGCATTTTCAGTGGTTCTTTAGCCTCACTTCCTGGTGGAAGTTGCTGTATCGTGAGCAACGAATAGAAATGTGAAGCTCGCGGCTCTCACGGTGTAATGCGTTTGCATTGAACTGGTTGTTCAGGAAGTTTTTATCGTGAATCTTGCCTTATGTGACAAACGTGTTGAAATGTGGTGCAAACTAGCCAGCATTCTTTCAGCGAACCGCTCCATACGCCACTTAAAAACTTTTTTTAAAGAAAAGACTTAGGCGGGGAAATAAAATGACCTTCTGTTTTATTTTCCCAATTTAATTTTAAAAGAGATCAAACTAATAAATATTATATTCTTAAATAGTATATTTGTGAAATTAAACAGGAATTCATTAAACGTATGAACTAATTACAGCTCAGTATGTATCAGCTCAGTTCTGTATTTTTGATATGTCAATTTCATTTCAAAGTCTTAGAAAGTCATATTTACATAGTTATGTATTTAACAAATTATATGGAATGAGTATTGGCAGAAAATATAGGATGTATGGTTGCCATGCCTGACACAAAGGCTTAACTAACGTGGTAGCAAAAACTTTACACAGGAATCAGGAGACTTGGGTTCTAATCCCAGAGCTACCACTAACTAAAGATGGAACTCTGGGCAGGTCATTGATTGTCAGTGAACATTAGATATATCTTTTGAAAAATGATGGGATTGAACAAAAAGTTGAATGATTTTCAAGGCCCCTTCCAGTTCTCTGATTCTGAGTTTCTGTGGAGTCGAAGGAAAGTTGCACAAGCTGAGACAACATTGTCAGTCACAAACCGTGTTTCCCCGTAGATAAAATGTGTCCCAGGTGGCTAATATGTGATCTTCTACGTCTGGTCTGCCACCTCCTCCTCTCTCCATCTTGCCGGATCACAGGAAGCTGTTAGGAAAGAAATGGATAGTTCTCTTTTTTGAGATTGTTTTTCTAATAGCTAACTGATACATAAATTAATCTGGAAAACTTGGAAAACAAGAAAAGTGTAAAGGCAGCACATACACACACAGCCATAATCTCACCGCTCAAAAAAATCTTGTCATTGTCCTGTTACTTTACTATATATATATATTTTTTTTTTCTTTCTTCTTAAAACATGGTATAACGTAGTCTGCAGTCTGCTTTTGTCGCTTCAAAGGTGTATATATTTCCTTACAACCAATTGGAATACCCACAATAATATGCTCACATCTCAAGATGGCAGAAGTTGGGGCCAGCCCCATGGCCAAGTAGTTAAGTTCACACGCTCCACTTTGGTGGCCCAGGGTTTTGCTGGTTCGAATCTTGTGTGTGGACATGGCACCACTCATCAAGCCATGCTGAGGCGGCATCCCACATGCCACAACTAGAAGGACCCACAACTAAAAATACACAACTGTGTATCTGGGGGCTTTGGGAGAAAAACGAAAAAATCAAATCTTAAAAAAAAAGAGAAAAAGATGACAGAAGCTAAGCACACGTTGTTACATAGATTTTTGAAGAGCTATTAATTATACTCTTTCTCTTTATCTGCTCCAGAATGGATTGGTTTCACTGCAACCAGTGTTTCCGAAAAGATGGAGCCCATTTCTTTGTTACCAGCTGTGGCCATATTTTCTGTAAAAAGTGTGTGACTCTGGGTGAGTGACTTAACTGTTTTTAGATTGAGGCAAAAATGTTTTTAACCTGGAAATAGTAATCAACCATTTTTCTGTGTAACTTGGGGAAAAAAACTTAGTAGGCCTAAGGTGGTGTGGATAGAGTAGGAAACTGTTGATTATGGAAACTGGAGGAATCCATTAATAAAGAATGATTGAGCAAATGGTATCTATTACTTGAGCACCAAAAGGTACTTGTTAGTGTTTTGAAGCCCGTTGCAGGGAAAGCCACAAGGTTATCAGACTGATTAGAGAAAAGAGAGAAAATAAGAATAATGAACAGGAATAGGGGAAAGTTTAGTTGATAATGAGAGTCATTTCTAATGGGAAGTGGTCTAGCCTGTGAAATCAATTTGATTAGAAATGATGATGATGATGATGGTGGTGGTGGTGGTGATACCATTACAGTTTAAAAAGTATTTTCACTTGTACAATTTTATGAATCCTTACCACAATTCCAGGCGGTAGTTATTAGCAGACTCATTTTATAGATGAGGAACTGGTTCAGATAGGATAAGTGATTTGACCAAGTTCTCACTGCTAAGTCTTAGAAATGAGACTTGAATTTAAGTTGCTTTTTTTTAATGCTAAAATATTTACGAGGTATGGAAATGGCCCAAAAGAGGGATTTGAGATAGGGTGCTTTGATCAGGGAAGATTTCATAGAAGAGGTATTGCTTCGCTAGAGTGTTGAATAATAAACTAGAGTTTGCCAAGTGAACAAGGCAGGGAAGATCATTCTAGTTTAAGAGAACAGCATATATAAACACATATCACATCATAAAACCATAGTGCAGGGCACTATACATTGTTGGGATTGGTAGAGCATAAAGAATAAGGTAGGAAATGGTGAGAGATGAGGCTAGAGAGGATGGAAGGCTCTATATACCAGGCTAAAGAACCTGAACTTTATCCTGCAGGTGATGGAGAGCTGTGGAATTTTCTTTGGTGTTTTTCTTAAATGGAAGAATGACTTGCACTTGCTAGCTCACTCTGGCAATAATACAGAGGAAAGAGTGGGAAAAATGTTTAGTCCCCAAGCAGAGAAGAGTCAGGGTTAGGTCGCCTCTGGAGAAGTCTTTTTCTCTATATGAATCTCATGACCCTTTTAAGTTATCTGCTAATGTAACAAAGCTATTTACTATGGTAACAGCAGCTCACTTTGGAGTGGTTTGTCTCTGTGAAGCATATGTCATGTGATGTTTCTCCTGACACAGCTTTTATCTTAATTAATAACGAGCACCACTACTAAAATTTCAATTTACAAGGAAAGATTAGGAATTTTAATTTTCTCATCTTTCAGATTGGGTTAATTAGGGAATGAAAGTAGCAGAGCTTCAAAGCAAGATCCCAGAGATATTAGCAAAGTGAGAACAGGGCAGGGATAATTGGGGAGTTTCTTGTAGTACCTAATGCATACCTGCGGTCAGGTAGATAGGATAAAAAACGAGTTACTTAAAGTTGAGATCATGGATACTCTTTTACTCTTCCTACTATTCTTGTAAATGTACTCCACTACTTCTGCTGGGCAGTTAGAACTGTCCCTCACCTGCAGAAGAAAATTGAGAATTTTAAAAAAGAAAGGGAGACATGGGTACAGTGTTAAAGCCTTGCTTGTCATCAACATGCTAGTTTGGAAGTACTGATTTAGAGAACAGAGCTCAAGTGATGACCTTCTATAGCACAATGATATTCTCATTTCAGTAAGCCCTCTTTTCCTCTTCTCTTGCTAGCTTGCTTGACTATCACCGTGTACTTTAGGAAACTCTAACCTTGTGCCCATGAGAATCAAATGTTTTTTTTCTTTTCCCTCCCAGAAAAATGTGCTGTTTGTGGAACTGCCTGCAAGCATCTGGCTCTTTCTGATAACGTAAGTTTTTCTCTCCCTGCCGCAAACCATCTTATCCCGTTCCTGGCCTGTAGGAAGTATACAGGAAGTACAGTTGATGAGTGACTAAACACTGAATTTTTAAAAAAGAAAGAAAGAAAAGAAAAAGAACAAACAAAACTTGCAGAGAGCAGTTGAATGAAAAGGGTGAAAAATAGATAGAAGAATTATTTGTGGCTGCTGGTACAGGACCGGAAGGTAAGGAGAGTTAGGACACATAGTCTGCATCTCCTAGGGTGATCGCCTTCCTACTTGGCACAGTGAAATAGTACCAGATGCTCTAGAGAGGGTGGCACATCCCTTGCCATATTTGCCAGTATTTTATTTCATTCCTTTGTGGATATGGTCATTGTTTGTCTTACTCTCTTCATAGCTGAAACCTCAGGAGAAGATGTATTTCAAAAGCCCTGTGGAGACAGCTTTGCAGTATTTTAATCACATCGCTCAGGTATGAGAAACAAAAGTGAGGAAAATCTTATCCTCCAGGAAAGTCTGATTGCATCTTATTTTTCTTTATCAAAGATTCTGTTTACACGGTATTTGCACACAATGGAGAGAAATTGGCTGCTCTATTTGCTTTCTTCTCGGATGATACAAATCTGAACAGTTAACTTTTTACTGACCCAGAATCTGTGATAGGCTGTAAAAACCACTATGTAGCTGACATCTTGCCTTGTACTTCCTAGTTTTGCTAAGTAATTTTTAAGAATAGAGAAGGTTCTAGGGAGCTTTATCATCTTTCTCTGCAGAGTAATGGATCTTCTAAAAATCGCTCTGAATATATACGCCTGACCCTGCAAACAATAGGTTTAGTGGTCTAACGCTCAACCTTTGACTTATACACCTAAGTTCACGAAGGGGTTTCTTGTTCCCCATTCTCATTTTTTAATAGCCTTTCTTAGTAATGCATATATATTTAATTCTTCATTTAGTGTTCATAATTAGTTACCTGAATTTTATAAAATATTTGTCTTTTCCTGATGCATCATATGTTGGCATACCATTGATTTGGTCGGGAGCAATAGGAATGTAGAAGAAGGCGGAAAGAAGGCAGGACAACCATTTGAGAGAGCTCCCAAATTGTAAAAACTTTGGTTTTTCCCTTCCACTCTCCAGTTCCCCACTGAGATTATATCGCATGGCCTCAGGTGATTCCTATCTTGGCATGTTTCTTGAGATTTTATCACAGTTCTCCTTCTATTCTTACTTCTCATTCTTAGGAGAGTATCCCTTTCCTAAATATAAAGATGATCCATAGCCATTTTCTGGCTGAAAACAGTAGATTTAATTTTTCTTTGATGTCTCACTCCTCAATCCTAACTCTGGAGATAGAGGAAGGGAAATTAAGGTTTTGGCTGCATCCTGCTTTTAGCTGCTTGGGTGAGCCATCATATTTGAGATACTACTTAACATTATGGGGAGATAAAATCCAGCTGAGATTCAAGGACAAATGTAAACAAGGTCACATGAACAAGAGAAAGAGCAGACCTTTGGTTAATAACTAAACCCAGGGTTAGTTAATAATCGGTAGAGAAATTATATGCAGTCTGAATCTTAACCTGCCTAATCATGGGACCAATTACACATGGTGTAATAATCAAGATAAAGTAAATGGAAAGGGTCAGTTAATCATCACTAAGTGAAGGGCTAGTTTGGTGAAGTCAGCAATGTCTGAAAATGTGTTTTCCTAATCTGTGAAGTTGAATAACTGATCCAAGTAATACCTGGATTGCCTCATTCAGGCTTCAGCTCAAATTTTCTTTCATCAGTCAGACCTTCATTGACTCTCATATCTCAAATCGTAGCCCCAACACTCTCTACTTCTCACCCTGCTTTATTTTTCATCATAGCTCTTATCTCTAGCATAATATATTTGTTTGTTGTCTGAATGCTGCACTGGAATGTAAGCTCCATGAAGGCAGAGAATTGGTCGGTTTTGTTTATGGTTGTCTACCCAGCTCTTGGGATAGTTCTTAATGTGTAGCGGACACTCAAAAAATTGTTGAATGAATGGAATGCTGATCTAAATATCCATTAGTGTTTTAATCATCCCCAATCTTTGTAATGACCTGACAAGATATTTTTCTACTGTACTACTTTATGACCAGTAGTTGATCAAACTGCCCATTGTGAATTCTTTTTTTTTTGAGGAAGATTAGCCCTGAGCTAACATCTGCTGCCAATCCTTCTCTTTTTGCTAAGGAAGACTGGCCCTGAGCTAACATCCGTGCCCATCCTCCTCTACTTTATATGTGGGATGCCTGCCACAGCATGGCTTGCCAAGTGGTGCCATGTCCACACCGGGGATCCGAACCGGTGAACCCCAGGCCACCAAAGGGAAACATGCGCACTTAACCGCTGTGCCACTGGGCCGGCCCCCATTTTGAATTCTTAACTCACCACTAGGTAAAACTATCTAAGTATCTTTGGGGATTGGAGAGTCCCATATGGACCTGTTTCGCTTTCTTCTATTCCTAGGTCGTAGACTACACCCTTACCCACAACTAGCCATCTTTCAAATGCATGCTGATAATTGTTCCTTCTTTGGTAAAATCTTCCCTGATTCCTATAGATTTTTACTCTGTCCTTTGTACTCCTATCCCACCTTGCTCTTAACTCTGCAGAAGTACTTAACTCCGTGAAAGTGTTTTAATTTATTTGTTCATACGTCTGTTTCTCTCACTAAATTGTGAGCTTTTCAAAGGCAGGTATCATCTTTGCATTGCCCAATGCCTAACTGGTACCTGGCACAGATTAGGTGCTTAGAAATGTTTAAGTGAATGAATGCACATTAAGGCTGGGAGGAAGGGAGGGAGGAATGATTCATGGTAAGATCAGAGAGAGAGGCTTGATCATATAGGGACTTGTAGGCCATGGTAAAGAATTCAGATTTTCTTCTAAGTGCAGTGGGACGCTGTTAAAGAATTTTAAGCAAGGAAATGACATCATCTGATATATAATTTTAAAAGAGAATGTGGCTGCTGAATGGAGAGTAGACCACAGAGTCGTTGAGAGTAGAATCAGGGAAACCAGTTAGGATGCCATGGGAGAAATCTGAGCAAGACTGCTTGGGCTAAAGTGGTGGCAATAGAAATGGAGAGGGAGAGTTAAATCTGAGATGTGTTTTCTAGGAAAAACTAGTAGAACTGCTGTTGATTTGGATGTGGAAGATGAGAAAAAGAGAGGAGTGAAGGAAGATGTCTGGGTTTTCATCATGAACAGTTGAGTGGGATGATTGTATCCTTTACCAAGACTGGGAAGACTATTTTGAGGGAAAATACCATTTTGGACATATTAGGTTATAGATGCTTATTAGAAATCCAGGAGGAGAATTCACGAAGGCAGATACATTTACCATTCTGGAGCTCAGGACATAGGTCAAGGACGGAGATAAAAGTATGGAACTCATCAGGATATAGATAGTTTTAAAGCCTCGGGACTAGAGATCACCCAGGAAAGAGTCCCTTCAATATCTAGTGATCAGGTAGAGGAAGAGGAAAGGTTAGCAAAGAGCAGTAATGAGAGAGGTGAAAACAAGGAGAGCGTGGTGTCACAGAAACCAGGAAAGGAAGAGGGTTCAAGAAGGAAGAAATAATCAACTGGGTCAAACACTGTTGAGAGTTGAAGATGAGGGCACAGGAAGGTCAGCTGGATTTGGCAACCTGCAGCTTGTTGGTGACCCTCACAGGAGTACGGTGAGTAGGGTCTTAAGAAAGAGAACTGCATTGGCGTACACCCATGGGTGTGTGTCTGCACTCAGTCTACTTCTTCACTTCCCAAGCCTCTCCTCAGCTCTCTGCAGCTTTAGACTGTCTCACTGAAACCTCTCTTGCTAAGGATATCAGCACCCTCCTTGTTATCAAGTCCAATGGATACTTTTTTTTGTTCTTGTTGTATTTGATTTCTCAGTAGCATTTGAGGCTCACTCTCTCCTCCTTAAAATATTCTTTCTTTTGCTACCCTAACCAACTTCTGTTCCCTTTTTGTGTTCCTCTTCTGTCCATCTCTTAAATAGTTATATTTCGGGGCCAGCCCGGTGGTGCAGTGGTTAAGTGCACATGTTCCACTTCAGCAGTCCAAGGTTCACTGGTTCGGATCCCGGTGCAGACATGGCATCGCTTGGCATGCCATGCTGTGGTTGGCGTCCCACATATAAAGTAGAGGAAGATGGGAATGGATGTTGGGTCAGGGCCAGTCTTCCTCAGCAAAAAGAGGAGGATTGGCAGCAGTTAGCTCGGGGCTTATCTTCCTAGAAAAAAAGAGTTATATTTCTCAGCATTCCATTCTAGATACTTTCCTTCCTTTTTATACTCTCCATGGATAATCTCATCCACTCCCATGCTTCGGTTATCATCAACATAAGGATGACTTCCAAACCTATTATCTCCAGTAAAGATCTCAGCTTAAATGTCACCTCAGAGGAGTCTTCTCTGTCCCACTATATCTAAATTTGGTCTCCCCCTTTGTTCTCTCTGATAGCAACCTATTTGTTTCCTTAATAATACTTGGGTAAATTGCAATTTTTTTAGTGGTGTTTGTTATATGCTCCATAGACTCTAAGCTCCATAGAGGCAGGGAACAACTTTGTTTTGTTCATTGTTGTACCTGCTACAATGATCATAGTTTTGCCACATAGGAGGCACTCAGTACATCTTTGCTGAGTGAATGAGCACTCTCTCTCTCACTTCAGAGCCATATATCCATTTGCAAACTTGTCCCAATTCACTAATTCTACATGTCCCAAACTGAACTCATTTTTTTTTAAGATTTTATTTTTTTATTTTTCTCCCCATAAGCCCCCCAGTACATGGTTGTGTGTTTTTAGTTGTGGGTCCTTCTAGTTGTGGCATGTGGGATGCTGCCTCAGCATGGCTTGATGAGTGGTACCATGTCCGCGCCCAGGATTCCAATTGGCAAAACCCTGGGCTGCCAAAGTGGAGCGCGCGAACTTAACCACTTAGCCATGGGGCTGACCTCTGTTATTCTTAACACCCCTCCACCCTGCCCACCTCCCACATACACATAGGAAAACAGGCTACTCTTCCTGTTTCTATCATGATGAATGATAATCACTATCCACATAATGACCAAACCAAAAATCTAGGAGTCGTTCTTAATTTCTTCTTCTCTTTGCAGGGAAACCAGTTAGGATGGTTTAGCCATCCATTGCAAACCAATGGATGGCTATCCAATCCATTATTAAGTCATATTAGTTCTGTCTCTCTCAAATACTTGAATCTCTCTGCTTTATCTCCAACCTCCTAATTCAGTCCACCATAGTTTCCCATCTGGATTACTTCATTAGCTTCCTAGCAGATCTTTTGACCTCCAGTCTTTCCTTTTCATATCAGTTCTCCATATTGAAGCCAGAGAGTCATTCTCAATATAAATATGATCATGTTATTTCTCTATTTAAAACCACTGAATACAACCATTGCTCTGAGGATAAAGTCCAACCCTGTAGGATGGCCTATGAGGCCAAATATGCTTTGGTCCCAGTTTAGCGCTTCAGTCTCATCTCTTATCCCCACCTCCCTGCAACTATAATACAGACAGACTGAATCTATTTTAATTATTTATATACATAATTTTCTCTATTGCTTCTGGGCCTTTGTACATGCTGTTCCATCTGTCTGGAACATTCTTGTCCCCAAACATATACATGGATATAACATGTATAACACCATATTTCTATATTATGTTAGAATTTTCTGTTTGCTTTTCTACATCCTCCTATGAGGACAGGAACAGTATCAATCTTATTCATCTTATATATCAGCTCCTGACACAGTACTGGAACATAGAAGGATTCAATAAATACTCTTTGAAAGAATGAATAGAACAACCTTCCCCACTGAACTTTTTCCCTTAATATATGTGAAGTATGGTAAAGTGATAATACTGGGAAAACTGTTGGAGTAGAAATCTCAAGACTACATCTGCCTGCTGGCTTGTAACTTCGTTTCTTTGAACTATTCATACTCCCTCACGTGTAATGTGAAATAATAGTACTCATCATAGTTCTCATAAAGATCCAATGAGATAATGTTTGTGAAAGCATTCTGAAAGCTGTAAAGTACTATATTAGTTTAAAGAATAATGTGGAAAACTCAGTAGATTATGGAAGGTCACAAACCTGCAGGAAATTAATTAGTGACCACACAAGTAAAAATAAATTTGTACTTTTTAACTTGTTTTGAAAGGGAAGTATAAAATATCCCATCTACTTTTTTAATAACAGTTTTATTGACATGTACTTTACATACCAAATTCATCCCTTAAAGTGTGCAATTCAGTGCTTTTAGTATATTCACATAATTGTAGATCACTACTACCTAACTTTAGAACATTGTTATCACCCTAAAAAGAAACGCTTATACCCATTAGCAGGCACTTCCTAAATGCTCTCTATCCTCCCTAGCCCTAGGCAATTGCTAATTTACTTCCTATCCCTATAGGTTTGCTTATTCTGGACATTTCATAAATATGGATTAATACAATGTATGATCTTTTGTGACTGACTGCTTTCTCTGAGCATAATGTTTTCAAGGTTCATCCACATTGTAGTGTATATTAGAACTTCATTAGTACTTCATTCCTTTTTATGACCAAATAATACTCTATTACATAGATGGATATACATTTCATGTATCCATCCACCAGTTGAGGGACATTTCAGTTGTTTCCACTGTTTGGCTGTCACAAACAATGCTGCTATGAACATTTGTGTACAAGTTTTTGTGTAGACATGTATTTTCATTTCTGTTGGATATATATGTAGGAGTTGAATGACTGGGTCCAATGATAACTCTTATGTTTAACTTGTTGAGGGCTGGCCTGGTGGCGCAGCGGTTAAGTTCGCACGTTCCACTTTTCGGCGGCCTGGAGTTCGCTGGTTCCGATCCTAGGTGTGGACATGGCACCACTTGGCATGTCATGCTGTGGTGGGCGTCCCACATATAAAGCAGAGGAAGATGGGCACAGATGTTAGCTCAGGGCCAGGCTTCCTCAGCAAAAAAGAGGAGGACTGGCAGTAGTTAGTTCAGGGCTAATCTTCCTCAAAAAAAAAAAAAAAAAAGAGTTCTTTATATATTCCAGTACAATTTCTCCCGTTCTGTTGGGCCTATCCACTTTAAATTAAGAACAAGTAACATAAATGTCCATTAAATACATACAAATAGGGAAGAACAGACAGGATAGGAAACCAAACAGAATAAGAAGTAGAAAGGAGAGATTGAGAGAAAAAGTGGGAAAGATATACATCCACAAAGAAAGGCAAGTTCAGAGAAGACACAAATGGATATATATAGAGAGATTTTCATAAATTTAGTGTTGGGATTGACAAACTTTTCTTAAAGGCCCAGTAAATATTTTAGGCTTTGCGACCCATACAGTCTCTGTTGCAGCTACTCATCTCTGCTGTTGTAGCACAGAAGCAACCATAGGCAGTATGTAAACAGATGGGCATGGCTATATTCCAATTAAACTTTATTTACTGAAACAGGCAGCTGGCCCTTGTCAGTAGTTTGCTGACTTTGAAGTCATATGTTTTGCCAGCATATACATAAATAACTACCATATACACATTTGAATAAACTCACATCAAGACCTGAACTCATCAATAGATCAGACCAGTTCTCCATCCCTCACTTGAGTTAAAAAATTGAACAACTGTGATAATCAATGCTGCCTTTAAAGAAAGGTTTTATTTAGTTGAAGATTATTGTATCTAAAAGAAAAAGCTAATCTGGGACTTCTGAAAGAGTGTAGTCAAGATCTTTTTTTCTTTTTGAGGAAGATTAGCCCTGAGCTAACATCTGCTGCCAATCCTCCTCTTTTTGCTAAGGAAGACTGGCCCTGAGCTAACATCCGTGCCCGTCTTCCTCCACTTTATATGCGGAATGTCTACCACATCCTGGCTTGCCAGGCAGTGCCATGTCCACACCCAGGATCCGAACCGGCAAACCCCAGGCCGCCGAAGCGGAAGGTGCGAACTTAACCACTGTGCCACCCAGCTGGCCCCTGTAGTCGAATTCTTTATCACTACTGAGCAGGTTGAGGAACCTTAAGCCAGTGTGAGAGGTTATGTCACTCTGATCACAAACTCTGTAACCCAAAACTTAATGCATGCCGGTGGGCTGCTGAGGTTCTCTCATTCAGAGTGGGTACCCCTGACATCTTAACAGTCCTCCAATTGCTTTTGATAAGGAAGAATTTTTAGGGCTCTTTTTTGCTCAAATCTATTCTCTGTGATCACCACAATAATCCATTTCAGTTACAAATCTGAACGTATAACTGCCTTTTCAAAACCCTTTGGTGGCTTCTCATCACTTAAGTTTCAGACTTCAAAGTGACACTTAGTTCCCTTAATGATCTGGTTCCTCCTTACCTCTCCATTCTCATCTATAAGTACCACCTCACATCTCATGTACCAACATAAGGTTACTTGTTACCTAATCTATAACATAGATTTAGTTCTTTGCAGTTCTTTTATACACCGTATAGTTTCGTACCTCTGTGCCTGGAACGCCTGACTTCCATACTCTGAAGACTGAATAGTTACCTCTTAATCATTATTTCTATACTTTATGCATACTTCTTCTGTTCTACTTATCACCTTGTATTTTATTTATTGGTTCACATGTCTGAATGTCTCCTCTACTATACAGTGAAGAGCTGCTAAAGGACAAGAAGCCATACTATTTATCTTAGCATTTCCAGTTTCATGTATCCATCACCTTGCTTCACCAGTTATCAGCTCATGGCCAATCTTCCTTCATCTATATCTCCTGCCACCCCATTTAGATTATTTTGAAGCCAAACCCAGATAGTATGTCATTTCAATCTGTAAATATTTCAGAGTATATCTCTAAAAGATGGGTACTCTCTTCTTAAATCCATGTTATGCTAAAATAATAATTCCCTAATATTATCAAATAATCAGTTAGCATTCACATTTCCCCAGTTGTCTCATAATTATTTTAAAACTGTATTTGAGATGGGTTTCAGTAGGGTCTATATAGTTCAGTTGATTGTTATGTCTCTTAAATTTCTTTTAAACTATAAATTTCCTCTCATTTCTTTTTCTTATTATTGTTGAAGAAAATGGTCTTTTGTCCTAGAGAGTTGTTCACAGTGTGGCTTTTGTTCATTGTATCCCCATGGTATCATTTAGTATGCTCATCTGTGCTCTATATTTCCTCTAGGTTACTAGTTAGATTTAGGCTTAATCAGAATCATTTGATTGGGAGGTGGGAGGCAAGACTACTTTATAGCAGCATTGTGTTCCACCAAGAGTTACGTAATGGTCTTCTGTCTCTTGTTTTGTGTGATGGTAGCCGTTGATGAACTTTACATAGATCTGTTAATTCTCTAGGAGTTACAAAATGTTCATATTTTAGTTCTGTCATTCCTTTCTCATTTATTTTAGCTGGACTACTTCTGTAAAGAGAAATTTCTTTTCTCAACTATACGATTATCTTGAGATATAATTCAAACATACTAAGACCTTTAGATATTATGGAACAAGGGAGTCAGTTTCACAAAAGATAGATAAGGCAAACTAATCAGTTTTGAGTGCCAAAGGGAGATAGTGAACTTTTAAAGTAAAAATGAACCTTTAAAGTAAATTTCTAAGACTTAGCAACTCCTTTACAAATGTTCAAAGCATTAAAATTGCACGGGAATATAAATCTTCAACTGAAAAAACTCTGACATTTAAAAATAAGAATCAGGAAAGCCATTCATTAGTACAAAAGAAACAATCCATCAAGCTAGTGTTCATTTCCAAAGTATGTATTACTTTTATAAACAAAACCCTTTTTAAAAAATAAAGCAGTAAAATGCACACCCCACGCTGGACCTAAATATCTTAAGTCTTGTCCTAATAAACTACTGAGCTCCCCCTTTGCTTCCATTACGGTGCCTCTCTCAGGATCTTTCAGTGGTTTCTCCATTGCTTTCTCCAGCCTCTTGCCGTTAACTAGACTAATTCAGAACTGGAGTTTTAAAAGCTCTTCAGTAAATAAAATAAAAATTATGTTCCATGTTTCAATTCCAAAATGACTGAGAATCCAGAGCATGAAGATCATAATACCTTTACCCGGTCCTAGTATAGGAAAGGAATGTAGGAAAGGAATCTAGGTCTAGAAGCAGCTATTTTCATATATTGTTCCAATAAAATAAATAACACTTGGTGTTATCCGGAAAGTGTTTAGTGTTAGCAACAGAACTACTTTTATTATTATCTGCTCTGTGTGATTATATTAACAAAATAATCCCAATTTTTTAAAAAAGAGCAAAATTTGTCCTTCTTTAGAAAAAGAAAGAAGCCCACCTTTTTATAAGGTTGAAGGATATAAATGAGAGAGAATAATGAGTTTTTGAGATTTGTTACTAAGTTAGGATTTAAAATCTTCTTTGGTGGATGTATTTGAAATAGGCTAAATGTTGGTACTCTAGCATTGGACAAAACCACTTGTTCCTCTCCTCCAACACTTTGTGCCAGTGGTTATTTTTTGGGTTGGTTTTTCTTCTTCTTGGGATGGTCAGGTCTGAGATTTGGGTTTGAGTTTTTTGGAGTCAGTAGGCAAAGTAGGCCTGTTTAGGCAAAAGGCCTTCCAGTACTCCAGTCTGGCGCCCTGGAGTTCCACAGTGGGGTCTGTTCCGTGCATATGTGACCCTTGGTGGTCTCAAAGGGAGAACTACTCTAGGGCGGAATTTGGGTTTTCTTGGCTCTAGCCTGATACTAACTTAATTTTACCACAGACTGATCCCAAGAGTAGGTTAGGATGTTTGGGATACTGTTTCTTGGCTATATATTATATCTATCTATAATATCTATTGCTCCCCAATCCCCGCACCATTTTAGGTAACTCTCAGGATTCTGAGTGATTTTTTTTTCTGTTTCTGCACTGTTCAAATTTCCTAAAATGAACATGTTTTGTTTTTATTGAAAATAACTTTAAAAAAAAATAAAATAGACTACAATGAATTCTTATCCATCTAGAACTAGTTTAGTTTGCATTTGAGAAGAAAGGGAAGAGTTCAGAGATTGTATAAACTGTTAAGTACAATTCTGTAGTAAGGTGGAAAAAACAACTTGCAAATTAGATGAGAATGAAAAGTTTATGACAAAAGTACCAAGATCTAGGGAAGGACCTTAGACAAAAGGTTTATAGTCTGAATAGGGAGGAAGCAGATGAGACATAAATACTGCTGTGTATTCAAAAATAGAGCCTGACAAAGCCAAAACACTTTCTAAATATTAACTTTTGATCTGACTCAGTGATCCCATGATAGGCACATCTGTCTATCAAATGGTAAAGTAAAGCAAAAGATAAAATTATTTGTCTGTGCCCAGAAATAAAATTCAGGAATCTGTGCCTTTTTGCCCTTTATCATAGCAGCATAAACAGCTTACAGCTGTCTCTGTGTGAGTATGTTAGGGAAAGTAAATTGGTTACAGGGTTGTGTAGTAGCCAGCAATGTGGAAGCTGAGTCTAAACTAATAGTAGAGAAGTCGGATCAGAACCAATTCTAAGCTTGAAAAAGTGTTTTGGGTGTTACTCTTTTTGCTCAACATGAAAAATTATGTATATATATTTTTTAAAGATTTTATTTTTTTCCTTTTTCTCCCCAAAGCCCCCCAGTACACAGTTGTATATTCTTCATTGTGGGTCCTTCTAGTTGTGGCATGTGGGACGCCACCTCAGCGTGGTCCGACGAGCAGTGCCATGTCTGCACCCAGGATTCGAACCAACGAAACACTGGGCCGCCTGCAGCGGAGCGCGCGAACTTAACCACTTGGCCATGGGGCCAGCCCCGAAAGATTATATTTTTATCATAAATGGGTGTTGGATCTTGTCGAATGCTTTCTCTGCGTCTATTGAGATGATCATGTGGTTTTTGTTTTTCATTTTGTTGATGTAGTGTATCACGTTGATTGACTTGCGGATGTTGAACCATCCCTGTGTCCCTGGTATAAATCCCACTTGATCATGGTGTATAATCTTTTTGATGTATTGCTGTAATCGGTTTGCCAAAATTTTGTTGAGGATTTTTGCATCTATGTTCATCAGTGATATCGGCCTGTAGTTCTCCTTCTTTGTGTTGTCCTTGTCAGGTTTGGGGATCAGAGTGATGTTGGCTTCATAGAATGTGTTAGGGAGTTCTCCATCTTTCTTAATTTTCTGGAACAGTTTGAGGAGAATAGGTATTAAGTCTTCTTTGAATGTTTGGTAGAATTCTCCAGAGAAGCCGTCTGGTCCTGGACTCTTGTTTTTGGGGAGGTTTTTGATTACCGTTTCTATTTCCTTACTTGTGATTGGTCTATTCAGATTCTCCATTTCTTCCTGATTCAGTTTGGGGAGATTGTAGGAGTCTAGGAATTTGTCCATTTCTTCCAAGTTGTTCAATTTGTTGGCATATAGTTTTTCATAGTATTCTCTTATGATCTCTTGTATTTCATTGGTATCTGTTGTGATTTCTCCTCTGTCATTCCTGATTTTATTAATTTGCGCTTTCTCTCTTCTTTTCTTGGTGAGTCTGGCTAGGGGTTTGTCAATTTTGTTAATTCTTTCGAAGAACCAACTCTTTGTTTCATTGATCCTTTCTATTGTCTTTTTTGTTTCAATATCGTTTATTTCTGCTCTTATTTTTATTATTTCCCTCCTTCTACTGACTCTGGGCTTTGTTTGTTCTTCTTTTTCTAGTTCCGTTAGGTGTCGTTTGAGGTTGCTTACGTGAGCTTTTTCTTGTTTAGTGAGGTGAGCCTGTATTGCGATGAATTTCCCTCTTAGGACTGCTTTTGCTGCATCCCAAATGATTTGGTATGTCGTGTTCTCATTTTCATTTGTCTCCAGATAATATTTGATTTCTTCTTTAATTTCTTCAATGATCCATTGTTTGTTGAGAAGCGAGGATTATATTTTTAAAGGCCCATTCTACTATGTCAAAACATTCTCATTAAGAAGTTAGGAAGCCATTGTCCTGGAAATGAAAAGTTTTGGCTTTCCCCTGTGTTGAATCCTCTAGTTTTGGGGAGTCGAGAATTAGGCCAGATGCTCCAGAAGAAGATGATCAGTAATAAAGTATGACTTGATGGATTTCCCTTTGTTGCCAGAAGTAAGGCGAAATGAGCTGGGGGGGGGTGTATGTCAAAGACCTGTTTTTCCCCAGCAGGTGTGGAGTTTCCAGAAGAAACAAACAGATCTCCTTATCGCCTTTTATAAGCATAGAATTACAAAGTTAGAAGCAGCCGTGCAGGAGGCACAGCAAACTGTGACCAGCCAGGACAAGTAAGTGACAAATCAAATCACCAGAGAGCTTTTTTCCTTTCAGAGAAGCTGTAGCCCTTATTTCCTTATGATACAAAGCCTGAAAATTGCTGCATATGTGTTTATGTTTGTTTTGGGCAAATCAGGTAATAGAGTTTTTGGTCCCCTCAATCTCCATTTTATTTTTCTCTTTCTTTCCTCAAAGGGGCCCTCCTTACTTTATAGCTTTCCTCTTTGCCTTCCCCCTATCAAAAACTGCTTCTTCACTCAAGAAATTGGACATAGCCTTCTCACAGTGATAAAGATTTGAGAGAGCATTTAAAATGTTACCTCTGGGAGGGTGTGCTTTGGAAATCTTAACCTAAAAGGTGGGATTCTTGATGGAAATTTTCAGACATCAGCAGGCCAGGGGTGTAGATGGAGTGGAAATGGAATTCTATGTAGACACCTCTGAAACCATATCACCTGACTCCTTATTTCGTCCACCTGATGCTTCTCACCATGAAAATCCTGCCGTTGTCCCCCTGAATCACTAGATCTCTGACAGAAATACTTTGTATAGTGCAGGCATCTCTCCATATGCGTTAACTAGATGTTTATAATAATAAAAATAAGGTTTTTTATCCCACTGACCTGCTGGAACTGATTGTTTCCATCTTTTGCCTAGAGAGCTGTCAGTCTTAAGGAAGGAGAATGGAGAACTGAAGAAATACCTAGCCATCTTAAAGGTGAATAAAGTAGATTTCCCTTACTATTTCTCTCCTACTTTTCCCATCTATCTAGCTGACTGTATAGGATAGTGTTGCCTAACTTTTTCGCATCATGGCACGGATAACTGATAATATCTGTACAACAAGCACACTGTAGTAAATGGACCAGGCCACAGACGACCTTGGAGGGCTGAAAGGATTAATATTTAGCACACTGGTAACCCATTCTTGAACATCAGTGAGTCACAACTTACCATTTGGGAAGCTCTCTTATAGAAGAAACATCTTTTGTAACTTAAAATTTCTCTTCAAGAATCTCAGGACCCTTCCTCTCCTCAAACTCTATTTCCTAGACGTTTCTCTCTTCCTAGGAATCTTCTTTGTGTTCATATAATGTTCCTATTGATCTTACTGTTGTAACTATTCTAGCACATTGCAATCCTGTCATTTTTCTTTCTTTCCGATAGACTCTCCATATTTCCCCACATGTATCAGTCTACAGAATTCCCAATGTGTTATTGTGAGGAGGAACTAAAATTTTAATCCCCCAAAGCTAATAGTTTCCTAAGGAAATACTGTCGCTGTTTTTCCTCCTACTGGGAATCTTAGCAACCACAATGAGAGGACATTGCAGCTTAGTTATCTCACAAGTAAGATCCACTGATTAGGACCCTTGAGCTGCAGCTTCCTTCACTCCCATTTTTTTCACCTACAGGAATCTCCAAGTTGGTACCAAGGAAGCAGGTCAGTTTTATCAGGCCCCATACTAGCCCTCTTTGACAGTTTCTGTTCTTTCTTGACTCTTGGCTGTAACTCCTGAGTGGGCTCTGAGGTGGAGAAAGTGGTTGATGAATTTATCTTTCACTTCTCCAAGAAAGAGTTACTCACTGAAAAGTGCTGAAGTAAAAATCTTGAATGTAATGCTCACTCTTGACCATCCCCTTATGAAATCCTACTCCTACTTCAAAATTTGACTCACATGTCATTTCCTCTGTCAAGACTTCACACTACAATTAGTGTTCAGGTGGTGAACATGATGTAATGTATACAAATTTGAAATATGAAATCCTAAAAAAATAAAAATTAAAAAAAAAGACTTCATTAGACAGAGTTAGATGTTCTATTATTCATTTATTCAATAAATATTCATTAAGTGCCTACTGTTTATCAGGTACTATGTTAGGTTCTGAGTGTGCATCACCAGTTATTCTAATTGGTAATGTCTGTACCCTATGAATTGTTAAATATTTTTAATATCAGCCCTGTATTGATGGATTAAAAAGACATGGCCTCTGCACTCAAAGAAGTTACAGTCTAGTGTCATTTGATACTTCGGTACTTCTGATATACCTATTATAACACCTAAACATTGCTTTATTTTTCTTATTTGTCTCTCCCACTAGCCTGTGAGCCTCTCAAAAATAGGACCCATATTCCAGTTATCTTTGTAATGTCAGGATCTAGGATGTACAAGCACTAAATAAATGCTTGTTGGATAGATGGATGAGGGGATGGAGGGAGTGAGGGAATGGTGGATGTGTGAATGGATGGACAGATGGATAGACAGATGTAAAGTTGAGACTATTTGGTAATGCACTGAGGGAAGGAAGAAAGGAGGACTTGGAAACTTCTCCTATTGCAAGGAATAGAGAAGTGGAGAAGTTTTCACTTAGGGAGCTGGAGAACCAAGGAGTCTCATGTGGAATCTTTCCCTCCATATTTTGGGGTGACACCTATACTACATGATAGTAAGCAATTTGTGCTCAGAGAGGAAACTATTGTTTCTAAAAACAATGATCTGATTTATCCTCTAAGGTGGCACTTAACTTCTGCTTATAGATATTAGAACTACCTCTTTTCTTTTTTCCCTTGCAGATCAACTACACCCCGACCAGTGGGTATTACTTCCCCGTCACAGTCAGGTAAAGAACATTTTTTGCCCAAATATCTGTGTGAGATGAATAAATATCCTTTTCCCATATGGAAAATGGTTTCCTCTCAGAGACTATAATGTGATTTTCCTACTCTTACGTATGATATGAAAAGATCATATAATCAGATACCCACTTGCAACAGATTGGCTTGGCAAGGCAGACCACACCATTGGTGGTCACTTTCCATTCTGCACTCTCTTCTTTTTCAGTTACTCCACGACCCAGTTCTCAGCAGAGCAGCCAAGTGGTCAGGTGAGTTGAGAGCCTACACAGCAACATTAAAACTGTTGGCAAAAGTTGGAAGATGAAAGGGGCCAGCCTGGTGGTGCAGTTGTTAAGTTCGCATGTTCTGCTTTGGTGGCCCGGGGTTCACTGGTTCGGATCCTGGGTGCGGACCTAGGCACTGCTTGTCAAGCCATGCTGTGGTAGACGTCCCACATATAAAGTAGAGGAAGATGAGCATGGATGTTAGCTCAGGGCCAGTCTTCCTCAGCAAAAAGAGGAGGATTGGTGGCAGATGTTAGCTCAGGGCTGATCTTTCTCAAAAAAAAAAAAAGCTAGAAGGTGAAAGAAATCTTGGTGTGGCTGAGATAGGGACTGAGGAGACTTTAGATCTATGTAGGTCTATGTAAAAGTTTAACATCAGGTTGGTTTGTTTGTTTCCTTTTGTCTCACCTTATACAGCCGGTCCTCCTCAGTGGAGTCTATCCCTTACAGAGTGGCTGGCTTTGGTAGCTTGGGACAGGTAAGTCATATTTACCTTCTCTTTCCAGATTGAGATTTCCAATGCTAAATGAAAGCATTTTAAACTTACATTTTTAAAACTTACATTATTTAAACTTACAAGAATATTAAACTTACATTGGTTTTGGCATAAATTATCTGATGCCTTTCTTGGACTCTCTTTTCTGTTGGCAGTGCAGACCTGATGTTAGAAGCTGACACTGAGGATGAATGGGGTGAAAATGGTGAAAGTGTTCAAGGACTAAATTAACAGTGTCCCTCATGTTTATTTTGGAAGTAATAAAGTGTGGATCCTTCTTGGATCACTCTGGGAGAACACAGTATGCTTCAATGTGTAGATATAGAGAAATAATAAGGAATATGTAAGCCAGAAAATCAGTATATATTTACTAATTGATGTTTATTATTTGTCCATCAGGGAGCCAGAGGCCTGCAGGGAAGGAGCACTCCCAGAGACTCTTTTACTGGTGAGAGGGGAAAAAAGGTGTCAGAGGGGCTGGCCCAGTAATGGTTAACTGTGGCATGCTCCACTTCAGGGGCCTATGTTCGTTCACAGGTTTGGATCCTGGGCTTACACCACTCATCAGTCATGGTGTGGTGGTGACCCACATACAAAATAGAGGAAGATTGGCAAAGATGTTAGCTCAGGGCAAACGTTCCCCAGAAAAAAAAAAAAAAAAAAAAAAAAAAGTCAAGAACCAACATATTCTGTGCAGATATGAGATTTCTGCTTTTCTGTACGTAATATACACATCACTTGATGGGGATATGTTCTGAGAAATGCGTTATTAGGTGATTTCATCGTTATGTGAACATCATAAAATGGAATGGCCTACCACACACCTAGGCTATATGGTACTAATCTTATGAGAGCACCATCCTATATGCAGTCAGTTGTTGACCAAAACGTCATTATGTGTTGCATGACTGTAATGCCATTTTACTTTGTTTGTTACCACACAGTGATTCCAGGTATCCAGACATATGTTACTACTTTTCAAATAATGATATTTCTGTTCTCAAACTGATAAGGGGAAAATAAAAAGTCGAGCAATAGAAAGTCACTGAAAGCCTCTGGTCAGGAGAGGGAGGATAACTTTTGAGTAAAATAATTGACTTGGATTTTTTAAATTGCCACAAGGTGGCAGTAGAAGTTAGGCTTAAAAGGAAGCTTAACTAGATGCTGTAATTATGTTAGCCTGAAGGGTATATGTGGCTTCTTCACTGTGTATTAAACATAAAAATATTCCAGAAAAGAAATATTTTGGTTCCACCCACTTAAGTTCTTGTTTCTTTCTTCTTATGAGACTGATGCGCTGCCTACTGCACTGAGAAGGCAGTCTTGTTTCTTTTCAGAACTGTTACTGTTTTCTAGAACATTTGTCATTCCACAGAGAAGACTTACCAGAGAGGATTTTTCTTTCTTTCACAAGAGGCATTCTTTTTAATTTTTTTATTGAGGTCACATTGGTTTATACTATTATATAAATTTCAAGTTGGGGGGCCAGCCTGGTGGCATAGTGGTTAAGTTCGCTCACTCTGCTTTGGTGGCCAGGAGTTTGTGGGTTTGGATCCTGGGCGCAGACCTACACATGGCTCATCAAGCCATGCTGTGGCGGCATCCCACATACAAAATAGAGGAAGACTGGCACAGATGTTAGCTCAGGGCCAATCTTCCTCACCTCCCCCCGCCCCAAAAAAATTCAAGTGTACATTATATTTCAACTTCTGTATAGACTACTTCGTGTTCACTCCCAAAAGTCTAGCTGCTGTTTGTCACCATAAAAATGTGCCCCTTTACGCTTTTCACCCTCCTGTCCTTCACTTCTGGTAACCACCAATCTGTTCTCTGTATCTCTGTGTGTGTTTGTTGTTGTTATCTTCCACATATGAGTGAAAATGTAATGGTATTTGGCTTTCTCCATCTGACTTATTTCGCTTAGCATAATACCCTCGAGGTCCATCTATGTTGTTGCAAATGGCAAGATTTCATCTTTTTTATGACTGAGTAGTAGTCCATTATATATATATACCACATTTTGTTTATCAATTCATCTGTGGATGAGCACTTAGATTGTTTCCAAGTCTTGGCTATTGTAAATAATGCTACAATAAACATAGGGGTGCATATATCTCTTCAAATTTATGTTTTTGTTTTCTTTGGATAAATACCCAGAAGTAGAATAGCCGTATCATATGGTATTTCTGTTTTTAATTTTTTGAGGAATCTCCATACTGTTTTCCACAGTGGCTGTACTAGTTTGCATTCCCACCAGCAGTATAGGAAGGTTCCCTTTTCTCCATATCCTCTCCAACATTTGTTATTTCTTTTCTTTTCTTTTTTTTTTTTTGAGGAAGATTAGCCCTAAGCTAACTGCTGCCAATCCTCCTCTTTTTGCTGAGGAAGCCTGGCCCTGAGCTAACATCCATGCCCATCTTCCTCTACTTTATGTGTGGGATGCCTACCACAGCATGGCTAGCCAAGTGGTTCCATGTCCGCACCCAAGATCCAAACCGGCGAACCCCAGGCCGCCAAAGCAGAACATGCGCACTTAACCGCTGTGCCACCAGGCCAGCCCTATTTGGTTCTTTTTAATATAATTTTCTTTATTAGTATTCTCTATTTGTTGAGACTCCATTTTCGTGCTGTCCTTTAGTGCTTTAGACATGGTTTCCTTTAGTTTTCGGAACATACTTAAAACAGCTGACTTAGAGTCTTAATCTAGAAAGTCCAATGTCTGGGTGTCCTCAAAGACAGTTTCTATTGATTGCTTTTTTCCTTTATCAATCATACTTCCTTGTTTCTTTGCATGCCTTGTAATTTTTTGTTGAAAACTGAACATTTAAAATAATATAATGTGGCAACTCTAGGAATCAGATTCTTCCCCCTCCCCAGGGCTTGTTGTTGTTGCTGTTTGTTGTTGTTTGACTTTTTTTTTAAAGTTTTTTTGTCTGGATAGTAGGTAAGTTGGGTTTTTTTTTGAGGAAGATTAACCCCAAGCTAACATCTGCTGCCAATCCTCCTCTTTTTGCTGAGGAAGACTGGTCCTGAGCTAACATCCGTGCCCATCTTCCTCCACTTTATATGTGGGACGCCTACCACAGCATGGCTTGACAAGCGGTGCGTAAGTCCACACCCAGGATCCAAACCAGCCAACCCTGGGCGGCCGAAGCAGAATGTGTGAACTTAACCACTATGCCACCAGGCCGGCCCTTGTTATTTGACTTTTTTAAACTAATTTTTTTTTTTTAAAGATTTGCACCTGGGCTAACAACTGTTGCCAATCTTTTTTTTTCCCTGCTTTTACCTCCCCAAACCACCCGCCCCCCCCCACCCCCACCCCCGTAAACAGTTGTATGTCTTAGTTGCAAGTCCTTCCAGCTGTGGGATGTGGGATGCCGCCTCAACGTGGCCTAATGAGCGGTGCCATGTCCGCGCGCCAGGATCCGAACCCTGGGCCGCCGCAGCGGAGCACGCGAACTTAACCACTCGGCCACAGAGCCGGCCCCTAAACTAATTTTGTAAAATCCATATTCTTTGTCATGTGTGGCCACTGAAGTCTCTGTTCAGTTAGCTTAGTGGTCAGCTAGTGATTGGACAAAGATTTCCTTAAACATCTGGAGCCAGTGAGTCTCTCAGTCTTTGCTCAGGGACTGTGTGTGTGTGAGGCTGCACTTTCAACAGTCCTCCAGGCAGTTGACAGCTGTGTCTTAGCCTTCACTTCTTGCTTGTATGTTCTCAAGGTAAGCACCAGATGAGAGCTTAGGGCCTTTTCAGTTTTTTCCTGAGTGTGCACACAGTCCTGTGCATACACTTGCCCTAGATTTCCAAAAATGTGTGTTGCTTTCCAAAGTCCCCACGGACAACTCATTCCCCAGCTTTTCCTTTTATACTTTTTGGTTAGTCTGTTGTTTGCCCTATTGATATTCACCTCCTCAGGCATCCTAAACAGGTGTCTCTTATTGTTTGCCACCAACACTTCTGGGGAAAAGGCATTTCACACTTGGTGAACTCTAAGCTCCAAGTCCTGGTGAGTTTGGGCTCCAAGTCAGGTCAAACAGAGGCAGCCTTGCAAGTGGAGTCTCCAGTGAACCACTTGACAGGTCAGTGATGACAGTTCTCTGGGAATGCGGCTTTGAAAGAGCTCCAACCCTGTTCCATCCCCTGTAGTGACTGCCAGGTTGCTTTTCAAGGCTGCCATGGAGCTGAAGGAGAAATGGGAATAGGGCAAGTTAAAATGCCACAAAGCTCACTGTTCTTACCCACATTCAGCTATTTTTCTGGAATAAACATTCCTCAGATTGCTGCAAGCTCTTTGTTAATTTCCAGAGTTCTGAAAAAGTTGATTCTGACAATTTCCTCATTCCTTTTAGAGAGAGAATTTTTGGAGGTGCTTACTCCACCATTTTTGCTGATGTCACTCCTAGCCAATTTAATAACCCTTTGCCTTTAGTCATGCTTTCTGGTAATCTCCATCTTAGAGGCAAAATCAAGGCACGGATACATTAGGGCACGTCAAGGCTGGGATGGATCCTGGCCCCCAAACTCATGAAAGGAAGAGGAAAGCTCCTGTATGAGACACTGCTAGGTGATTTGTGAGCTTTTCACTTGCCATTAGCCCCTAAACCTAACATATATTACTGAAAACCTTTGATCCCCACTTCCTTTGCCCTGACCTCCAGTATACCTGAATCTCTTCTCTAGTTCATGGATTATCTCACAAACTCATTTTTATGTTTTCCAGAAACCCCTTCACCAGCTTCCACTCACAGCCTATCTTACAGGTGAGTACCTCTGTGCTTCCTTTCACTTGGGATCTGTTCACACTCACACTCAGCCAGCAGCCCTGGGGTTACTGCTCCACTGGCCTGTACCACTGAGGTTTATAATCTACCTTGTAAACAAAAGAGAAGGTTGAATAGGACTGTCTAATATATATCCGAACTACGTAATTTTATTCTCTGCTGCAAGCAGGGGATTTATTCTTTTCTGGACTAGATGTATAGGCTCTTCCTTTACATATGCTTTTCACCTTTGCCCTTCCTTTTCTCTGCTGATGCTTTTATTTCCCTTCTTAGACCTTCATCTGCCTCCTCTGGACAAGGGATCTTTTCTTTCAGACCATCCCTAAATGGAGTCCTCACCCCCAACAGTTCGGGTAAGTTACATAACATTCCCAAAGGAGTGGAACTTAAACTATTGACATACATATTAAAATGAAGATTTTCAGGGTGAAAAGAAGTTGGGATTTGCGCCCCCTACCCCCAAGAGCATCGTTTCCAGTGTGATTCTTCAAGAGTTATCCCATTTCCTTCACAGTGAAGGGGGCTTTGGATTTTGCCTAAATAGCACTCATCGTGTCACTGGTCTAGTCATGCTATTTAGCCAGAAGGTCACCTGAAGAATTAAAAATTAAACTGGCTTTTTTTTTTCTTTTGAGATTCCTATGTTTGAACATTGCTGGGAGCTCAGTTCTGAATGAGAATGATAAAACCAGTATCCTTTTTTCTCTCCATCTTGTTAATTAACAAAAAGTGCCTCTGTTACCAGTCTTCCTGATAAGGGGCTGTCATCTTCCATAGCTCACCAAAATCTTTATATTACCTCTACATCTTTCTACTCATAGTTAAACTCAAATCTCAGACCTCTCTGTCAGCATCCTATCCTCAGAGGAAAAGAATGAACTTTATAACCCACCTCTTAAATTATTTAGCTGTCTTTTCCCTTTGGAGTAGCATACTGCAGATTGAGAACTACTCATTTACCCCCATCCATAAGTAACCCTGCCAAAGAACTGCCCAAGGAAGTTATCTTTCACCATCCACTCTATCCTTCAGGTCAGAGGGAGAGGAGAACCACACCAGAGAGCCTTCCTGGTTTCCAGCTACCAGTCCTGCAGGTGAGCCCTGGCTAGTCTAAGTTGTCTGTGCATGAAAAGCTCCCAGGTTGGGCCTGTGCACTAAATGCCTCCTGTTAAGGTTAGAATGTAACCAATGGAGAATAACATAGGTTTCAAGAATGGTAACCGTATGCTCACAGTTTTCCAGAATGGTCTCAGTTCCAAAGATTCTGTCCTGTCAGATTAGCTTCCTGGTTTGGGGTTTAAAAATTAGGTCACACAGTAGTGAAAGGCTTTAAACTGAGAGGTCTTGGCCATCGTGAACTAAGTTTGTGGACACAACTGACATTCCCAGAAGTTCCACAAAGTAAGTATTTTCACTGGAATATATCTTTAGGGTAGAGGTACTGCTTGAACTAGGAAAAACCATGTTTGCTTCTCCAGAGATAGCTAGAATAATATTTTGTAAATTTATGGGACTATGATTCTGATGCAGGCAACAAGAGGAAAAGGGCATGGGAGTGAGGAGAGAGGTTTGTAAGAAGCTCTATTAAATGAAATGTCCGGTCTTGCCTTTTAAGTTAACTTTTGTGGCTTGGGTTTTGAGAATCTTCAGGCCCTTTTCCATGCCAAGCTCTTGGTGACCCCAGGGACATACTAAAGTACCCAAATATTTTGCTTTCATATTCCAAAATGCCCTTTATTTTCATCAGCAAGAAATTAGGGTCTAAGTCCTAAGAGGCAACACTAGGGAAATAAATCCTCCTCTCAGATCCTCACCGATGGAGGGATTAACCTACAGAGGAGAAAAGACTTATGAGACATATAAACCATCTACAAGCACGTGGCCCCTAATTGGATCTTGATTGAAACAAACTATAGAAACCATTTATAAGAAAGTTGAGGAAAATTGAATACCTATTGTACACTTGATACTAAGGAACTGTTAATAGTTTTTTTGTAGGCATGATGCTATTGTGGTTATGTTTTTTTTAAATAGTCTATCTTTTGGAGATACTAAAATACTAATGGATAGGAAGCTAAATAGTTGTCTGGGTGTTGCTTTAGTATAGTCTAGTGGACAGGGGCAGTGAGAGAGTAGAAAGAAAAATTGGCTGAGTTATTTGTTGAAGTTGGGTGATGGGGACATGTGAGTTCATTATAATACTCTGCTTTTGTATTTTTTCAAAATTACCATAATTAAGTTTAAAAAAAGAGTTATTAAAGAAAGTGCCACCTTCCCAGAGGCATCAGAATGCTGTCTCTCTGGTAATCATCTCTGGGCATGGTAGTCATACATTCCAGGTCTTCCAAAGTAGTGTTTCAAATATTCTGCCACCTTATCACCATAAAACACTGAAATGTTCCCGAGTTTCCTAAGTAGCAACAAAGCCTTTGTCATGCTAGGCCTATTAAATCTGTTTGGAAACGTTACCATGCAATGGAGAAAACTATGGGGAAGCAACAGCAGTGGTTTACTGTCCCAATAAACTTCACATAATGGCTGGACAGGGCCTTACTTACCCTTTTTGTTGTAAATACCCATATCTGCCTTCCTGTCCTCTGCTGCAGACTCTCTACCAACAGAGGCAGATGGCATTAGCCAGGGGGAGAGAAGCATGGACCACTTCCAGATAGACCGTCTTCAAGGTCTGATCTATACATACTGCTGAACGACAGATTGTAGCATCCAATACCCATTAGGCATGATGGCCTTGGAAAATGTACCCCTGCCTTGTTTCTTGGTTTCACTCTGTACCTTATCTTTCTCGATCTTTACCATATACACCCTGTATTACCTCCTAGGAAAGTAGTCAGGTCTTATATAAGGCTTGTGCTTCAGGAAGATGTTTCTATTTCTCTTGCAAGACATATGTAGCTCCTTCATTTCCTATAACTTGAAACAAAGGTTGTAAAAACAATTCTTGGCATCACTGGGTATGGGGGTAATATACTCATTACCTGTGTTTTATTTCTGGCTTTCATTTTTGGATATGTATTCTCCCATTGCCAATGTTAACAAGCAACAACTCTGTTCCTTGTCCTAATTTATTATACTTTTTCTGTTTGCCTGTTGTTTCCTCTGCCTAGTTACTATTAAATGTGTTGATTTTCCTTTCTGATAACAGTTGCAGACAGACTTTAAGCTCACTAAAGTACATACATAATAAAATAAAGAGGATGCCCTTTCATTGGTATTGGAACTCTGTTGGTATTACAAGCTGTAGAATGGTGGAATGGGCAAAGAACACTACCACTGAGATCAAACACTTACTCTTCTTTGGGTACTAAGAAGTAGAAATGAGGAATTAAATGAGTGGGCCACTGGCAGGCAGGCCTTAATAAAAAAATATTGGAAAAATGTAAACACAGCCAACATCTGCCAGAAATAAATTAGGTCTTGGGAATGACCCTGAAGCTGAACTAGGATCCCACTAGAAACTGGGATCCCTATTCTGAACTGTGAATTTATTTTTAAAGGCATTGCTGGACACCTCCTCTTCTGAGCAAGAGCCCGTGCTGTAGCAGGTGCAGGAAAGAATCTGCCTAGTGATACTGCTCTACTGCCCTTTAAAGCTTTTGTTCTTTTAATATACCTCAATATATCCTGCTGCTTCAAAAGATAAATAAATAAAGAGTATACTAAATCAGAATGTTAATGGATTTGGCTCCATTAGGCTCTAAACCATAGAAGTGGCAAAGTGGAAGAGAGAGAAACAATTTTATTTTTGGCCTTTTTATTATTCTAGCAATTTGGGCCTTCCACTCTTATTTCTAGATGGTTAATCCATTGATATCTTTATATCTGACCCCAACTGATGAAAACCATTCTAAAACATCAATAATTAGTTTAGTTAAAGACCATGGTCCCTTTGTCCCCAAGACAGATCCTATAAAGAAAGGGAAGAGTCTCTTTTTCTGGACAAAAATTGAACCAACACCAAAAAGATGAAAAATCAGTGTCTGTCAAGGTAGGCAGGAGGGAGTGTCAGGTTTGTAAAACCAAACCTGGAACCCACCTGCACTGTCTTCTGAACAGTCGAAATCATTCCCTCTCCTCTATTCTCTCTGTAACCTAATCTACTTTTTTAAAGGACATCTCCCCTAATTCCCACCTTCAATAAATATCCAGTCTAAATTACTCTCCACCAAATCATTAAACTTTTTCACAAGCTCCGTGGGGGAAGATTTACCCTGAGACAAATAGTGAACAGAATGGGGATTTTGGAAAGAGTTAAAAAGGTAAAAGGCAAAGTGACCCCAGTATCAGAAAATATTCTGCTACCTGTGTGACTCAATAATGAAGCAGGTGAAAGATACACAGTCAAGTTGGGATGAGGAAGAGGAAGTATTTGTGATGAGACGGGACATACTGAGATTCTTTGCTGCATTATGCGTGGACTTGTGCTCAGAGAGAAAAGGGGTACAAGGTAGCCTTGTATTCCAGGGAAAATGCTTGGACTGGGGGAGGCACTGGAATCATCAATTGAATCAAAATTCTTTACTCCTCCTTTCCAGTCCTCCTATGGACGTGGGGCCAAAGTCTGGCCTCTCTGTAGTACACTAAGGGAAAAGAACAGCAGATAGGAGGAGAGCAAGAGGCTTTACCCAGCCCATAGTTTGGACCAGATCCTTAGCGCTCTCTTCACTGAGGCTAGAGGCCTGGATTTCCAATCCCCACCTCACTTTGTGCCCTATGGTCATCCTCCCTGGTCCACCCTCACTACATCCCCCTGGCCCCAACCTCAAGAACAGAAAGCTTTTCAGTTCTTTGCCACAAGGTAATTAAAAAAATGTGGTTTCTTTGTTTAAACAGTGACTAAATTGGTTCATCTTTTAGTAACAGACCTCCCCTCCCTCAGCCCCCCACTCAGTCCTGTATGATCACGTCATCATCATCGTCGTCGTCTTCCTCCTCCTCCTCCTCTTCTTCATCCTCATCTTCTGGCAGTTCTTCCTCCTCCTCTTCCTCCTCTTCATCTAGACAAACCACCACCTCAGCTGGCTCAGGTAATCGAGAGTCAAACCAATCCAGTACCTGCTGGGTGCTAAGCCTTGACGCCTGACTCAGTTGAGGGATGTCTCTTTCCCGTAGCTGTTGGTGGGCTGCCCAGTACCTCTCCAAGGGTCGTATATCCGGTGGGGGTGGGGGAGTTGGCAGAGGTGGTGTCTCAGCCCATTCATTCAAGGAGCGAGTTGAAGGCGGTGGTGTGGGAATTGCTGGGTCCTGGAAACTAGGGGCACCAGGGACTGCGTTGTCCCGAAACCATTTTAGTTGCCCATGCTTCAAGGCATAGCGTGTGTCACCAAACCACTGAATGATCTCTGGCCGAGGTAAACCAGTGATCTGTTCTAATTTATAGTAATCCTCCCGCCGTGCCCATTGGCATTGTAAAAAAAACGACTTGAGGATAGCCAGCTGTTCTTTGGTTTTGCGCTTGGTCTTTCGCTGGCGTTGCATATCTGGGGAAGGGTACTCTGCAGGGCCAACCCTACCTGGTACTGAGTTATGCCTTAGCCCCTGAGGCCAGGCTGGCTCCAGATGTGGGGGTAGTGCCTGTTCATTGGGTGACCGTGGTTGTGGGGTACAGCCCAGTGGCTGGAGGGGTTTAGAGGTGGCGGTAGCTCCATTAGCCAGTACCTGGAAAGAGGAAGAAGAGGTAGAGGAAGAAGAAGGAGTCATATTAGATGCTGACTCCTGCTTACAACTACTGGCAAGTAATGAGATTGGTGGGGGCTTATCCCGAGCACGTGGCTGGTGGACGGTTGTGGAGTGGTTCCAGGAAGCAGTACCTAGGCCATGTGACTGGTCAAGACCCCTGCCTGCCTGCTCCTTAGAGAGGCCACTACTTTGAAGATCCTGCCAAAAATTTGATTGGTGGGGGAATGCCCCACTGCCAGGTGCCATCAGGGGCTCCTTTGCTTTCTGGTGACTCAGTGGCTGTGAGGACTCCTCAGGCTCTACCTTTAATCCTTTCATCTGGGTGGGCTCGCTAAGATTCAGGGGCACTATTGCAAGACCAACTTGTTCTGGAGGTGGCACTGGAGAAGGAGGCACCTCCTCTGGGGGCCGCCCTGCATGATGAGTAAAAGAGAGAAGGGATTTGAAATGGAGTTGGTCCCGATGGTAGACCACTCGGGCTCGAGTCTCTTCTATTTCTTCAGATGACCAGCTAATGCCACAGCGGAGGCGCTGGGCCATGAACCAAGTCTTGACTTTCTCCATCTGCAGCCCATAGCGTAGACAGAGAAGGGCAATATCTGCTAGACTGGGATAGGGAAAGTTGCTGAAGGTTTGTAGCAAGTGTTCATTGCCATCCAGCTCACTGGTCTGGGCTGCTTGGGTCCACACAAGCTGGAGTTCCTCGGAGATTGGAGGGAGGCAGATGAGCCCCGCGGGGGAGCTATTAAGACTGCTGGCCTCTTTATTAGGAGGCATGGTGTTTTCTGATTTGTGCCCTTCAGAGATAGCTGTAATAAGAAGAGAAACAGCTCAATCACTGGGGCTCATCTTTGGCCCATTGCTTAATTTCTACCAAACAAAATGTTGGACTCCAAAACAATTAACTTCCTATGTGTACTGTGCTGGATTGCATTTAAAGTGCTTTAACAGTTTCCTATTTTCATAACCTTATGAAGTCATCAGAGCCTCTATAATTCCCATTGTATGTATGAAAAAACCAAAGTCCACAGAAGTTAAATTATCCCAAGTCACATGACTAGTGAGTACTGTCACCAAGACAAAATCTGTCTTTAGAGGGTAAGGAGGAAAACTCATCCTTACATAGCCTTTATCTTTCCAATTCAAACTCACTTCACCCTCTAGGTTCATGGAACAAGAGTTACAAAATGAAGACTCAACCACAAAAACAAGACGAGTGGTAATCTCAGAACTGTTCCAAACTTTTTTAGCTCCTAACAATTTATGATTATCTCTAGAATGTGGTGAAAGGTCGGGAATATACTGGATGAATATCTAGAAGGTAGGACAGCACCGTTCTTCTGCCCAGCCCCCAGCCACCTTTTCTTTCCCTTCTTAGTGGTGGAGTGTTGGGGGAGGGGAAAGATAGTACCTTTAAGCCCTAAGCCCAGACCTGATAGTTTTATTTTTTCTTTCAGTAGGAGAGGTCAGATAGCTGGGATCAATGGGGCTTACTCTCCACTGGGTTTAGGTCTGGTGAGAGTAAAGAGAGGGGACTGTTTCCCCCCCAAGTCATGCTTGGAACAATGGTTACCCCTCCCCCTAGCCTTTGTCTCTTCCAACTGCTCAGTCTCTCTCCAGGGAGCCTAGAGCTCCCTCAGACTTTAGCAGCCCCCTCCACACAGGGCGGAAGGCCTGCAGCTCTTATCTCTCAGTCCAGCTTTCTTCTCGTGACCAGGTGGGCAGGCTCATAATAAATTGTAGCCAGGTCCCACAGGCTACCCAGCAGCACCAGCTCGCAGGGTTATGGGTGCGGAGACTGCAGGGATAGCCCCCACTGTGCTTCATTCCTGAAACACCTGCTCCACTTATTTCCCAGAACAGTTCTGTTGACTGAATTTTAACTTGGCTCTATGTGTGGGCATTAGAGACTCTTTGACACATCTGTCACCCTTTACTCCTAGAGGAATCCCATCTTGAGTTTATAAATATTACTTCTGACAAATTTTTAAGGACAGGACAGGATTCCTATGTAAATGCTACATGATGAATTGAGAAAACTCTCAAGTCCAGAGAGTTACAGATAGAGCAGTGTAATATCGGGGATTTTATATGATGATGAGAAAGATCTGGAAGCATTTTAATGTGTGTCACCATTCCCTTTTAACAAGTAAATTTAACAAACTGAAGGCCATGCAGAGATCCTAAAAGCAACACAGCTTGAAGAGAACCTTAAAGGGTAAATTGAGACAGTATGGCAAAGTGGGTAGAAATGATTCTTGAGTAAGGCCAGCCTGCAGTTTGAATCCCAGTGCTGGACTTACCAGCTATGTGATCCTGGGCAAAAGTTACTGGACTTATATGAGCCTTGGTTTCTTCATGTGTAAAAAATGGAGACAGTGCTAAGTGTATGTAAAGTTATATTTTACCCAACACCTACTATGTGCTAGGGGTCATCTGTAGGAGGTCCTGTTAGAGGGGGAGGTCTGGGGTGAGGCAGATTTAATGAACTGCAGCTCCACCATTTCCTACAGTGCTGCTGCCCTTGGGCAAGTTATTTACCCTTTCTAAGCCTTGTTTCCCATTGAAAAACAGGAGGTCAGAACAGCACCTACTTTGCAAGTTTATGACTAAATGAAAAAGTGCACCTGACGTTATGCCTAGAACAAAGTAAAGGCTCAATACATAGAAGCTTTTCTCATTACTTGAGCCTCATGGGGTGATTCTGATATAAGGTAATGCTCCTCCTAGACAACGGGGGAAATGAGGCAAAGACTGAAATCCTCTAAAATCACTGTTTTCAATCTGTTTTTGTAGAGTCTTAATTCTATGATTTTACATTTTTGGACTTGGATATAATTCCAGAATGGATTTTGCTGCTTTAAAAATGAAAGTCACTGCTTTAGGAGAATTGAATCCATAATTTGGATATAAAGTCTTTCTGACTGCCAGGTGGACTGCAACGTGGTAGCTCTACCTTTTACCCTCCAGGTTCATTTTGGACACAGCTGAGTAGCCTGTGAGGACTTGCTTGCACAGCCATTTAGAAATTGTGGCCCACCAGGAACACCACCAAATCTAAGCTGGAGAATATTTTATGATTGCAATACTTGGCACTTAGTTAACCTTATTTGTGTCCTGTTCTTAAGAACACAGTAGCACTTTAGATAAGAAGAAAATGTAGCATAAGGAATACAGCAGTCCAGTGTGAGGATGAAGACTGCCAGACAGGAACATAAGGCAGGTACAGCAAGAAGCCTACAAGGAGGCATTTTTGCTTTCATTCATGTGGTTTATGATTCCTGATTCTCATGGCATCAGCTTGGTATTTCACTGTAACGTGCAGTAATGCAAATATCATATTTGGTGTACTATATACATCCACAGTTTTCCAATTACTCAAAACACAGGTTGTGGAAGACTTTTTGATACAGAATGGTGTATCAAATCAGGCTTAAATCAAAGCACAGCTGTATAGCTGGTATCTCCCTGGAAGAATCTGGCTTTGAAGTAGGAAGACACTACAACCAGAGAGTGACTCAGGAGAACTCTAACAAGTAGGATAGACCCTACAGTAATCAAAACCACAGTGAAGACACTACAGTGTCTTGTGTTCTTGTGCCTCCATTTGGTGAGGGTGGAAAAAGGACTTCTGTTGGCAGAGGTGGCGGCAGTGGAGATGGGAATATCAATTCTGAGTAATTACGAAACTTGTATCCTTAAATATGCCAGATATGTCCTACTGCTACTTAAAGTCACTAATTAAAAATATAGAGCCAGGATAACACCCTTCTTTCCCTTTGAGCTTTCTATACCCCTGGGCAGATGGGAGAAAAGAATGGGCTGCCTTAAACTTATCTGGGTGTTCACACAATCCTAGAAAAAGCGGTGTTCAGAACTTAAGGCTTGAGCCTAGGCTTATGACGAAAGCAGGAGAAAGTTCAAGTGGGACACTAGATATGATCCTGTTAAATTCCCTAAATCTTTATTCAGAGAACTGAAGAACGCCTGAAATGTGTGTTGTTGATACAGTTTTAAGGACCTTAAAGGATGTTTAGTGATTTTCAACGTATGTGCTTAACTTTTTGGATTGTGAACTTCTTTGAGAATGGATAAAAGGACCTTAGAAAGTTATGCCTACCCCCTTCCCCCCACCAAAATAGACATTCACACTTACACATTATATGTATAATCTCAGGGGGTCACTGGCTGCCCAGAAGCCCAGGTTAAGAACTTCTGCTTTATGTCCTCAAAACTTAATAAAGGCAATGGTGGTAATTGCTTAAAGAGGAACAAAAAGCTTAATGTGAATGAATGGAAAGAGAGGATGGAAGACAAGAATCTGAATAACTCTGGAAGGGACTGGGTATTGGTGATGCTAGTTGGCAAGAGTGGAAGGGAGGGGTGTTCAATTAGGCCAGGAGCCTGGCTTAACTGACCCACTGGATTACATGACCAATACCCATAGTGCACTGGACACTAGAGCTGGGGAAGCTACTCCCTAGTATGCCAAAATCATCTGCTTCCTTCAGCTGCCCTGTGTGGTTGGGCCAGTTGTGTGTGATTCCAAACCTGGTTATGCCCGTTGTTTTTCTATATTTATAAATAACTAATTAAACAGCACATAAACCTATGAAAAATCAGTGCATTAAAAACTGTTCCTATGAAAACAAAGTCAAATGCTTTGGAAAGACAATACAAAGGAGTGCACATTATAAAAATTGTTGAGAGTAGGTAAGACAACTGTAAAAGATTTTTTTAAGGGGACTTAATCTGAAAAGTATTCTGCATTCAGATTGCTTTAAAAGTGTTTACATTCTCATTCCACTTTAAAGAAACCAAACCTGGAAATCACAGATGATGAGAGGCAGTGGCTCCTGTCTCAGACTGCACGTTAGAATTACCTGGGAAACTTAAACCAGGCACCCTCCTACTCTTTCTGACTTAATTAGTCTGGACTGGGGCCCAGGCTTCAGTAGTTTTAAAAAGTTCTCAGGGTGCAGCCAGATTTGAGATTTGCTTGTGTAATTTATACTAGAAAGACAATTGGGAACTCCAGTCAGCCGACTTACACAAAGAAAACGCCTGGACTACCCCAAAAGATTGGTGAAATGAACGTATTTTTAATGACAATGCTTAAGATATTTATTTGCATCATTTAAAAAATTCCCAACTTCAACTGGCTGTTTTGGTTTTTTCAATTACTGCCATCTACCTGTCCTAATCATACAATATAAAAGGGCTTCAAATGTATGGTGAGGAGGTTCATATGATAAAAGACCTGATCTGGGCCCACATTACCAAACAGGTCTCAGCTTGAGTCTTCTTTCAGTTTAGAAGTCTCAGATTAGGACGCAACACCGGGAACCTCTGGGGACTCGGGTTCTCACTTTCCTGGTTGGTTTTCTGAGTATGGCTGGGGAGGGGGTCAGAAGGGGCAGTTTCTCCTAAACCTTTCATTCCCAAAGGCTACTGCTCCCCAGAAGTAAGGCCAGGTTTCTGTACGTGTGCTGAGGTCGCCGGGAGGTAGTCGTGGAGGGGAGGAGGGAGGCCTGGGAAGGAAACGTTTTTCCTATCCTCCATTTCACAGGCAGTCTAGAAGGCTCCAAACTGGGTCAGAGAACAAAAAGTTGCTGCACTTGGGGCGATGAGCCCCAGGGAGCAGGCGAATCTCAATCCTCCCCTCGCCAAGGGCGTCCCACCCAGCCTTCCCCTCCTCCCTACACACCCACTCACCCTCCCCCAGTTACAACAGGGAACCGAAAAGTCCAGAGGAGAAAGGAGAGAGAACCGGGCGACTTCGAACCTAGAGTTCTCCTCCCCCCAGCGCGGGGACGGGGCTCCGGAGGTCGGAGATCGTACGGGGGCTGGGAGGGGGAAGTCGAAGGGGCTGGGGATCACTCACCGCGGTCCGGCCCGGGCGGCGGCTCCCAGCCTCGCACCATGGGCCGCGGGGGGAAAGGGGGAGAAAGGGCAGGGGGGCCTCCGGGGTAGGAGTGGGCTTCCCGCCCGGTGCGGCCTGCTCCGAGCCCACCCGCGATGAGGGCCGGGACCGGGACTGCCCCCCCCGCCACCGAGAGCGCGCCGGCTAGCCCAGCCCTGCTCCAGCGAATTGGAGGCGGGGCGGATGGGTGGGGCGGGCTCTGGGGGCGGTGCCACGGTGGCCCGAGTTCCGATTGGTGGGCGCAGGCAGGAGGGTACGGGCGGAACGCACTGGGCCGGCCATTGGCTGCGTGGGTCTCGGCTGAAGTCGACTATTGGCTGCATGGGCCTCAGCCCGGGTGGCTATTGGCTGCGTGGAGATGTCCCCCGGGGCCAGGGTGCCGCGAAGGGTACCTCCCCCAACCCTCGACCTATCCGCGCCGGAACTTCCCAGTACCCTGGGCCATGTTCCTCCCGGAATTCCCCAAGGACTTCACAGCAGTTTGCTGAACTTCCAGATCGCGTACAACTACTCCCCATGTTTCCTCTTGAAGGAAGACTTTTTGAGCATCCCCTTGCCAGCCTTACACTCGAGCCGCGCCTTCCCAGCCGAGGGCCCAACCGCTGTCAGCAGCGTCACTGTAAACGAAGCGCCTAGAGCAACCAGCAACTTGTTCGAGATGGATCAAATGTCTTGCCACCCGGAAAGACGAGGATGCTAGCAGCCCGGCGCCTTTGGCCCCTTCCCGGGTCCAGCTTGCATCGGACAGGTGTTCTCAAAAACGAAGCGCTGGAGGGATCACCTCCTTGCAAACCACCCCTCTCTGCCCTAATAAAGAAGACCTGGAGCTCTGCCTCATATTTCGGGACCTTGGTTTTCACTGTCAAGGAAGGGATGACAATAAAATATACTTTTCACCAAAGCAGTATTCCACACACTCCGAAGTTCTGGGCCAAAAGTTTGCGTATTTGGGATTCTCACTCTTCTGACTAAAACTTGGGAACAATACTTTCTGAAGTGACTCTTCTGTTCTCATGCTGGTCTTTGAAAAAGTCTCTTCTTACTTATTTAGGTCACTTAATAGCTTATATAGTAGTTACAATAATTTATAAAGCAATTTCAGATTTTGCCCTATATTTTGCAGACCTCACCTCTCCCCATATACCCGCCAAAAGCCAGCCGCCATAACTGCTACTTCTGATTCTTCATCGCTCTGCTTTAAGGTCTAGAGCTCTTTCAGGGTTGCCAGACATCAGAAATATTATCTCTACTTCAGCAATGAGCCCTATTTTCTGTTGCTGGCCTTGTGTTTGCCCCTGCCTCCCCCCTCTCCCTTATTACATTCAGTAACAATCTCAACTCCTAAAAGTCAGCCCCACGTCCTTCAAACTAGTATCCAGCAAAAGCATCATAGGCGTAAACAACAGAAAGACATATACTCAGTTTTAAATTCAGAAAGTTTTGATCCCTCAGAGTTTAAGCCAGGGCTGATAGTATATACAGACCTTTTCCTGAATCGTGACTATTACAATGCCCCAATGATTTGTATGTAATGAAGGAAGGGAAAAGTGAAACATTTTAGGCAGCGGCAGCCCTCAGTTTTCAGTGGAGAGGTCATTCTCTCATAATCCAAACAATTCATGAAACTGGATTAACTCGGAAGAACTCATGGTGGTTTGGTTGGGAAGCCAGGCAGGCACTGTCTGTGGGATTTAGCGCCTGCCCCTGGAGGGTTCAGTTAGGCATTCTGGCATCACTGACCATGGCCTTAGAATATGAAAGGTGGAGTAGGGAGCAGAATCAAAGACAAATTTAGGAGAGGGAAAATCCCTCTCCTAAAAGGAAAAAAGGAGAAGAAATTCCTTTGCCCCAGTTCTGGAGTGCAGGCTGAAGCCTCCCTCTGTTACGTGAGTTTTACCCTAAGCTTTAGAAGATGGAGTGGAATGGGGTGGGGGAGCGGAAGACAAGAAGAGATCCAGGCTAACAATATCAGAGAGGGAAGGATCCCACCTTTAGCAAGACAATAACACTCCCAGCTCTCCCAGAGACTAGTGCTGAATAATGGGGACTCATTATGTTATCTCAACATGGAGATGTTAATCCCCCATCTTTGATGAAAATTCTCTCTCCCTTTGCATGGCTCAGATAGTAGCAGGACTGACCAGAGGCCCATTGACCCTATAGCCAAGCAAGCTGAAGTTTCAGGGTCCTCCCTTGCACAGACCTCTTCCAAAGCACTGGAGGAGCCCCAGCAAGTGTTAATGTAGTCAGTTTTTGTAAAATTTGAAAAAAATATTTGAACTGCAATTGGTTAAGGTTGATGTCTCTTTCCTTTCTGACTTTCCCTCCATCACGCTTCCCCTTTTGTCAGGTGGTGGTGGAGAGGCCATGGGCATTTTAGGATTGGCTAAGGAAGCTGAGTTGGGGATACATTAAGTTTGGGTTTAGTACGTATACATCTCTGGTTTGCAGCTTCTATGAATAGTTAAATAGTAGGTATAGTGTTATGGGCTGAACTGAGTTCCCCTAAATTCATGTTAAAGTCGGAACTCCCAATACATCAGAATGTAACTGTATTTGACGATAGGGTCTGTAAAAAGCCAATTAAGTTAAAATGAGGTCTTTAGGGTAAATCCTAATCCAATATGACTGTTGTCCTTATAAGAGGAAATTTGGACACAGACATGAACAGAGGAAAGACCATGTGAAGACATAGGGTGAAGATGGCTGTAAGCCAAGGAGAGAGGACCCTCAGAATGAAATCAACCATGCTGACACCTTATCTCAGACTTCTAGCCTCTAGAACTGTGAGGATTTCTGTTGTTTAAGCCACGCAGTCTGTAGCATTTTGTTAATGCAGCCCTAGCAAACGAATGCATAAAGCTTCCAGGAATGATCCTAATGTCAGCAATTCAGAGCATATGACATTAGTCACTGCAAATTTGAAATGCTCCAAAATCTTACACTACATATACCAAAGAAATGTGATAGTTTTGTCCCCAAGTTTGACAAAAATCCTTAAAAATTATGACATTATCACTTACAAAGTGTGAAGGCAAAACTTTTCTAAATTATCAAGAATTTTTAAAAAATGATCATGTAGAGGACTGAAATACCTTTCTCCACTCTTTGTAGAAAACATATATAGTAATCACATGAAAAGGTTATCTAAGGTTATCTAAGAGCATGCAGCTAAAAACAAAATTGTAGGAAAAAATATATAGGTTTGCCAGGTAGATAACTTTTTAAAATTTTTCTTGACTTTGTGGTATTTGTCAGCTTTTTAAAAATTGTAATTTGTTTATATCTTCTCATTCTAAAATATATTCACTTTTTTCCTTAAAGATTGGCACCTGAGGGGCCAGCCTGGTGGCACAGGGGTTAAGTTTGTGTGCTCTGCTTTGGCGGCCCAGGGTTTGCCAGTTGGGATCCTGGGTGTGGACATGGCACCACTTGGCACGCCATGCTGTGGTAGGCGTCCCACATAACATCTAACAGGCTAACATCTGTTGCCAATCTTTTTTTTTTCCTTCTTCTCCCCAAAGCCCCCCAGTACATCGTTGTATATTCTAGTTGTAGGTCCTTCTGGTTGTGCTATGTGGCATGCTGCCTCAGCATTGCTTGATGAGCGGTGCTAGGTCCACACCCAGGATCTGAACCCATGAAACCCCGGGCCACCGAAGTGGAGCAAGAACTTAATCACTTGGCTACGGGGCTGGTCCCTAAAATCTATTAACTTTTGTACATAACATACATACTTTTCTCAAAAAAGGCTCCAAAAGTTGTATGCTTCAGGTGCCCAAAAACTTTGATCTACCCCGGGACTACCCAAATGGATCTGGTGAATTTCTGCCTCACTTGGGGAAACCCTGCTCCAGTGTTCTGTGCCCTGTGTGCCTTTAGCCAATTCTAATACCAGAGCTGAGGGCTGACCAATCAGAACTGCAAGGATTGAGGATCTGAGATAGCAAAAGCTGCAGTGAAGGAGTTTGTGGAAGAAGGATTTCAGACAAACCTATAGCCAAACTAAGATGTGACAAGTCTGGAAAGACAGTAGGGCCCTAGAGGTACCCTAGGCAATCAGCCATGGCGAGAATCCCCTTACCTCTCCTTGGGTGTCTGCTCCTCATGCTGACTCTACCCTTCAGCATATCTCGTTTCACTTACCACCTGTACTAAAGAGTGGGTGCTCTGCAGTGACATCACAATTTGGCCATTATGATGTAATGAGGAGGCATCTGATTTTTCTCGGGCTATCCTAAGAGGGCTTCCCTATTAGGAAGGTTGTCTCATTACTTTGTGGGTAATTGGATTCTTTCATCATTCAGGTGATGTGGAAGTCAATACTACGTTAGAACTTGATGTTTTTCAAGGATGCCTCCTTTTAAATCCATTTCTCTCGCTCCATTCTGGATTAGACAGAGGTCCTTGCTTTTCCTCTCCATCTTAATTTTCGTCCTTTGCTTTAGGGTTGCCCTTGATGGGAGAAAGGGCTTTGCTCTTCCCTCCAGTGCTTAAGGAGCAGAATGTAACTTAGATGGCCCCCTTAATGAAGAAGAGCCCTCCACCCAAGGTGAAGCATGGGCTTTTACCCAAGCTGTATCCTTTAACTGCACCAGCAGCTGGTGCTGGGTGCCAGGGAACTAAAGTGCTGGGCCCTGGTAACTTTTCATACTGCTACCCAAAATGGTGGTGGGATCCTGTTGGGGTGTTTTATACAGGGCTGCCCAACTCTTCTGTATCTCCTTCCCACCCAGCTTTTGCGTAGGCAGAGGAGTCCTGCGGACCGAGAATAGGACTTTTAAGAAATGGGGAATGAGAGGGAGGCATCTTGCTTCTGGGTCTCTTGCCACCCTAGCCCAAAACAAACAATATTTCTCAATACCTTATGATATACTTTCTTTTCATATTCCATCTTTATTTCAAATGTAAGGTCTTTTATCCAAAAGGGAGGGCAGGTGCATAAGAAAGCTGAATTGAGGCACAATGCTAATGAGTTTGGGGCCCAGTGAACAGAGCAGTGCTGTGAAGAAGGTGGGGAGGCTCTGGGAGGGCCTGAAGAGAACATTGGTTTTTGGGGAATTCACATAGCAAACTTTCATTTCCTTTCCAGGTTAGCTATTCAGTGGGTGGATCACTCAGTCTTTTTAGCAACTCCACTCTTTAGCAATATCACCAAAAGAAGTGCCAAGGCTGGAGGCATAGAGAAAACTACAAGTGCCTTTATTTTTCTTTATGCCTGGATGGAGAAGAAAATGGAAACTAGTAGCAAAAAAGGAAACATTTCCAATATTATCTCCTGCCATGAAAAATCACGGGTCTGGGGAGAGGGCTGTTTCGTAGCCTGGCAGTGGGATGTCATCAGGAGACCTCAGATTAAGTCCCATTTCAAGCTGCACTAACAAATTCCGTGACCCTGCTGGGGTCACTTCTCATCTCTGGACCTGTGTCGTCATCTGTAGGGGAGCCTCGACCCAATGATCTCTAAAGACAAGGCTTTTCAGATCTCTGATGCTATGACCTGCGAATTCCAAGGATCCAGAGTTCGAGAGAAACACAGGTGTTAGAAGCAAGGCAATGTGGGAGTTAGATTGGAGAGTTGAGGAGTTGGGGCTTATTATGAAGAGAAATAAAGGAACAGGAGGAAGGCTATGAGACAGGTAGGTGTAGGAAGACATCTGAGGTCTGGATGAGAGAAAATGGCAAGTGTTCCTGCTGTGTTGCTTCAAGGAGCCAGGCCCCTGACCATGATAATGGTTTCTCTTATGGCACTTCCCAGTGCACAGCTGACATGTTACCTCCTAAATTGCTCCTGTTCATACAGTCATCAGCCTTTAGAGGAAAGTCCCCACCACAGTGTCTAACATGACACATCTCTAAAGAGTCCACCAAACTCCTAGTGTTCCCCATGTCAGATTAGACTATCAGTTTACCCCCAGTGCCTGGGGGCAGCTCTATACGGGAAGAACCAGAAGATTCATGTGTTGGTTCTATAAAGCTGAGAATGGGGGGTGGGTGAGCCATGGTACTTCTTTCAGAGAAAGAGCTCAGGGAACAATGTAGTATTCTTGGTTCCCTGCCTCCAACCAGTTTGCTTTTGTCCACTCAGTAATACCAGGGTTCCCAAGCACAGACCATCCAGCAATTGTCCTAGTCGGAGACCCTTCTAGCAGAAACTTTAGAGAATTGGCCTGGTGGGGGAGGAGGAAGGGGTGTGGCACACCAACAGGTGTGGAGGGTTGACTAGGGCCAGGAGAGAATCCCAGTGTATGGAAAGGCTGGAGTCCAAATGGGCTCCCAAGGTCCCTAGCAGACAAACAGGGTAGTCCCTTGCTGATCCTGCAGAGCTGAGACACTGGCACGGGCGAGAGCAGCAAGCTCCTGGAAGGAGCAGATGAAGCTTGGGACCCTCAGTGCTTTGCCTTCTGCAAGCCAGTTTAGGAGACTGGGAGGATAGGAAGGCAGGACACAATTAGAAACTATGGTCTTTTCCTAATAAGAGATGATATGGCAAGGTTTTTAATTTTGCTTTTAAAGGAAAAAAATATAACATCCTGGTTGCATACAGAGGCTCTGGAGATTTCCTTGGCTCACAAGCCTAGCTCTGTCATTTACTAGCTTTGTGATTGTGAACAAATTACCGAGCTTTTCTGAGCTGTTTCCTCATCTCTAAAACAGGGATAGTTTTACTTAACTCAAAGTGTTTTGAGAATTATAATGCATGCAAGACACCAGATTTTAGTAGGTAAGTAAATGTAAGCTATTATGATTGTTAATACAATGTAATAGTAAAGCACACACATTAAGCCAGAGATTATTACACACTGAGCCTTGACCCAGCCTCCCGCTCCATTATCCTCCCTGGGGCTCTTCACTGATGACTAAAAAGTGCACTGCTTGGTGGCTTCCAGTACAGTTTCTCTCTTCACTCTGCTGGAACTGTGACCTGAAGGTGATCCACAAGATGCATGAAATTCTGTTTTCTTCATCAGATAAAGATGGTGTTTAAATGGCCATCTGTTTGAGAAATCACTTGGGGTTCCTCTCTTTCAGCCATCTTTCTTCAAAGGATTAAGGCTTTGGACAGGAGGGGCATGGTAACAAGCCCCATGCTCTATTCTGATGCATGTATGGGCACACGTGCATGCACTCTCTCTCACTTAGTGATAAGGAAGAGGGGGATCCAGGAATTTTCTTAGAGAAATCATTAACAGATAGACATGGGTATGGGGGGCTAGTTACCTGGGAGCTCCTGTTCATCTGCAGCATCAGGAACTGCTTCTTTTCCCTCTTCTCCCTTCTAGAAGACTGTCAAGAAGGAGCCTGAGAGAGGAAGGTGGACCAACCATGGTCTTGGCAAAAAGGAAGTAGGTTCTCCACCCCTTCTGGAGGGAGAAGGAATAGCAGAGATCAACAAGGAAGAAGAGGGAGGCAAATGGAAACAGAGAAAATGAAGGTAAATACCCTATATGCTAAAAGAAAAATGAAAGTGATGAAAAGAGAGAGGGACAAAGAAAGAGAAAAACAAAGAGCTTAGGAATAGGGTAAGAGGAAAGGAAAAACAAACCAGCAGGTTAGCCAGGAGGAGAGACTTAAGGCATGAATGTGAATGAGTACACGAGTCTAGCTTTCCTATTTCACTTGCTCAGGGTATGGAGCAGACTGCCATCTTCTAGTGCCATTTAATTTCAAGTTGCTTTGATTCTTGATTTGAAATGTTTTTCATTTCTTATACCCATAATCCTTTGTCCTCAAGAGAGCCCCCAACACTGCTTCATCTTTGGGGCTCCCAAGCATCTTTTTCTCTCAGAGAGATGTTCCTCCCCAAAGCTGTCTCAGAGGACCCAGGCCAGAAGTCTGTGGGGCAAGAGCAAAAAGCAAGGGGCAGAGGATGAGCTGTGGTTTGAAAGCGGCCCTGGAATACCCTGAGGCTGCAGGCTGATTATGGGATGCTTCCTAGTCTCTGGAACATGTGTCAAAAACTGGAGGACTAACCTCAGCCCCAGCCAGATGCTGTGTTCTGAACTGTAGCATTCCAACTGTAGGTTGAAGAGTGTGGCTTCAATCTACACTCTGCCCTTCACAGATCATAAAATGTCAAAGCAAGAAGGGGCTTTAAGAGATCACCTAATCCAAATCCAGTTTTCCAAGGAGGAAACTGGGGCCCGACAGGTGAAGTAACTTGCCCAAAATTATACAGCTAGTCGTCAGTGATTTCCTTTTCTTCTGAGGCAGAAAGAATCAGAATAGTGATTCTTGTGATTCACTGTCCCTTTTCAAATACAGTCCATAAAGTGCTCAGAGGTCATTAGAAGGCGCCCCAGAAAGGTAAGGCTGGCATTTTTCTGGAAGCCCCTGAGTGTACCAACCCCCTCAGGCTACAAGGACCGGCCTGGAGTTGTTTTGTCTTCATTTTAATCTCCAGAGCTGCCTGGAGGCTGGAGGAAGGAGCTCTCACTGCTACCTGCCATCACTCCCCAGCCAGTCTGTGGAGACTGAAGCCAGGGACCATCGGGTGACGAGGGAATCCTGTCATAATGCCAGGGACTGGGAGCAATGGTCAAGTTCCTGGGGTTTAAGCAAGGCAATTACGGCTGAGTTAAAGCTGGGATGGGCAGGGCTGGGGGACCTGAGGTGGCAAAGGCGGGTGCGGAGAGGGAATGAGCCAGCAATTTAAATGACTTCACGGGGGTGAGCTCCTACCTCACACAAAATGCCTCCTCAATCCCAACGAGGTACCTTAACCTTCTACTGCTTAGGCCTGACGAACCCACTCACCTTCTCCCAGTGCCCACTCCCGGAAGAGGACGTCACCATCATCCCTATTCTGCTTTTTTCTAATCTCCCAATGCCCTTTCCGGTCTCCTTCCTCCCTAAGTCCCGGGTTCCTTCCACTCACATTCAACTAGTGATTCCCACCCCAGTCTCCCCGACCTTCGCTGATTCCGCCCACGCCCCCAGCCCTAGGATTTCTCCCATCCTCCTCGCCCTCCCCCGCTTGACTCTCTTGGACAGCTCCCCGCCAATCCCGGTTTCTCCCATTCCTCCCCGCCACGTCTTCAGGCTTCCCCAGCCCCCAGGTGCCTTTGGTTTTTCGGCCGTCGGCCGCAGGCGTCTCAGATAAAGTGGATCCAGCCCTGGGGCTCCGGGGCTCCGCCACTGCCCGGGTGCTCGGGCCCACGGAGAGCATAGTCACGGCCGCCGTTGTTGTCCCAGAACTCGCGGCCGGTGACACGGTAGCGCAAGGCGAAAAGCAGGGCGCCCCCAATCGGCGGCGTGGGCAGGCGGAAGGCGAAGCGGTCGGCCCGCGGCGGAGGCGGGGCCGGGCCGGCGTAGGTGGCGGGCGCCTCGCGTTGGCTCCGCCAGCCGTCGGCGCTCCAGCGCACGCTCACGCGCTTCTCGTAGGCCAGGTCCAGCACGCGCGCGCTCCCGGCCACGCCCAGCGGGCCCGCCTCGGCGCGTTCCAGGCAGATGCGCTGCGCCTGCAAGCGGGCGGCGAAGCCGGGCTCGCTGGCCGGCTCCAGGGCGGCGCGCGCCTCCTGCGGGGAGAGGGGGAGGGGAAAGAAGCCCGGGTGGAGAGAGGGAAGAGACAGGGGGCGGGGTCAGGGCGACGCAAGGGACCAATCCGAGGTCGACCCCGGCGTCCCGCCGTCAGAGTGCCGCCCGGCTGGGGGCGTGGCCTAGAGTCACTCGCCAATGGGGACCCCCAAAAGCCCAGGATAGGAGACAGAGATGGGTGTTCCTTGATAAGTCCACTCCCACCCCGCTGCCGCGGCCGGGCAGGGGAGGTCCCGGGGAAGGGGCGTGGCCCTGCCGCTCACCTGGAGGCCTCGGGCGCGGGGCTGGCACGGCGCGAAGTGGCGGAGGGCGTCTCTCTGTAGCTGGACCTGCACGTGGCGGGGCACCCGTGGCAGCTCTCCGGGGCGGAAGCGGCGCACGGCGGTCAGCTCCAGCCCCAGCGCGTCGGCGAAACGCACTCTCTTGCGGGTGTCTGGACTGCGACTGCGGGGCGCCCGGGCCCCGCCGCCTCCGGCGGGCGCAGAACGGGCCCGGCGGCCTCGACTCGGAGCGTGAGCACGGGATCGGGCCCCGAGGCGCGTCCCGCCCTGGCCTGGCTCCTCCTCCGGCTCCTCCTCTAGGCTGGGCCGCTGGCTGCGGTAGTAGGCGCGCTCCGTTAGCGCGGCGATGAAGCTCAGGTTGCGGGGGATGTCGGTTCGGGGGGGCCGCTCTCGAGACATGGCATCCCCCGACCTGGCGGGGTCCGTCTCGCGCCCGCCCGGCGTCCACACGGAAGCCGCCGGGCCCGCTTCAGCCGCCCCACGCCATTCCGTAATCTTGCTGTCACCTCCAGGATCCTCCACCTCCTGTAGCTGTCTCTGCGACTACCTTCCCCTCCCACTGGCCATCAGCTCACAGGGTCTTAGACCATCACCTCCTGTCTCCTGCGAGCTGTCTGCTCTGAGCGTGCGCTCAGCGGCGCTCACCCTCCGGTCCCGCGGTCTTCGCGGCCTCGGCCCCCGCCCACAGCCCTCTGACAGGTGGTTCCCCATCTGTCTTCGCTGCGTCTGCACCAGGGGGCGGGGACTCCACTCTTTCGGTCTTGAGTGAGACCACTCGGCCTTTTTTTTTTAAGCGCCTCAACTTCTGCGGCACGGAAAGAGTTAACGCAGGGAGGAAAGAGTAACCTTCGTTTTCTTGCAGGGGAAGGTTCAAAATGCCCAGTTTGTGACTTTTTCTTCAGGGCTTACAGTTTTTTTTTCTAAACCCTAGGCTCCAGGTTTGGGAGAGGGGTGGCGGTGGGTGCAAAGAAGGGAAGGTCATAAAAGACGGAAGCTGAGCTGTGGCGCTCAAAAGGGTGGGTGGCCCATTGGCGAGAGTTCTGAATTGAGAGTTGTGGGAAGACATGGCTTCTGGCCTCACCTCTGCTATTCAACTGTGTAACCTTGAGCAAGGCACAACTTGTCTGGACCTCAGTTTTCTCATCTGTAAGAAAGTGGATTAGAGTTCTGATCTCTAACCTGACCGTAAGCCCTTTGAGAGCAGAGGCTGTGTATGATTCGTGGTCAGTTTCAGCACGTAGTAGGCCTTCAAATTGAATGAATGAGCTCACAACTTTCTTGGAGCTTGGACTGTGGGGTTCTAGTTTCAGTGGGAGCTTCCAAGAAGGGCACAGAGCTGGATTTTTTTCTCTCTGTTTTTTCTACATTAGTGAAAAAAACGTGATGCTTTGTTTAGTTTTCTTCTAGCTTCTCTTCTGATCTTATGTAGCTCTTACAATGTGCTAGGTATGGTAGTAAGAGTTTTACAGATATTAACTCATACAATACAGCCATCATAAGAGTAGGAGTAGTATTATGCCTATTTTACAGATGAGAAAATCGAGGGAGACAGTGTCTAGGACTCTTTCCTAGGGTCGCATAGATAATAACTGGAGAGCTGGGATTAGAACCTCAGCAGTCCAGCTCCAGAGTCCACTCTCTTATCCACTGGTTATATAAGATTAAAACATTTCATAGTGATAATTAACATCTTCCGAGTATTGAAATGGGGAATCTTACAGTAGAAATGGAATCTAAATGTAAAACAGCAGGAGAGTTTAACTGTAAAATCACCAGTGACTAGGCTGGAAATAAACAATGAGACAGGTACCATCTTACTACTGCACAATTCATTCCTGTTTGCATTTTAACTCCGGTATTAACCATAACAATGCTATTTAGCCAGGACTCATTTTTAAAGTGATATTGAGTTTTACTTTCTTATTTTATACATACAGGTATAATCCATGGACATATTATTTTCATTTCTTAGGGTGTAAAATAATGTTACATGAATTTCTGCTACAGTCTAGCAGTTTAAAACTGTCTTCCTCGCTCTGGTAAAATGTCATAGATGGACTAGATAAGCTCAAAGTCAACCTATATGGCCTGAGGTTTTGGTAAAAGCTCTGTTTTCTTTTCTACAGTTTGAGCTGCCATTCCTTGATTCTGTGGTGTTTGTCTGAGAAGATTCTTGAGGTACACAGCTTTGGACCCAGTATAACTTGTGTTGGTCCAGCAGCTCTGTTCTCCTGGTCCTGGTCACTCAGGCTAACATTGAACCTTTACTCCAAATTTGCTTAAGTCTTTGTTCCTTAAACAGCCACTGCTGCTATCTTCAGATGTCTGACAGGGCCTGCTCGATAACTGGCCAAAGGCTTTGAGTGATTCAGTCAACATTTACAGAGGGTCCATTAGGCCATAAGGACATAAAAGTGAATGAAATTCAGTTATGCTCTCACAGAGCTTATAAATAAATGGGTGGGCAGACAAAAATGTATTTGGATCCTGAGGCTTAAGATTATGTTTATTTCAAGTAAATGTCTTAGGAGAAATCAGGATTGCAAATGAAGGACTGGACTAGATTATTCTCTAAAGAAGGAGGCAACCTTGCTGGTGGCAGCTGGAATGATCAGCCTAAGAGCAAAGAAGAAATGAGGATAGTTGAAAGGATACAGTCATAAAAGAGTGGAACACCTTCAGAATAGAGGGAGAACTGAGTTTGGACTTGTAAATGATGTGGTAACAACATTGATTACCTGAAGCAGGAGAGGTGACCTTGTAGCAATACAGTTAAGACAAACTTTCAAGTCAGACAGAATTATATTGAGTCGCAGCTTCTGAGTATCTGGCTTTGGGCAAATTAGCCTCTCCAAGCCTCACTTTCCTCATCCATTGAATGAGGATAAAACAGCATAAGGAGTGATATCAGGACAAAATATCATGCATGTAAAGAAAGCACTTAGCACCTAAGAAGTCTTCAGAATGTATTCATTGTTACTGTTATTCTTACAGAAAAGACCTTGCTTCTCCAGTGACAGTAGGGCAGATGGGAATACCAAGGCTTGGACTGGAGGTAGATGCAAAGAGAACCAGCAGGAAAGAAGAATTGGGTTGCTTCTTTCTGGTCTTTGGTTGGAGATGCCTCCAAATGGAGTGGAAGGAAGTGCCAGCTGCAAAAGCCGGTGGGGCCCAGTCAGAATGCCTGAGAGCGCCCCCGTGTGGATCAGCTGTGGTCAGGCTGCTCGACTCCCTGTGAACTGCCCTGTATAAGAATATTGCCACGTATACATACTAGACATATGTACATGTGCATATATATATATGTAATCTGAAAGGATAAACATCGACCTTGACATTGGCAGCCTCCAGGAAGGGAAGTGCAATTGTGGGAGGGGTGGAGGGAGATTGAGATCTTGCATTTTTTCCCCTATACCTCTATATTGTTTGACCTTTTCATAGGGAGAATGAATTCATGTGTTGGGTAAAAAAGAATTAAAAAGAAAACCAATCTGATTACAAAAAAGGGGAAGAAGATGAAGAAAAGTTACCTGCAGAAACCAGTTATGATCCAAGTCCTGGCTCCCAGACACCTAGCTCAAGCCCCAGCCCACAAAGAGACCTCTGGGTTAAAGGTCCTGGAGAAAAGAGGAAGTGAAATGTTTGATGTCCCTGTCATGTCTGCCAGTCCCATAGGGCGAGGCACCTGGCAGGCAGTTCTCACTGGAATGGGAACTGCTCCTCTTTTCCAGGCACCCGCTCCAGGGCTGGAAGAGTTCAACAAGTGCGAGGAACATTAGAGACCTTCTGGAAATGCTGAATTTGCTCCAAGGTTTCCTGAAGTCTAGCTGGCTTCTCCAGACAGCCTCCAGGCTCAGGAGCCCCAGCTGCCCTCTGTGCCCTCTCCGCCCAGCTCTTCTTGGCCTGTAGTGTCCCTCTCTCTTCCTGAGTTACGGCCCTTCCCAAGCCTGCGTCCCAGCCCCGCCCCTCTCTCTGGACGCATCTCTGGGCCCCATCATCACCCGGCGCCGGGCCCTCCTTCCCGCCCCCCCTTTCTCCTCCCTCCTTCCTTCCCTCCCTTCCTCCCTCTCTCCCTCCCTCCCAGCTCCTGCACCAGGAAACGGCCTGGATCCCGGCAGCGGCCTGACCCGTGAGATCCCTAACCTGGCAGGCAGGCGGGGTTGGAGACAGGCTGAGGGTGGGGGTGAGGGCGGAGCTGGGCCTTTGGGTTGCACTGGGGGCAGCCAGGAGTAGAGATGGTGTCGGCAGGAAGCCCTTGGCCCTGGGTTTCCCGGGAGGACAGTCATTAAACATGGATTCGGCCACACAGCTGGTAGAGCGTTGGGGGCAGGGACCGGTCCCGGGAGCTGCAACCTCAGCCTTTCTCAGTCCAGACCCTGATCCCTGGCCTTCCGTGCCTAGCTCTGCTCTCCCCCTCCCCTTCCCAGGGCTCCACGCTGGCCAGGAGGATGAAAGGCCCCAGCTGGGGGCTCCTTGCCACCAGCGCTGGGTCCTAAGAGCTGCCATCCAGGCTGGGTGAGTATCTCCTTCTTTCTCTGTGCTGGGCAACCCTTTGCTTCTCCCACCTTTCCCTTCAGCCCCTGTCTCTTCCCTTATCTTGTGCCTCTGCCAGCATCTTCACATCTTGCCTCTTGGGGAGGTCCTAAGCCCCTTCCTCTAGCCAATAAGGTGTGTACTGTGGAGAGGGGGTTAATAGGGGTGTCATAGAGCTGGTGTTGTCTTATTATGGAGAGAATCTAAAGTATTTTTAAAAATAAAATTTACTTGTTTTACATTTAATTTGGCATATTGCGAATTTAAGGGCCAACCCATCATGTCCTGGTCCCTCACCATGACTTAGTTCTCTTGTTCTTATCCCTCCCTGCCCAGTGGTCTCTGAGCATTTTCTGCCACCTCCCTCCCTCCCTGTCTCACTGAGATGGCCAAGCCTGAAGTGCCCTTTCTGGGTCTGTGACCGTATATTCATGCGTCTTTCATCCTTGACTCTTACAGCCGCCCGGATGGCGACCCCAGCCTCAGCCCCAGACACACGGGCTCTAGTGGCAGACTTTGTAGGCTATAAGCTGAGGCAGAAGGGTTATGTTTGTGGAGCTGGCCCCGGGGAGGGCCCAGCCGCTGACCCACTGCACCAAGCCATGCGGGCAGCTGGAGATGAGTTTGAGACCCGCTTCCGGCGCACCTTCTCTGATCTGGCGGCTCAGCTGCATGTGACCCCGGGCTCAGCCCAGCAACGCTTCACCCAGGTCTCTGACGAACTCTTCCAAGGGGGCCCCAACTGGGGCCGCCTTGTGGCCTTCTTTGTCTTTGGAGCCGCGCTGTGTGCTGAGAGTGTCAACAAGGAGATGGAGCCACTTGTGGGACAAGTGCAGGAGTGGATGGTGGCCTACCTGGAGACTCGGCTGGCCGACTGGATCCACAGCAGTGGAGGCTGGGTAAGAGGCTTCTCAGTTGCTGCTCTGCACATCCCTCTGCAAAGCTGGTCTCCAGGGAAGAGATGTGGGCTCTGGCTTGAGTCTAGGGGGCAGTTCTGCAGGGAATGAGGTATAGGGGCTGAGTCTCGCTATTTGGGTGGAATCAGATGCCCTCACTATGGGCATCATGCTGGCCTCTGCACTCCAGGGCTGCCATGCAGTCATCACTGGATGGGCTCATGCGGAGACCAAAGCAGAGACCAGGATACACAGTACCCAGGGAGTACCTGCAGGGAAATGGCATCCAGCCGTCAGGAACTTTTACGCCTAAGGACGTGGCATGGGCGGGGGGTGTCAGGGATGGGTGGTGGTCAGGCAAGCCTTGGCAAATGATGCCAGTTCTGAGCAAAACTTTTGGCCAAGGAAGGGATGGGATTCACTTGAGGCAGAGAAGGCAAATGAGCCAGGCGCTCATGGAGAATCAGAGGGGCTTTTAGCCAAAAGAGCTTTGCCTGGAGAGGAGATGGGTGTGGGGTAGTGCTTGCAGTGGATGGAACTGGAACTCTTCCTCTCCTCTTTTCTCCATTTTTTCCTCTCCTGATATCCCTTTCTCCTTCTTTCTCTCCTACTTCCCCTTTCTCCCACAGGCGGAGTTCACAGCTCTATACGGGGACGGGGCCCTGGAGGAGGCGCGGCGTCTGCGGGAGGGGAACTGGGCCTCAGTGAGGACAGTGCTGACAGGGGCCGTGGCATTGGGGGCCCTGGTAACTGTAGGGGCCTTTTTTGCTAGCAAGTGAGAAAGTCCAGGGCCAGGTCGGGCTAGGTGTGGCTGGGGGATAGAAGAGCAGGAACAGAACAGAGAAATGCCCTTGGAAGAAGTGGGGTCACTGGATGGGCATGGAACGGGGATGGGAAGGGGCAGGGTAGTGTGTGAGGGAGGTGAGTGTGCCAGGCAGGTGGCTGGAAGAATGAGCTGGAGACACTGGGAATGTATTTGGAAAGTCAAGGGGCCAGGAGATGGAGTCATTCCAGGGTGGGGGGAGGTGGGAGGGATCACGCCCATAGGTGTAGGCACACGAAATGACACCTGGAGCCCGATTTGCAGCCCTGAGGAGCATGGACTTGCATAAGGGATTGTGCCTCCATTGGAAGAGTGGGATTTGGGGAGAACGCAGAAGGCACATCCCTTTGGAATGGAAGCTCGGGGTTCTTAGGTGATAGGGAGAGGTGGCTGTGACTGTGGGCTGCTTGGACATGCGTGTGCATGTGCACGCGTGCTCATATGCATGCTGGGTTGCTTGTCTAATCTGGTGGCTGTGGTATTCTTCAAGGAGAAAACATTCCCTCTTGCAGTGGCAAGAACAAGGGGCAGTTCTCTGCTCCTCCTCCCAACCCTGCCTCCCCCCTCCCCTTGTCCTGATGCCTCAAGGCTAAGGGAGAAACACTGTATCCAGACCAGGGCTTCAGGAGCTTCTTTGCAGAAAGTCAAAACGTTGTTTGCAGGGCTTTGGAGAGAAGAACGGTTCTGTAGCTGGCCTTGTTCCTTCATCGTCCCCCTTCCCTGTGCATCACGCACTTGCTGCTGCCTCCTGGGCTCTGACAGAAAGGCAGGGCTGTGGAGCCTGCGGTGGGTAGAGGCTCGGTAGCTGGACCTGCTGGCCGCCCTCCTCTTCCACTGGGGCACACGGGTGCCTCAAGTGTTCCCTATCTCTGGGACCTTCTGTACCCAAACTTAAACTCTAAATTGGGGCTCTAATTGATTTTCCTTTTGAGTGTGTGGACGTAAATGCTGATCTAGAATACAGTCTGGTTCCTGCACTGGGTCTCAGTGAGACTGTTGATGCCTTGAGAGGAACATTCCAGCTCTGAACCCCATGGGTGTGAGGGGGACGTGTACTCCGTGACTGGCCTATTCCGTGTGGTGGGCTTTGGTGCTGCTTTATCAAGGGCCAAGTGTATGGGTTCTAGAGTACCTACCATGACCTACAAGCATTTACATTTTCTTTGAAGACACGCTGTTTGCATGGGTGTTACTGTCTGTACCTCCGAGTCTGAGGATATTAACTTTGGAGCTCACAGTCCTCTAGAACAGATTCTGATTATAGCTTTTTCTTTTGAGGAAGAAATGATTTCACTCCAGATGCATGCCCTGAGCCAGACCTCACTGCTGCACTTTCCAAGGTGCTAAAATTGCTGCTCTCGATGCTGTCTGCAGACGCAGTGCTCTAGAACCCTGCCCTTGAACCTGAGCACTGATTAGCTTAGCTAGACCATGGTTGACTCTTCTTGGAGATTTTCACTTGGTCCCAGAATGTGGCAACATAGTTGTACTCACTAGAATGTGGGACCAAAATTGGCCTCAGGTGTTCAGCCCACCCTTTTGCTTTTGAGAGAGGGCTGCACTTTTTAATGGTATTTATAGGGGAGGTGGTGGACTGCAGGCGCCACTTGCTCTGTCGTGAGTATGCTGATAACCAGAAACTCAGAGCTGGTCTGTGGCAGGCAGTTGGGGTGGGGGTGTCTCTGACTTGCTCAGGACAAACTAGGCCAGTGGTTTTCAAACTGCTTGGCAGAGCCCCGACGTTTCCTAGGGGTTGCCTCAGGAGTCCTTGGGGGAGATGAAGGGGGGCACTGAGCAGGCTGGGCTACTTGCCCTCAAACAGAACAGCTCCCCTTGTAGCTGTCTTACATATCGGGGTTCAGGGTAAGATTTTATTTCCATTAAGGGGTTTGCTGCTGAAAAAAAGTTGGAAAACCACTGACTAGACCATCAGCTTCAAATTGGAGCCTGTGCTCCCCCAGGTCTGGGGCAAACTCTTCACCCTGCCCTCTCCCACAGGACACCTCGCCCTGTTAGCTCTTCTGGGGGCCTTTAGCAAAGAGGGGCAGTAGGGACTGTGGCCAGGTTACTGAAAAACCCTCTCTGAGGCCTTCGCATCTGGGTGGGAGGAGAGGCTGTTTTCTGAAAGGGTAGAGGGCTTGGTCTGGATTCCAGAAGCATAGCTTGGATGGGATCACAGTGGGCAACGTCGACCTGTCCTGCCCTTCTCAGCTTGAGGGGCAATGGAAACCCCAGAGACTCTTCTGTCAGGGAAAACTAGAGACTCTCTTCTAGAGCCATATAGTTCCTTGGGATTAGCTCTTGGCCAAGAAGGCTGAGTATGGCTCCCAATTTTTAAATCCATTTCATTTTTTAAAAAATAAGGGGAATAAATATCTAATTGCCATTTTTCAGAGATTAAATAGGTGGAGAGGGTGTGTCTTGCTCTCCAGAGCCCAAAGGGACAAATAGGGACTTTGCTTAGGCCAAGGAAGGCGCAGAAGTAGGGCAACTAGGTCCTGTGATTATTAATCCCACTCCCCACTTCTCCTAGGGCATACACTATTTTACTTTTTTAAATCATAAAATGGCGAGAGAACAGATTGGTTAGTTTAGAAGAAAAGAAAAAGCTCTATAAATATAAATATATATTCCTGTATTTTTATTTAATAATTTATAAATACCAAGTTCATTTGACTTTTATTTTTGTGTAATATGTAATGGTCGTATTAAAAAAAAATAAATAAAGCCCAGAAGTTTAATGAGAAGGACTGAGCAGGGTTTGTGACTTCTACACTGTATAGCTTGGGGTCAGGACATTTCTTGATCCAGTCATCTCTTCATGACCTTGTTAAGGGCAAGAATTAGAGTAACAAGGATTTGGGAAGGTGTTGAGATTAAAAAAAAGAGAAAAGCAATTCAGAGTTGTTCCCCCATTCCCCCACCCTGGCCAAATGCCCAAAGCCAAGAGCTCCATCTATGCCAACCCGAGCCTTAAGGGGGTGTGTGTATACAGTACTTTGGGATGGCCATAAACAACCACAAACCAAAACAAAGAAAACTTACCAAAAATCCTTGTGTGATGGTAATCAAGTTCCCAGTTGTGGTTCAGCCTCTCACCAGAAGTGTGTGATAATGAGCATTTCTCCCCAATACCCGCTGCCTACTTCAGACTTAAAATAAGTCTGGAAAAAATGGAGCCCCTGCTTCCTTTCCTGCTCCCCTGAGACATTTGGTTTCAGCCATTTTCATGCAAACTGCTAAATTGGATGGAATCTACAGAAACTATTCAGCCCATCCCGCTGTACTTCTAGTCTAGGACCACATCAAAGTCATGCCTGACAGGAATAGTGATCCTAATTTTAAATTACAAGCAGTAATATCTAGTCTTTCTATAATCCAGTGCAATAAAATGGCATTTGGGTTTATGTGTTAAATTGTAGTGAGAAATGACACTGCTTAGAGGAATCCAGTGTTGAATTTCCATTCTTTCTCTATGGAAAAATCTACAGAACAAGCCATATTAAAATCAGAGTGGCTTGGTGAACAGGGTGTTAGGGAAAAGGGAATTAGTTGCTCCTAATAGCATCAGGCTACTACAGCTAGTGCATTTATCTCCACTGCAGTGTGATTGGTTTAACGATTGATTGGTTTATATTTGCCTAGTTCCAGAAAGCATATGCAACATCTTACCACAATAGACAAAGGAGGAACCAATAGGAAAATTGGTTCCTATTTTTAAAGATTTTTAAAGTAGGGGTAAAGGGTAAATGGAAATATTACAATAGATGACACCAAAAGGAAAATTAAGGCACGGAAAAGCATTCTATAAGCAGTATTCCCAAATACTAAAGCTAGGCTATGAATTCAGCGTTGAGCTACCTGGCAGCTAAAGAAATTGGAAAACACACTGAGATTCACATTGCTCTTAGGATTTATAAAAGCCTATCAGTTCCTCAAGATGGGCAAAAAGTTTTGTGGCTCTTCTGAGGTGATAGGGTGGACACCACCCTCTATAACACCTGACAGCAAATATGATGTTGAATTATATACTACTGTTGCTTATACGAACACCAAAGGGAACAGACGGACACAAATTTCTGCCCTCATGTCACTTACATTCTAGTAAGGGAAACGAAAACGAACGAACGAAATAAATACATACATTCATTTCATAACATTCATTAATGTAGAAGGTGGTAAATGCTATGAAGAAAAGTAATTCATTAGGGCAAGACTGGGAAGGTGTATGTAAAGATTTCAGTATCAGGAAGCCCTCATTTCTAAGGTGACTTTTGAGTTGTCATGAAAAATGAAATTGGAAAAATATTTTTATTGATATGGAAAGATGTTTCTGTATCTTACAGAGTAAAAGAGAAAATAAATTAGAAGATAATATATACAGTATGGTCCCGTTTTGCTAAAATATTTATATATATGTGTGTGCCTCTATATGTATTTGTGTATTGAAAATTTCAGAAAGGTCATATGCCAAAATATCATTAGTGATTATCTCTGGGTGGTGGATTTTATGGGTGATTTTACTTTGTTATTTTTGCTGTGTTTGCTGATTTTTAACTGAAGAACACATTTCCGGTATAGTATATTAAAACAAGTTTTTCAGGTACAAAGCTTTAAAAAAGTTAACCAAGCAGAATGGAAATTAAGCAGCCCAACAGACGCTCCTTTTCATTTAAATGACCACCCCACTTCCATGCAAGGGCAGACCTAGGGAGTCAAGGCCAGTAGGGCCAGACTTTGCATTAGACAACAATTGGAGTCGGCTCCAAAACAGAGGTAAGTAAATGATCAAGGTCCAAGCTTCTAGATCAGCACTGTCTGCTAGAAATATAAGGCAAGCCACATAGGGAGTCTTACATTTTCTAGTAGCCTCATTCAAAAAGCAAAAAGAAACAGGCAAAATAAATTTTAATAATATTTTATTTAATCCAGTATAAAAAAACTGTTATAACTTCAACCTGTAATTAACATTAAACAATTATTATTTTACAGTCTCTACAGACTTTTCATACTAAGTGTTTGAAATTTGGTGTAAATTTGATACTTTCAGCACATCTAATGCAGACCACTCAGGTTTCAAGTGCTCAAGCCATGTGTGAGTAATGGTTATCATATTAAACAATGTAGTTCTAGGTTACAGAGAATTACTGTGGCTGGTAAAAATTTCAAAGCAGGAGTTAAAAATAGGGATGAAACTCCAAGAAGCCACGTATTTATGTTGTTTAGTGAGAAAACTCTTGCCTTCTGGATAGACCTGGAGATGCCCTTATCCACTTTTACTGATTTAATTCTCCTTTTCTCAGCTCCACTGACCATTCACTTCTATTAACACATTTTTCTTCCTTCTAGGGCACATCACCACTGAGTTTCAGTTTTCCCAAAACTCCATGATCCTCTGTTGATTATTACTGAAGGAAAATTATAATGGGTCAATCTCACATCATTACATACTAATTTTTTAAAAACTCATTCTCAGAGGGAAACTTCTCTCTTTGATATTCTTTATCCATCAACAACAGGCAAGATATTAAGTAAGATTGTCACGGAAGAGCATTCATTCAGTTAGCATTTATTGAGCACACAGTGATAGGCACTGGGAGTACAAATAGTTTTGAGATGGTGCCTGCCTTTTCCAGTTTGCAGTCAAATAGGGAAGTATCATACTTTACAAGTTGCCATTCAAATATATATATGTATGTTTTTGATGAGGCAGATTGGCCCCGAGCTAACATCTGTCGCCAGTCTTCTTTTTGCTTGAGGAAGGTTGTCACTGACCCAACAACTGTGCCAATCTTCCTCTATTTTGTATGTGGCATGCCGCCATAGCATGGCTTGATGAGCAGTGTGTAGGTCCATGCCTGGGATCCGAACCCACGAACCCTGGGCTGCCAAAGTGGAGCACGCGAATTTAACCACTTTGCCACCGGGCCAGCCCCCAAATATTTTTTTAAATGCATTTGTTCGTAAAAGTAATCACACTTATGACAGTAAGTTTAGAAGCTGTAGTGTTGTATTTTTATTTTAAGTAAAAATAATATATGATATTGTCAAAAAATCATAGAACATAGAAAATTATAAAGAAGGTCAGTCATAATCCCTCTGCCCAGAGAGCCACTATTACCATTTTGGCATATTTCTTTTTTTGTTGTTGCTGGGGAAGATTTGCCCTCAGCTAACATCTGTTGCCAATCTTCCTCTTTTTGCTTGAGGAAGATTTGCCCTCACTAACATCTGTGCCATTCTTCCTCTATTTTGTATGTGGGTTGCTGCCCCAGGGTGGCTGCCGACAAGTGGTGTAGGTCGACACCTGGGAACTGAACCCAGGCCGCTGAAGCAGAGCCTGCCAAACTTGACCAGTAGGCCACAGGGCCAACCCAACCATTTTGGCATATTTCTTTCCAGGCTTTTATCTGTGCTTATAGTTTATGATCATACTGTATATACAATTTTGTCTACTGCAATTCTGCTTACCATCATATTGCAAACATTTTTCCTTGTCATTAAAAGTGTTTTGAAGGCATACTGACTACATAAAATTACATCTATGTGTGTACAATAATTTTCCTGAAAATGCTCACTTGGACATTCAAGTTGTTTACGTTTTTTTACTTTGCTGAACATCTTTGTTCTCAAATGTTTCTTCAGTTTTTAGATTATTTTTTAGAGCAGATCATAGGAAATACAGTTACTGGGTTAAGCATCTCAACATTTTGAAAGCTTTTGGTACATACTGCCAAAGAAAAGATTGTACTGGTTCTTGTTCCTCTTTTTCCCCAATGCCCAAGTTGTTTTTTTAAAAAATCAGACATAATTTTAATCATACTTTATATACAATTTTACATTCCACTACTTTGGCCTAACACAATTATTTTTTCATGTTATCATACACTGTGTGTAAACCTTTTAATAGGTGCATAATAATCTTTGGATGTAACTATAATTTGCCTAATCATTTGTCTATTGTTGGACTTTAGTCTTTTTCCAATTTCAGCATCATACATGATGTAATTTTTGTATATTAAAGGAAACTTTACAGTAATTTTGATCTTAGTTGTAAAGCTGGCTTTGAATTCCCTGTTCACTTCTAATTAGTTGCATGACTTGGGCAATTTACTTCACTCTTTCCTCGTCCCCAAAAAGGTTATAGTTTTGGAAATATTTACTTCATAGGGTTATTGTGAGAAGTCAGTGAGATAATATAATAAGGAGTCTAGGATAGTGCCTGTTACAAAATCAAGTGCTCAACAAAATTAGGATTCAAAAGCGTTATTTAAAAAATCACATTTCTTTAATTGGCTTACTTAGTTTAAATTAGGTACCAATAAAACTTGCAAATCTTGATTAGGTTAAGATCAGTAGAAAAGACTTTTCTTCCAGGGAACTCACAACCTCTTAGAGCTTATCTTCCGTGCTCAATTTACTTCTCCCAGTCCACTGAAGCTGAGATGGCTGATGAAATAATTTTCAGTGAAATTTTAAGCAACTGTGACTCTGCTCCAAGATCCTGTTCCTGAGGTAAGGATTTGTGAGAAAAAGTGAGGGTGAGGGGAAGGACTGGTACACTGATAGGATTTTGACTTTTTGGTTTGTTAATAGAGATCTCCTCAATGTCCAAATCATGCCCCCCTCCCCCAACCATGCACGCCCTGTTGGGGTTGTTTAACTACTTGGTTGGACTCATTTGAATCTAACTCTCAAACTTGGTCTGATTACAAATAGCCCTCTTGCAAATGTAGTACTGCCGTTCCTTCCTTTTTAATAAATGCGTAGGATCACTACTAAAAAAATGACAACCCTGCCTTCCAGGAGTGGGTCTCATTGGTATCTCAGAGTACCACGGTGTAGTGGGAGCCTGCTGGAGAAATTCCTTTGGGATCTAAAGGACAGTTTGGAGGCCTGGAAAGCGCTGAACCTGAAGGGTGGTACCCAGATCCCCAACCAATGCATCCTTCAGTCAGCAAACTTTATCGGACACTTACTATGTGCTAGGCATACTGCCTCACGTTGGAGACGCAAATATAAATGGGATCTGGCCTCTCATCTCCAAGCTCTCACACCTAGTTAGGAAACAGCGCAAAAATGATTAGGCGCACAGTGGAGGTAGGCCCGCTTGTTATGGGAGAGGGGAGGCTAATAGAAGGCTTCGCAGGAGAAGTGATGCTGGGGTTTGCAGTGGTCTGGTTGAGGAGGGACTGCATGTACAGAGATACCGCCCTGGGTGCAGGAACACCACTGGAAGGAGTGTGGAAATAACATCAGCGAAGTAGCCTGGTCCTGAGGTCTCTAAGGCCACGGTAAGGAGTTTTGAGACTTTACCTGGCCTGCAAAGGGGAGCCAGCTCGGTCCGGCAGCCACGCAGAGTGGAGGGGTGACACTGGAAGCTGAGAGACCCATTAGGGGGCTGTAGCAAACAGTCCAAGCAAGAGAAGAAACAGGCTGAAACTGGGGCATAAGCAGCGTGCTTGGAAGGTATGCCTGTGTAGGAAGACAGAACGGACAGGACTCGTTACTGGTACCTCTGCAGTGATGATTCCTCCCTGCTTTCTGGTTTGGGAGACCTAGTGGATGGTGGTGCCAGTAACCTGAATGGGAAAAGTAAGCTCTCTCCTGGAGAGCTCCATTCGGAACCCTCCATGGCCAGCAACATCCCATTTACTGGTGCTTTCCTAGTCAGGAGACCAGTTTCCAGAAACCGCGCCAAAGTTTCTATCCTCTGCCTTCCAACAGCTCATTAGTTGGCAACCAGTAGTATCAAGATGGCGGCCCCCTAAGGACTAGTCATGTGACCTCGGGTTTCCCTTGCTGGAAGCCCGCAGTCCGTTCGGGGGCAAGGTTCACCTGTCAGGAAACGAGTGTCAGCCCTTCTAATCTCGCCAGCCAATCGGCACCTCAGAATGGGCCACTGCGGCGAGGCGATCGGAAGATTGGTCCTTTCCGCTCGCCTAGCCAGCGGCCAATCACCGAGCATCATATACTTTACGGGCCCGCCCGTAGGCGGGGGAGAAGCAGGAATGTCGTCACAGCGTGGCAGTATTGTTACCTAAAGACTTGAGAGGAGGTGGGACGTGTGTTGATTGACAGACTGATTTCCCCTACCGGGATTTGAGAATTTGGCTCAATGCCCCGCCTTAGAGGTGGGGTCTTATTTGATTGCCAAGTAATATTCTCCAATGGAGTGCTAGCTCCTGGTGACGGGCAGGCTGCTTGACTAATGAATCCTCGGCGTGGCCGGCGCAGCTCTCCAATCGCTGGGCGGCGGGCCCCAGTCTGAGCGGCGATGGCGGCGGCGGCGGCGGCGGCAGCAGCAGCGGGGGCTGCGGGCGGTCGGGGCTCCGGGCCGGGGCGGCGGCGCCATCTTGTGCCCGGGGCCGGTGGGGAGGCCGGGGAGGGGGCCCCGGGGGGCGCAGGGGACTACGGGAACGGCCTGGAGTCTGAGGAACTGGAGCCTGAGGAGCTGCTGCTGGAGCCCGAGCCGGAGCCCGAGCCCGAAGAGGAGCCGCCCCGGCCCCGCGCCCCCCCGGGAGCTCCGGGCCCTGGGCCTGGCTCGGGAGCCCCCGGCAGCCAGGAGGAGGAGGAGGAGCCGGGACTGGTCGAGGGTGACCCGGGGGACGGCGCCATTGAGGACCCGGTGAGGGAAGGAGGGCGAGCGAGCAGGCCGGCGAGGGGCCGGCCGGGTCACGGGAGGCCCAGAGCTCGGGCGAGCAGGAGGCAGGCGGGGGGTGGGGTGGGCGGGGAATAACGTGGCTGGGGCCGGGCCGGAGACGGATCCTCGCCGGCCAGAAGGGGTCCAGCCGGGTAGATTGGGGCGTCATGGGTGTCTAGTGGTCTTCTAGAGAAGGTAGCTTACTTTTCTTTTGGTCGTGCTCCTCGCGTGGGGCGAGGGAAATGGCTCAGCATGGCTGGGGCCGCGCGCGGCCCGAGAGCAGGGCACGGCCCCTGCGTTGGTTCCTCTTAAGCTCTTCTCCATACCCTCCCCACTCATTGTAGGAGCTGGAAGCGATCAAAGCTCGAGTCAGGGAGATGGAGGAAGAGGCTGAGAAGCTAAAAGAGCTACAGAACGAGGTTGAGAAGCAGATGAATATGAGTCCACCTCCAGGCAATGGTGAGTAACTGGCGGTTGCACGCGGAGCCCGGGTCCTCGGATTGGAAGGGTTGTGGGAGCACGGGTTATATGCGATTAGATGCTGGGGACCTTGGAGCTGCTGTCTGAGCAATTACCGGGCAGGTGCCGCGGTCATAGTCCATTGTGTGTTCCTCTGACCTTTGTCAGACACAACCTCTGTTTGGGTGATGGTAGTCTTGTTACAAATGTGTTGCTCTTTGTTCTTAGTCTGTTTCTACCCTTTGTGGAGGTTGCCAGCTGGCATTTGACCTTCAAGTCTAATAGTTCTTCCTTCAGTTGGAGACCCTTTAATTTGGAGTCCTAAGAGAAGCTGCTCAGCTGCAGGGGGCTTCCGCTTTAGTCTAGAAATGTCGCTTTAGTCTAGAAATGTCCAGTCTCAATCCTCTTTATTTTGTTCCTTTTTCAACTCATTTCATTCAACGCTATTAAACAGGGACTTGATTTTGGGGGCGGAGGGAATTCCTGTGCTGTTTTCTTTGAACTTTAAGAATGTGTTAATCTAATCCTTAATTTGTCAAATATTTAGTGAGTACCTACTGTATGCGAGACACTATTTTAGCTAATGGGTACAGCCCAGAACAGAACAGACCAAAATCTTTGCCTTCACTGGTGGTGGTGGTGGTGGTGGTGGTGCTGGTGGTGCATATATAAGTCACATAGAGAACAAGCATTTTTCTTGTTTTTCTCCAAAGCTGGCCCAGTGATCATGTCCATTGAGGAGAAGATGGAGGCTGATGCTCGTTCCATCTATGTTGGCAATGTATGTACAAGGGCCCTGGTTAGGGTTTGGGGAAGCTCTTATTTTGGGGAGTTATTTGATAGGAGATTTGAAAGGAACATCTCAAGGATAGGTGGTGGATTTGGGAAATTGAAGGAGGCTTGGGAGGAGGTAAAAGATAATAGTGATCAGCAGAGGCGCTCTGGGGTTGGGAAGAAAAAAGATTAGTTCCTTAGAGAACCAGATCTGACGTGCCTTGGTGTATATGGACGGCCCAGGCCAAAGGCTGGACAGGGTACCTGTTGAGACAGACGTTTGCCCAGTACCTGTGAAATGTGTCCCTCTTCCCCATAGGTGGACTATGGTGCGACAGCAGAAGAGCTGGAAGCACACTTTCATGGCTGTGGTTCAGTCAACCGTGTTACCATACTCTGTGACAAATTTAGTGGCCATCCCAAAGGGTAAGTAGAAAAGTAAGTTAAGATCATTTTAATCACAGTTTAAAAATAGATTGTTTTATATTGAGCAGGATGTTAACGTGTTGAAACAAGTGGTCTCTGTCTTTTAAGATATGGCATTAATCTTGGTATGTATCAGGGGTTGTACATAAATGCTTTCAGAAGCCAGACAGATAACAAAGATGAAAGCTAGGTGTGGGTGGAGTTATGAACGAGAAGGGAAGGGGCAGCTTCTACTAGGCCCCAGCTGGTTCTGCCATATGGAAGTCTAGGCCCTGTGTATCCTATTTTTAATAATTTTCCAAGAGTAGCTGGAAATTTTGATTAGAATCTTTCATTTAAAAAAAGTTTTGCCAGGGGCTGGGCCTGTGGCCTAATGGTGGTTTGGCACAGCCTGGATTCGGTTCCTGGTCACGGACCTACACCACTCGTTGGTGGCCATGCTATGTCAGCAACCCACATACAAAATAGAGGAAGATTGACATAGATGTTAGCTCAGGGCAAATCTTCCTTGACAAAAAAAAAAATTGACAAATAATTAAAAATGTAAACATGTACTCAAAGCATGCCTGCAAGTTGGATTTGACGTGTTAGCTGCTGTTTGCAACCTCAGATAAAGTGACAATTATTCTTTTCAGGTTTGCATATATAGAGTTCTCAGACAAAGAATCAGTGAGGACTTCCCTGGCCTTAGATGAGTCCCTATTTAGAGGAAGGCAAATCAAGGTAAGCCCCATGCCCATTCCTGTTCTAGTTCTGTGTAAATGCTCCAGGTTGCTTCTTAGGCTTTCTGTTATATATGCCTCACTCGCAGGTGATCCCTAAACGAACCAACAGACCAGGCATCAGCACAACAGACCGGGGTTTCCCACGAGCCCGATACCGTGCCCGGACCACTAACTACAACAGTTCCCGCTCTCGATTCTACAGTGGTTTTAACAGCAGGCCCCGGGGTCGCGTCTACAGGTCAGGATAGATGGGCTGCTCCTCTCCCCCGCCTCCCATGAGCCCTGTATGCTTCCTTCTCTCCTGCTCTTGAGGAACCTCCTTCCCATACCCTCCCCTCGGTCTCCAGGGACTTGGTCTCCTGCCTGTGCAGGGTGAGGAAGGTAGTTGCAGGCCAGGAGGCCAGTCTCATCATCTTTTTCTGGAGCAGGAATTGCTGATAAGGGCTGGGTCTCTCCACTCTGTGGGGAGATGCTGCTTCCCCCAGCCTTTTTTTCCTTGCAAGTTGGTGGCAGTGAAGGTGTTTACACAGGAGGCCAGGAGGAATGGCCTCAGAGCAGTGAAGGCACTGCTTGGACATTTGCCACTTTGCCCAGATTTAGGGGGAGGTTGAAGTTTGAACAGCTCCTTTGAGAGAGTACCAGAGGCTGGTCGATCCTCCTCAGCAGCTATGTGGGAGGATGTTGAAATATGTCCTCTTTAACTGAGCCAGTCTTCTGCAGGCTTAACTTTCTCACTGGGCCTAGTGTGGTGCCATGTTGTTGCTTCACTTCTGTGTCTTTACATTTAAATAGACAGGTTAGGCATATAGACCTTGGCTTTTCATAAGATTTACCCATCTGCTCCCAGGAGTTAGGGAGGATCTGTGGTGAGGGCCTAGGGTTTTAAGAGCTGTGGAGAACTGCAAACTGAATAAACAATGAGTCCTTTTTCTTGCCCCTATGTCTCAGATTCACTTCTTTATCGCCATGGTTTGGCGAAGTATTCTGTTAATTCCCTCCTCCCGTTTGCCTGATGTGTCAATGTTTCGGGATTGTGGGATCAGTTTTAGGACACTTGGAAACTTCTTTTCCCCCTTCCCTTCACAGTAACTGGGGCAAGGGCCCGTGGGGAGGGGCTTATACTGAACTGTTTAGTGATCATGTTAACACCTAACTCTCCTTCTTTCTTCCAGGGGCCGGGCTAGAGCGACATCATGGTATTCCCCTTACTAAAAAAAGTGTGTATTAGGAGGAGAGAGAGGAAAAAAAGAGGAAAGAAGGAAAAAAAAAAGAATTAAAAAAAAAAAAAAAGAAAAACAGAAGATGACCTTGATGGAAAAAAAAAATATTTTTTAAAAAAAAAGATATACTGTGGAAGGGGGGAGAATCCCATAACTAACTGCTGAGGAGGGACCTGCTTTGGGGAGTAGGGGAAGGCCCAGGGAGTGGGGCAGGGGGCTGCTCATTCACTCTGGGGATTCGCCATGGACATGTCTCAACTGCGCAAGCTGCTCCCCTTGTTTCCCTGTCCCTCTTCACCCCCTTGGGGGCTGCTCAAGGGTAGGTGGGCATGGGTGGTAGGAGGGGTTTTTTCACCCAGGGCTCTGGAAGGACACCAAACTGTTCTGCTTGTTACCTTCCCTCCATCTTCTCCCTAACTTTCACAGTCCCCTTCTGCCTGCTCCTGTCCTGCCAGGTCTGCCACCCCGCCACCCCTCTTTTCCGGCTCCCTGCCCCTCCAGATTGCCTGGTGATCTATTTTGTTTCCTTTGTGTTTCTTTTTCTGTTTTGAGTGTCTTTCTTTGCAGGTTTCTGTAGCCGGAAGATCTCCGTTCCGCTCCCAGCGGCTCCAGTGTAAATTCCCCTTCCCCCTGGGGAAATGCACTACCTTGTTTTGGGGGGTTTTGGGGCGTTTTTTGTTTTTCAGTTTTTTGTTTTGTTTTGTTTTGTTTTCCTTTGCCTTTTTTTCCCTTTTATTTGGAGGGAATGGGAGGAAGTGGGAACAGGGAGGTGGGAGGTGGATTTTGTTTATTTTTTTAGCTCATTTCCAGGGGGTGGGAGTTTTTTTTTTAATATGTGTCATGAATAAAGTTGTTTTTGAAAATAAAAAATTATTTGGCCTTTTGGGTGTAAGGATTATTTATCTGTCTTCCTGTTCTCTCTTAGATCCCAGATGGCTGTTAATTCTCCTTTGTGGAAGTGCTGGTGTTGTGGAGGGGAAGTTCCCACTTAGGAATTAAGGAGTAGGAGTTAAAATTACGACTAGCAGGAACATTATGTGTTTAGTTGAGGATGATGGGTTTTCTGGATAGCATGTAGCCTGATTGGCATTTGAAAGGTGAATTAATGAGCCTGGGAAAGTAAATGAATGGCCAGATTAGAGTGATCTAATAGCACTTCGGTATGTCCTCCTGACAAAACTTACATGTGGGTGAATTATCCACATCAGTACCACTAGATTCTTACTGGCCATACAAATGGCCAAATATCCTCTTTGAAGAAATGTCAGTTGCCTTTCTTTTCTTCTCTACCCCAAGGTAGGCTCAAAAAAAGAAAGGGCAAAAAACCCGTTGTGCTAAGAAAGACAGTTGGAAAGCTCATGTTGTCTTCTCTAGCCAGGTAGTGACCACTCAATATGTTCAACTAACTTTGGATCATTCCATTAGTTAGGACTTAACAACTGACTTTCGTGGTTTTAGTACCCTTAAGTTTAGTTACTTGGTCATATTAATAACCTAATTTAGCCATTTTCTATTCTAATGTGAGATTGGTCTTGAAATCCTTGGGTGCTCCGTCACGTTCCCTGCTCAAGGCTTCGTAGACTCTCCATCACAGGGTTTCTAAGTGTTTAAGCCTCCACGTGATGCTCTTCACCATTCACTTCTGTTCCGAGGATGTTTTGTTCAAGATTGCCTCTGACCTAGATGCTCTCTTCAGTAATCTTAGGTTAAAGAAACGGCTCTGTTCTGTATACATGCAGCCGTAACCCACGTCTCACATGGCTTTGTATTCTGAATTCTCAGGTCAGTGTTGTTGTACTACCTCCTAGAGTGTCATTTGTTAGGCATTTGGGGGTCTCTTTAGTTAGATTCAACCAGAATAATGCCTTGTCATTGTGGAGACTTCTGCAGAGGCTGATTAGCAAGAAGCTGGATAAAGGGTTGAGTGTTAACTATTTTTACTAGAAGAATGTGAAACATCCTGAGTGGCTTGATGCTGTTAATGCTGGGAAGGTCTCATCTATCCACCAGGGGGCACTGAATGGTTATCTGAAAAATCCCTATAAGTAGTTGGAGAGTGAATGTCATTTTGACCCTTCTTTGTTTTTAATTTTGTATGTGCAGTCATTCGTACTCAATATCCTGTCCATTCTCCTCTCCATTCTACTTTAACTGCTTGAGCAATTCCCCATCTTTGCAGTGGGCTCCTGGCAGATGTCTCCAAACTGTTCATGTTGCCACAAAGACCCCTATGCTGCCACCAGTAAGTACAAACTCAGGTGTGGAACCAAGGCCTTTCCCAATTTGATCCTGATTACATTTCCCTGCCACATCCTGCCGTACATCTGATGCTCTGCATTTCACTTGAGTTTGAATTTTCATGTGTTGCTCATGCTGTTCCTCCAGCCTGCTATGTCCATCCCATCTACTCTGTCAGGGTCATAAGATGTAAGCCAGGTACCACGGCTAGAACAACTTTCTTGATTCCCTAGTTGGAATGAATCACTTCTGCACTCAGAAAATTTCTCCTGTCTCTCTACCACTTAATGGTTTTATAATTAGAATAGTTACATCCCTCTCTCCCCACTAGACTGCAAGATCCTTGAGGGCATGCATTGTGCCTTTGTATGACCTCACAGTGCCTGCCACTTAGTAGGGGCTCAGAAGGTATTAATTCACCTTGGACAAGGGAAGTCCCCTTGTCCTGGACCTGCTGGTTCCTCTCCCTCTAGGATCTCCTATCCTATCTCCTATTTTATGATATTTTCATTTCTCTTGTGTTATCCTCAGAGACTTTAGAGGAAGTGGCGTGGAAAGAAGATTGTTTTCCTTGGGAAAGATTGGTTACTTTTCTGTCAGTCATTCTAGATAAGCTCCCTCTTAATTGAGGGATAGGAGTGAGCCCAGTCTCACTGGGGTCTGCAGGAGGTAAGTGTCTTTAAGGAAGAGAGACTGGGGGAGCCTGTCTACAAGATTTCTGCTCGAGTGAGAGTTTGAGTCAGAGATCCTTAGACTATGAGTGATAGAAAATGAATGCAGACAACCCAGATTTGCCCAACTTGACATCAGGAATAGAGAAAAGCAGTTGCTGGTTTTTTTCAATAATATGACAGCTTTCCTTGCTTTTATATGTATGGTTAAAATGAGTAGCCTTTCTCAAATCATGATCTAATTTTAAAATGCCTTTCAACCCTGCTAATTTCTCGTGCCCCTTTTCTTTATGCCTATGGTAATTGTTCATTCAACAGACAGACATTTACTGAGTAATTACTAAGTGCTGGGCAGTGTTCTAGGTGCTAGAATTTGTTAGAGAAAAGGGAGTCACTTAGTACAGGAACTTTTATTTGCTGGAGAAAAGTGTTGGTTTGCCATACTTCTGACTTGCATCCCACCAAAAATCTCTATGGAGTTTTTTTTGAAGATATAATTAAAATACCATAAAATTTACCTTTTAATTGTACCATTCAGCGGTATTTAGTATGTGTATATATATATTTTAGAGCATTCTCATCACCTAAAAGGAAATCTTACACCCATTAACAAGCACACCCAATTTTCCCTTCCCCCCAGCCCCTAGCATTCGCTGATTTGCTTTCTGTCTCTATGGATTTGCCTATTCTGGATATTTCATATAAGTGGAGTCATACAGTATGTGGCCTTTTGTGTCTGGCTGCTTTCACTTAGCATAATGTTTTCAAGATTCATCTGTGTTGTGTATATCAGTACTTCGTTCCTTTTTATGGCTGAATAATGTTTCATTTTTTCATATACCACATTTTGTTTATCCATTCATCAATTGATATGCATCTGAGTTGTTTCTGTTTTTTGACTATTGGGAATAGTGCTGCTGCAAACACCTGTGTACAAGTTTTTGTGTGAACGTAAACCTCTCGGGTATATGCCTAGGAGTAGAGTTGCTAGGTCATAAGGTAACTATGTTTAAACTTTTGAGGAACTTCCAGGGTGTTTAACAAAGCAGGTGCATCATTTTCTATTTCCACCAGCAGTGTATGAGGGTTCTAATTTTCCACATCCATACCAGACTTGTTATTGTCCATCTTTTTGATTATAGCCATCCTAGTGGTTGTGGAGTGGTATCTCCTGTTTGTGATTTGCCTTTCCCTAATGACGTACTAAGCATCTTTTCATGTGCTTACTGGCCGTTTGTATATCCTCTTTGAAAAAATGTCTATTCGGCTCCTTTGCCCATTTTTTAATTGGGTTATTTATCTTTTTATCGTTGATTTATCGTTGAGCTGTAAGAGTTCTTTAAATATTTTGAATACTAGACTGTTATCAGATATGTATGATTTGCAAATATTATCTCCTATTTTGTGGGTGGTTTTTTTTACTTTCTTGATAGTGTCCTTTTAAGCACAAAAGTCACAGAGGTTTACGCCTCTGTTTTCTCCTAAGAATTGTATAGTTTTAGCTCTTATTTAAGCCTTTGATCCATTTCAAATTAATTTTTGTATATGGTGCGAGGTAAGGTTCCAACTGCGTTCTTTTTCTTCTGCATGCAGATTTGTCGCAGAACCATTTGTTAAAAAGGCTATTCTGGGGCTGGCCCCATGGCCGAGTGGTTAAGCTGGCGTGCTCCGCTTTGGAGGCCCAGGGTTTCGCCAGTTCGAATCCTGGGTGTGGATATGGCACCGCTTGGCAAGCCATGCTGTGGTAGACGTCCCACATATAAAGTAGAGGAAGATGGGCACGGATGTTGGCTCAGGGCCAGTCTTCCTCAGCAAAAAGAGGAGGATTGGCAGCAGATATTAGCTCAGGGCTAATCTTCCTCAAAAAAAAAAAATATATATATATATACAACTATGTACCGGGGGGCTTTGGGGAGAAAAAGGAAAAATAAAATCTTAAAAAAAAAAAGACTATTCTTTCCACATTGGATGGTCTTGGCACTCTTGTTGAAAATCAGTTGACCATAAATGTGAGGGTTTATTTCTGGGGTCTCAGTTCTATTCCATTGATCTGTATGTCTGTCCTCCTGCCAGTACCACACTGTCTTCATTACTGTAGCTTTGTCATAAGTTTTGAATGTGGAAGTGTGAGTCCTCCGATTTTGCTCTTTTTCAAGATTGTTTAGCTATTCTGGGTCTTTTATACTTCCAGGATGAATTTTAGAATCAGCTTGTCAGTTTCTGTAAGAAAGCTACAATTACTTTGACTCCGTGGATCAATTTGGGGAGGATTGCCATCTTAACGATATTAAGTCTTCCAATCCATGAACACAGAGTGTCTTTCCATTTGTTTAGGTTGTCTTTAATTTCTTTCAACAACGTTTTGTAATTTTCAGTGTATAAGTCTTGTACTTCTTTTATTAAATTTAATCCTAAGTATTTTGGTTTTTGCTATCTTAAATGGAATTGTTAATTTTGTTTTCAGGTTATTGATTGCTATTGTATAGAAATACAGTTGATTTTGTATGTTAATCTTGTATCTTGCAAGTACAATTGTAAGTTTAGCAGCCTTGCTGAACTTGTTTATTTAGTTCTAATGGTTTTTGTGGATTCCTTAGGATTCTGTATATACAAGATCATGTCATCTGCAAACTTAGAGTTTTACATTGTCCTTCCCATTCCGAGTGCCTTTTATTTAATTTTCTTGCCTCATTTCCCTGGCTGGACCCTCGAGTACAATGTTGAATAGAAGTGGTGAGGGCAGACATCCTTGTCTCGTTCCTGAGCTTAGGGGGAAAGCTTTCAGTCTTGCACTGATAAATGTGATCTCAGCAGTGGGGGTTTTTCATAGATGCCCTTTATTCCATGGATATTTAAAATAAACACTTGTGTTCTCCATGTACACCATGTTCTGTCAGGCCTCTAGGCTTCGCACTACTTCTTCCTCCTTTCTGTCCCTGGCAAATTCAAGACGACTACTTTAAGCTTCAATCCAAATATCTGAGAGGCTTTCCTTGACTGCCTCCCATAGAGTATATCCTTCCCTTCTCAGAGCTGCTACAGCACTTTTCACATGTCTCTGCATTTTCCATACAAGGATTGTCATTATTTGTCTCTCAGTTTTCTGAGCTTTTGCAGGCAAGGACCATGCCCCACCCCCCAGACATGAGGCAGCACCAGACGGTGGATAATCAGTGAAAATTGGTTGCATGGTGGCCAGGCTAGGTTGACTGAATGAGAGGAACAGGAGTCGCCTTCATGTTACTTCATGTAACTTTTCAAGGTGAGAAATGTACCCCATATACCCTTTTAACTTCCCTTCAGTAATCCTTTACAGCTCTTAGTTGTGAATCCAACTAAAATATTGCTAAAATCTGTTCAGGTTTTAATCAGTACCATCTCTCCAAGGAAAGTAGTCGTTTCCTTATTTGTTTGAAAACTGTGTCCAAGTTCTTAGAGTATCTTCTAAACTTAATATTACAAGGTAAGTAATACTTTCTTTCATTTTCTATCTGCTATGCAGTAAGAAGATTGCAGGCTCTCAGTTCTCAAGATCTGGCTACTCTAGTTATTTACCTGTCACATAACCTTGAGTAAGTTACCTCTCAAGCCTCAGTATCCCCATCTATAAAAGCCTTAAAAATAACTTTCATGGAGTTATTGATGAGGATCCAATGAGATCATGTGGTTGGTGACTTTTAGAGCAACTGACAAGATGCCAGTTGTTTTAGCTACACACATTGACCTTTTCCATCTGGACTATGAATCACTTGGGGATGAGGGACTGTGTCTTCCCTTGTGCTTTGTTGATGATTCTTGAATACTCCTGGGTTTTTTTTGCCTTCACCTCTTCGGTTGAAGTCAGAGAATCTTCCTCTCTAGCACTTGCCCTCCTACCAGAGCTGTTCTAGCTTTCTGAGTGCTTTAGCTTTCCTTTCCTAGACCTTTTCCCAGTGGTGTACAAAGAATGGGTTCATTGAAATGTCCCTTTGACACCATTCCTCACAGTGTGTATTGGACAGTGTCATTAGCATGTAAATAACTCCTTGGCTTTACATGGGCTCTACCAAAAAGTACAAGTGCTTATTTACCATCCTTCTGGTTTGCACAGAATCTCCAGAGACAGCTGTGAGTATGATCTCTTGTTTTATTGTTGGCTAACTAAAACTAAACAGTCAACATTGGAGTCAGTTAAAACTCCACAGACATTATTCTACAGAATGTGTGCTACAGAGTGTATAACTGAAGGAACTGTGGTGGAGTAGAAGGAGCAGCCAGAAACCCTGGGTTTGCGTCCTGGCTCTGCCACTTGATGGCAGATCTCTCAATTTCTTTTTTTTTTTTTATTGAGGTCACATTGGTTTATAACCTTACATGAATTTCGGGTGTGCATCGTCACATTTTGACTTCTGTATAGACTGCATCACATTCACCCCCCAAACACTAGTTGCCATCCGTCACTGTATGTATGTGCTCCTTTACCCGTTTTGTCCTCCCACCACCCCCATCCTCTCTGGTAACCACCAATCTATTCTCCTCATATGTGTGTTTGTGTTTTGTTTATCTTCCACATGTGAGTGAAATCATACAGTATTTGTCTTTCTCCACCTGACTTGTTTTGCTTAGCATAACACCCTCAAGGTCCATCCATGTTGTCAGGAATGGCAGGATTTCATCTTTTTTATGGCTGAGTAGTATTCTATTGTATATGGATACCACATTTTATCCATTCATCCGTTGATGGGCACTTAGGTTGTTTCCATATCTTGGCTATTGTAAATAATGCTGCAGTGAACATATGGGTTCATGTATCTTTTTGAATTAGAGTTTTTGTGTTCTTTGGATAAATACCCAGAAGTGGGATAGCTGGGTCATATGGTATTTCTATTTTTAATTTTTTGAGGAATCTCTGTACTGTTTTCCATAGTGGCTTCACCAATTTACATTCCCACCAGCAGTGTACAAGGGTTCCTTTTTCTCCACATCCTCTCCAACATTTATTTCCTGTCTTTTTAATAATAACCATTCTGATGGGTGTGAAGTGATATGTCATTGTAGTTTTGATTTGCATTTCTCTAATAATTAGTAATGTGGAACATCTTTTCATGTGCCTATTGGCCATTGTTTATCTTCCTTGGGAAAATGTCTGTTCATGTCCTCTGCCTGTTTTTTGATTGGGTTGTTTGTTTTTTTTGTTGTTGAGTTGTGTGAGTTCTTCATATATTTTAGATATTAACCCCTTATCGAATATAGGACTTGCAGATATTTTCTCCCAGTTGGTAGGTTGTCTTTTCATTTTGCTGATGGTTTTGTTTGCTGTGCAGGAGGTTTTTAGTTTGATGTAGTCCGGTTTGTTTATTTTTTCCTTTGCTTCCCTTGCCTGGGGAGACATGATATTCATAAATATACTGCTAAGACTGATGTCAGAGAGCATACTGCCTGTGTTTTCTTCTAGAAGTTTTAGGTTTCAGGTCTTGAATTCAAGTCTTTAATCCATTTTGAGTTAATTTGTGTGTGTGGTGTAAGATAATGGTCTTTCATTCTTTTGCACATGGCTGTCCGGGTTTCCCAACACCATTTTTTGGAGAGACAGACTTTCATTTCTCCGTTGTGTTTTCTGGCTCCTTTGTCGAAAATTAGCTGTCCCCTCAATTTCTTTTATTTCCATTTCCTCAGTAATTAAATAGGATAAAAATAATACCTATTTCAGGGGGCTGTGAAGTTGAAATGAGAAAGATTCTTAGGAATTCTCCAGTAACATTATGATTATTGTTGAGAGCCCAGTAGCATGGCTTAGTTCTTAGAGCTTTGGGCGTCAGACGTGGACTGGCAGAGGGTAAGGAGATAGGAAGACTGGTGCTACAGGAATCTGTGGGTAATGGACCTGCCTTCTCTGGAAGAGCCTGGCCTCAAGACTTTTTTTTTCCTTTTTCTCCCCAAAGCCCCCCAGTACATAGTTGTATATTTTTTGTTGTGGGTCCTTCTAGTTGTGGCATGCGGGACGCTGCCTCAGCGTGGCTTGACGAGCAGTGCCATGTCCGCGCCCAGGATTTGAACCAACGAAACACTGGGCTGCCTGCAGCGGAGCGCGCGAACTTAACCACTCGGCCACGGGGCCAGCCCCAAGACTTTGATTTCCCTAAGAATCCCTCTCTCCAGGACTACCTCACCCTTTCCTACCTCCAGGCCTCTGCTCTCCCGATGTCCTTTGAGTTGAGAGCGCTGTACCTGTGTCCTAGGACCTTGCTTGGGGGCTTCCAGCCTCTCTCAGAGAGGTCTTATGTCCTGGATGCAGCCTTTTGGTGCTCCAAACCACCGACCTCTCTTCTTCCTCAATATTGCTAGTGTTAGATGGATTTTAAGCTTTTTGAAGGATGGCCTGTGCCCTAAATATCCAGGATGGTGCTGGTCTGTAAATTGGACACAGTAAACATCAGCTGAAAGAATGAACAAATATTAACAACTTTTTGAAGATCTATCGTGTCAGGCTTTGGTGCTTCAAAGTTGAGTAAGACAAAATTCCTGCTCTTAAGGAGCTTACCATCTAGTGGGGAGTTTAAGAGGTACTTACGATACATTATCTTGTTTAATCCTCATAGCAACCGTTGAAGGAAGCTGAAGGTTAAGAAATTTGCACAAAGTGGTAAAGCCAAGCCAGAGCTATTCTGAGAGGCAGGCCCTGGCACTGAGGTGGAAGTCCTAGTCCCCTGCTGCCACCTCCCGGGGTGCCTAGAGACTCACTCCTCGCTTCCAAGGCTAGTGCTCAAAGATGGGAAGGAGTTGAAAAGGTGGCCACAGTGTGTATCAATGAAGAGCTCCAGTTCCAGGATCTAATCATATCCTAGCTCTGTTTCTCATTAACGGTAACCTTGGGCAAGTTACTGAGTCTCTCTGAGCGTCAGTTTTCTCATCTGTAAAAGAAGAGCACTGTAGTGGGTGTCCATTGCTTTTACCTGCACAACATCCAGTCTAACTTCTGCTCACAGCACTCGGGTGGTGGTCTCCCTCTCCCCAGTTGTCAGTTATACGGGTGAGGGTGGCGTGTTACTCAAGCTAGCCAGTCACTTGCTCTCTGGAAATGAATCTTCAGTGGGGTGACCCAAAGATTGAATCCCACTGGAGTTATTCAACCAGGTGAAGCCTGGACAAAAATATTACTGGTTCCTACTCCCTGGACTAGGGGCCTCTCTGGTTCCTGATCTTTTATGACTAGTTCTGCTTTTCTCTCCATTCAGTGAGCCCCCCACCACAACCTGCCCCATCATATCCCTCTAACAAATTCCGTTTTTGCTTAAGTTCATTAGAGTCATTTTCTATTGTCTGCAACAACAAAAAAATTTAATTGATCCAAACACCTACCTTGCAGTCTTGTAAGGATTAATGGTTAAATGGAGTTTGTGAGGTGCCTAGCCAGTCCTAACAGCATAGCGAGCAGTCAGGAAGGGGTGGTAATTGGAAGTTAACACGCAGTGGGAGATGGGGGGGCAGGGCACAGGGACGGGGAGGGAGATAGTTATTGGTTTTGGTTCCACTGAGAAAAACCTTCCCCCAAGAGACAGAAGTACAACAGAAGGGAGGGAAGTCCAGGCTATGGTATGCTCATTTATTCAAAATGTCTTTATTGAAACAGAATGATAGAGCAAGAAAGAATGAGGTCTGGGAGGATGTCTTTGGGCACAGGATGGAGCCCAGACCTAGTGGTTACAATGTGGAGCTCTCTCCCTGTCCCCTGACTCTTGCCAAGGACATGAACACAAAGCAGTAGGGAGGAGATGGGGGTGGGGACAGTCCTCTGAGCTCTCCTTGATGGCTGGCATGAGGTGTCTCTGAGCCTTCTGGGCAGCCCTGCCTTCCCCAGTCCTCCTGATCTCCTTGCCAGGGCCTTATGCCACCTTTCTGTACAGGCCAGCCTCCTGCCAGGTGCTCAGAGGCCACTCAGAGGGCAGGGTTGGGGGTAGCAAGCAGCGGGACGTGGTCACAGCGGTTAGGGGGTGGCTGCCGCAGCAGAGAAGGCCGGCGGCACAGCTCTCCATCCCGGAGCACCTCGGGCAGGAGCTTGCGCTTGGTCTCCGGCAGAAGCATGATGCTGAGGATGCAGAGGAGGGCACAGGCTGCCAGCACCACATGCTGCAGGAAGGCTCCGTGGCCCATGTGGAGACGCTGGGCTGGGCCACTCAGTCCTCCAAGTGCCCCTAGTGCCATGATCAGGCCCAGGCCTCTGCCCCTGGGGGAGATGTAGGAGGCACTCAGCCTTGAGCTGTGGGCCTCACCCCAAACCTTCTCCAGCAGCCTTCCCTCCTTTATCCCTCAGGCCTTGTCCTCAGCAGAAGGCCTGGAGGCCTGGCCTTGCCCCTGGCAGCACCCCTGCTCTCACCGGACAGTGGTAGGGATGACTTCAGCAGCAAGGAGGGTGCTAAGGATGCCGGCAGCTTGGGAGGAGAAGAGGCCGAGAACAGAGAAAGTGGTGATGGCGGCCTCATTCAGATCTGGAGGACCAAGAGGGAGGATGTGAATGGAGGTGGGGAGATCATGCTTGGCCTAGTCCCTGGCGTCATCCCCTTGCCTCTCTGATCCTAAGGCTCTAACGGGTGGGCTCTGGGCATTCACTAATTGGTTAGGAGAACAGACAGGGTTGTGTGGCCTGGGGAGGGTTGTGTGGCCAGGGTGAAAGACCTGGGCAGGGTCTGGTCTTGTCTTGGGAGGCCTGTGCCAGGAGCAGTGGCTGGGCCTGTCTGAGGCACCTCTGCTGGGGTTCCTTTGCTGAGCCCACACTGTGGAGAAGGGAGGATGCTCACAATCCCACAGGCCCAGCAGGACCAGGGACGCGATGCCAGTGAGGGTCATTGAGAGAAGCAGGATGCCCCGGCGGCCAAATCGGTCCACGGTGACCCCCAGGAAGACGCAGGCCAGGGCTGCTGTGCCGCTGGCCAGCAGGGAGCACAGGTAGAAGTCCGATGGGCTCCCTCCTCCTCCCACAGGCTGGTAGCAGTGGCGAATGGCATGGGCAATAAAGCTGTGAGAAGGGGTGGGAAAGCAAAGGATAGTGTCTGAATCCCCATCTGCAGCGTTCCACAGCCCTGGCTGCTTCTGCATGGGTCCTCAGACCTTCTTCACCCAGCCAGCCCCCATCCCAGCTACTGGCCTGGCCCTTGGCTCAGACACCCAGGCTCACTTGGTGAAGCCCAGGATAAGCAGATTTTTCCAGATGTTGCGGTAGTTGAGAAGGGAAGCGAAGGAAAAGGAGGATGTTCCAGGGAGAGGGCAGGTGTTCTCCAGGTCTTTGGGAGAGAGAGAGGGGCTGTTAGAAGAAACAGCTGAGAACCCAGAGTCTTCCCACATCGGTGGTAGGGACCCTGGGAGAAGGTGGCACAGCTACAATCATGCAGAGGGCACTGTCATGTGTGCACGTGAGGTTATCACCTGTAGGGACCTCTGTCTCTTACCCTGAAGGGCCTCCTGGGCCTCCTCTCCCAGCATCTGCCCATGGGGCCGGTTCCGCTCAGCCAGGATTCTCAGCACGGATTGGGCCTCCTCAATCTGTCGCTTCACTATTAGCCACCGCGCGGACTCCAGAAACAGACCAGGCCAGCTGGGGATGGGATGGCGGGGTGCACTGTGAGCCCTGACCCAGGGATGGGAAACTCCCATCTCTGAGGGGCTGGGGCTGGGGCAGGCCTGGATGAAGGGAAGTGGAGAAGAGGAGGTGTCTCCAGGCTAGAGATAGGCTGGAGGTAGAGATGGGAATGGCCAGACAACAGGTGGAGGTGATACTGACCCATAAAACAGGAAGAGGATGCAGGGAGCGGTGATCATTCGCTGCAGAAATCGCCAGTCCTTAGAGACAAGGGCCAGGCCCAGGAACAGGAAGTGTCCCCCCACCCCCACCAACTCCCCTGCCAGGGCCACCCGAAGCCTCTGGGTTGGGTCGCACAGCTCCAGGCCTAGAGATACAGCAGGGACAGGGAAGAGAGGCCAGGGAAGAAGAGGCATGGGAGGGAAGAGGAGGGAGGGAGGGAGGAGGACAGAGAGCGAGGTCAGACCCTGCGTGGAGGCTGCAGCCATCACCTCCCACAGACTAACCTCTGAAAGGCAAAGAGTGGAGAGACTGTTTAGTCCTTCTCCTCTCCTGCTCAAACCTGGGAGGGCTCGAGGTTCAGAGTCCCTGGTGGGTGTTCCACATTCCCAGTTTACAGGTCCTTTCACATCAGACCTCTTATTTGATCTTTATATCAACCCTTGTTCAAGGTCACAAGCTAGTCAGGATTTCTTTTTTTAAATAAGGCTCTATTCCCTGACAGCAGTAAGTCCAGGGCAATGAAGGCCTTAAAGATTGCGGGGCGAGAGGGCTGTGGAGAGAAGCAAGATCCCAAGGTCCTTCAAAGGCCTGAGCAGAAAGACAGCTGAGATTCTGGACAGCTGAAATTTGGGGCTGAGGAAGGGACTAAGGGGACCCTAGGGGGCAGTAAGAATGGCCTGGGGATGCAGACAGGCAGGCATGAACCCCAAGAGAAGGACCTCTGGGAGGGTGCCACTCACGCATCAGGTAGACACCAAGGTCAACGCCGGCAAGCAGAAAGCCCAGGAGGAATCGGAGGGCCATGACACCTGTGGAGGAGCCTGCAGCAGCCCCTCCTACTCCACAGGGGCCCACCAGCCCCAAGGTCAGCAGCACGATCCCACGACGGCCAAACCTGGAATAAGGAAGGGCCTCTGGTCATCCAGACTCCCTGAGGGAGGAGTTGCTGGGTGGGGCCCAGCTGCTCACTTCAAAGCTGGAGGTATGAGGATGAGGCCCTGGGAGCAAGTATTGGACTGAGGCTAGAGAGGATGGGAAAGGCGGGGAACCTTTCTCATCTAGTTATGATGTCTAGTTGCTGGGCACTGGGGCGTGGCTATGGTTCTGTGGGGGTAGGACCACTGATTCTTGGGAATGGGGCTATTGGTCAGGGATGAGGGCATTTCTGCATGGAAGAGAGACCAACATCAGAGGGGATGAGATATTGCTTAGGGGACTAGGAGCCACTGATCCTTTGGGATAGAGCTATTGGTCAGTGGGGATGGACCTTGTCTTGCTCAGACTGGTCATAGGAGATGGGGTCATTGATATATGGGGTTGGATCTATCAATCTTAGGGGACTGAGTAATTGATTTTGGGGGATGAGGCTATTGTTCCTTGGAGTTGGGGTATGGGTCTATTAATCCATAAGGATGGTCAGTGGGGATGGGGCCACTGGCCAGAAGATGGAGCCACTGATCCATGGGAATGGAGCTATTAATCCATTAATCCACAGGGTAGGACTATTGATCAGTGGGGAGGATCACTAATCTTTGAAGATTGGACAACTGATCTTTGGGGTTGGACCATTGATTTATGGGGTGAGGATCTTAGTCCATGTGGGCTATTGGTCAGTGGGGTGGAATCTATTAATCCATGGGGATAATCAGTAGGAATGGGGTCACAGACCAGGAGAGATGAGACTATTGGTCAGTGATGATGGTCACTGACTATGAATGGGGACAAGGCTACTGATCCTTGGATGCCAGGCTATTGATCTTTGGGGATAAGACCACTGATATATAGGGATAAAAACTGGGGTCACTGGTCATTGGGAAGGGGGCACTGATCCCTGAGAGTGAAGCTACTGACCCAATGGAGTTGGGTTGTTTTTCCATGAGGATGAGCTTATTGGTTAATGAGGCTAAGGTTCCTGAATTTAGGGGACTGAATTATTGGTCTTTGGGGATGAGGCTATTATTCCATAGGAATGATGCTACTGTTTGGTGGAAATGAGGCTATTGATGCATGAGGATGGGCTATTGACCTGTGGATTTAGAATCAGTTGCCCACAGGGGTGTGTGACTACTGGGTGTGAGGATAGGTATTGATTTCAAGGAACTGGATTATTGAATGTTGGGTTGCCTTTGATCCATGGGAGTTGAGCTATTAAGCCATTTGGATGGGACTGTAGATCAGTGGAGATGAGTCCAATAATCCATGGAGATGGTCAGTGGAGATGGAGCACCTGGTCAGATGGTGTCGAGACTCAGAGGAGATGGGAGTTTTGATCCCTGGGGAGAGCTACTGGTTGGTGAGGATGGACCGTTGATCTTTGAGGTGAGGCCACTGATTCATGGAAGTGGGGCTTTTGATCTGACAGGATCTGAGAGCACTGAAGATCCATGAGGATGGGACTATTAATCTCTAGGAGGGTGCTGTTGTGGTCATTGATCCATGCAGGTTGGACTGTTGACCCATGAGGGCGGAATCATTTGTCTGTAGAGTTAAACCATTGGTCAGTGGGAGTGGGACTGTGATATTTACGAATTAACATAATGATCTTTAGGAATCAGGCCACTGAGATGGAGCTAAGGGTCCATGTGGATGGGGCTATTAGTGGGGATGAGTCTGTTAATCTATGAAGATGGTGAGGGAGGTGGTTAGTGGTGATAGGGACAATAAAGGAGGAGTTAGAACTTTTGATCTGTGGAGACAGGGTTTTTGGTCAGCAGGAGTGGGGCTACTGTCTTTGGAGATGAGGCCCTTGATCATGTATATGGGGGTGGAGTTACTCCCCTGCACAGAAGAGGTTTGGAAGGAGTATTTCCTGATGGGGAGTGAAGTTGAGATGGAGGTGGGGCTGCATATCACTGAACAGAACAAGTCCAGAGAAGATTGCAGAGTCCAGCGAATCCTCTTCTGCCTCTTGCAAACGCCAGCTGCCTGGGCTAGACTCCTTAGCACCCCCTCCTCTCTATTCGCCCTGTCCCCACGGCAGCCCTCACCTGTCTGCCGGGTAGCCCAGGAATAGGTAGCCGGAGGCAAAGCCCAAGATGAAGAGGATCTGCTCCAGGATCACCTGCCAGCCCAGGTCACACACCAGATCCCACTGGGGATGTGAGAGGGATGGAGTGGGTGTGAGGCCCGGCGCTCGTAGCTCTTGGCCCGCCCCCAGACCCGCGGCCCCACAAGGCCGCCTCACCTGGCCGATGGCGTTGGTGGTGAGCACGGGCAGGCCGTTATAGTCCCAGTCCTTGAGGCAATGGTTGAAGTCCGGCGGGGCGAAGCCGCTGCACGAGGGGTCCGTACTGGTGGCGACGCGGCTGGCGGCGCTGGCTGCTAGGGCCGCGCTGGCGACGCTGACGCCGCTGGCGTTGGGGGGCTGCTCCCAGCCAGAGGCATTGGGGGCAAAGCCCCCGTAGTGGCAGTGCAGTGGGGGCGCCAGCGTGAAGATGGGGTCCGAGGCCATGCCCAGCGCCACGAAGAGCACAGGCAGGCAGCAGAGGCCGAGCTGCAGCTGCTGGCCGCCGCCCAGCGCCCCCACCTGGGCGAGCAGCGCCTCAAAGCTGAGGGGGCCGGGGGGCACGGCCAGCGACAGGCTGCTGCCCATCCCGTCGCCGCCCGCGTCGCCCTCCCCCTCCCGCTCGCGTTCGCGCTCCCGCTCACCCTGCAGCTGCTCCGTGGGCACCGCATCTCCGAGGGTCCCGACCTGCTGTGGGGGTGGGGGGGGTGGCAGGAGATGGTTGAAGCGGAGAAAACCGCAAAGCGAGGCAAGAGGGCGGGCGCGAGCGCGGGGAAGGCAGTCACCGGCGCGGATACGCGGGAGAGGGCCAGGCGCTTGGCGTGGGTGCGGGGAGACGATGGCGTAGCCCCCCAGGGCGCCGGCACTTACTCCGTTGGGGCTGGAGGTGATCTCTACGGTGCTGTCGACTTTGCTGCCGCCCCCGCCATTGGGCTCGGGGGTCCCGGTGGCCACCCGGGGAGCCAGCTTGCCGACCGCAGGGGCCCCGCCGGCCCGCACCGAAAGGATGCGCTGTCCTCTGGCCCAGTGGCGCGCCCAGTGCCAGATACAGAGGCCGGAGAGACCCCGCTTCGCAGCTCTGCAGCCAGGGGCGCCTCCTTCGTCTCTGCGATCTCTGCGCTGCTTTCCCCTCCCCTTCCTCCAGACTCTCCTCCCCTTCCCACGTCAGCAGAACCTTGGGTCCAGACTCTTCGTCAGAGAGAGGAAGGGGGGCCAGGGCCCAGGCGAGGAGGGGATGGGGCTCTGTCTCTGTTCCCTGGGTCTGCGGGTCATTGCAGTAAAAAGGGGAAAAAAGCTGCAGGATAGTAGCTGGCCCAGGCAGATGCCAGAGAGTCCGTCTTTGCTTCCAATTCTTCTTCTTCATTCGTTCATCCATCCATCCATTCCTTCACTCACCAGTAAAATTTATTAGGCTCTACTATGTGCCTGGCCTTGTGCTAGGCTTTGGGGCTAACAGGATGGACAAGACCCACTTTGGAGGAGCTTACTGGGGAGAGGACATGTATACTAGCAATTACAGTACAGGGAATGCATATGGAGGACCAGGTTGGGCACTGGACTCAGCCCTGGCCTCAGTCCTCAACCAGACCACTTCTCTGGGTTCCACCACCCCCACCCTGGTTGAGTTGCTATCATTTCCCAGCAGCGTTTCGCACTGTTGACCACCTCTTCCTCTAAACACTTTCTCTCTTGGCTCCTCTGCCCCATACTTCCCTGGTTTTCTTTGTCTTGCTCCTCTTTTCTCCATTGCAAGTTCATCCTCCTCTTCCTCACTATCATCCAGTGTCTGCAATCCTCCGAGACTTGGTCCTATGCCCTCCTCTCATCTCATACTGCTCTCCCCACCTTGGATCTCATCAATGCCCATGGCTTCAGTCACCCCTAGTATCAACAATGCAAACCAACCAAAACCTGATTCCCAGATTGACATCTCCAGCTCCCATCTCTCTTCTGAGCCCCAGACCCATGAAGCCACGTCTTATTTGACCTCCTGTCTTGGATGACTCACAGGGACTCAAACCCAATACGGCCAAGACCACGCTCACGTTCTTCCCCCCTGTAACCTGCTTGTCTTCTAGTGCTTCTTTCCTCAGCGAGTGGCACCCTCGTCATCCAGTGGGGTGCTCAGGTGACAGCCCTTAGAGCACCCTCTGCCTTACCCCCATGTCAAATCCTTTACAAAATCCTCTCTATTTTACTTCCTATACAGTTCTCAGATATTCTGCTTCTCTCCATCTCTACCACCATTAGTCAAGCTACCTGTTACACAGACTGCTTTAGCCTCTGAATTTCCAACTGGTGTTCTGCATTGGCTTTGTCTCCATCCCCTGCCCCCATCTGTTATTTATAGTGCAGATGGAGTGATCTTTTCAAACTGCAGATCTGTTGATGTCCCTTTCCTACTTAACAGCCTTCAATGGCTTCTTCTCATCGTCAAGGCAAATACTAATATCCTCCGTACCTTGTACATGGTCCCATGCTCTCTGCAGCTCCATCCCACTTCTCTCTCCACTCTCTGCACTCCAGTCACACTGGTCTTTGAGTTTTTCTGATGCCACAGGGCCCTTGCACAAGCTGGTCTTTATGCCTAGGCTTCTCCTCTCCTTTTAGTCAAGTCCTCCTCATCCTTCAGCTGTCAGCCAAAGCATATTTGCCTCAGAGAAGCCTTCCCTAACTCCTAGAATTGCCAATTAAAGTGTGATCGACAGACCAGCAGCACCCATATCACCTGGGAGCTTGTTAGAAATGCAGGCTCTTGAATCATCTGTTTTTACCAGATCCCTAGGTATATGTACATTAAAGTTAGAGACATATTTCTCTAAGAGATTTGATACCTTATAGGGACTTTATTCTCTAATCTCAGGTGAGGGCTGGAAAGGAGTGTCCTGACAGTCTCAGACAGGAAATCCATTCCCTCTTCTCTCTACCAGCCTCACTGCTAATTTGTCTCCTCTGTTCTGAAGTTTTCCAAATACGGGAAACTCTTCTAATGCATTAAGCAGCCTCCCATCACTTCCCCTACCCCACATCATTTCAGCATCTCTTCAGGATTTACTTTGGTGCTGTCACAGCCACAGTCCTGGGGGATTTATTTGTCTGTGTCCTTGTGTCTATCCAGGAGTTATAATTCCTTAGCTGTATGTGGTGTAGGGCTGTCGTATGTCCTTATTAGGGCCTCACAACAGCTCTGAGACCACGATGATCATCCTCACGTTACAGATGGAACTGGGACTGAGGGACTGACAGGATGCACCTGTGGACACATAGCTACTTGGAAGATCTGGGACTTGCACTGTGACCTCTGACTCTAATTCCAGGCTGACTTCTTGAAATTCTTTTTGGAAGATGATGGAGGATGGCCCCTGTTGTAAGTCTTCAACATACAGGGTGAATTTTGGTGACCTCAAAATCTGGAAATGAGTTTTCTTTTGAGAGTGAAATAAGAAAGAAAGAACCAAAATGGAGGAGGCAAGTGCATAGTGGGTGCCATGAGACTAAGATCCTGACTAGTTTGGGGTGCCTCCAATCCAGTCAATGGGCCAAGGTATCATCTTAGGAAAACACAACTGAAGAAAAAGGACCTGTGGCTTGGGCTTTTTCCCCTGTGGTGAGTGGCTGGAGTGATCCCCCATCCAGGCCATGGCTCATCAAGTTCACCAGAGCCCTGAGGACTATGGACTCCAACGCATTGCATTCCCCTGTCCCTCCACTCCTCTAAAAGATAGTGTCCAGAAGGACGGCCAGCAGGAGGCCCAGGAAGGGGTGTTTAAGGACTGGACTCTCGGGGTTAACCTAAAGGGGAGGGTGCCCTGGCTGGCCCGCAGCCCTCTCCCGTTGGCCAGAGCTGTCCTGTGGTGCAAAGGGGAGGATGGGCCTTTAGCAGGGGGGAGCTCTTCAGGACGGCACCTTTCAAGGCTCGTGTGGCCACCCTCTCCACATGCGCACCTCTCTAATGACATCACCTGACGATGAGGTCTTGGAGGAAAGGCCCGCCAGTCAGTAATCAGTGTCAGCCTTCCTGGAATGCCAGTTCTCAGGCCCTTCCTGTTTCTGTCACCCTTGGGGTTTTGGCTCAGGTATCAGCCCCCAACCATCCTGGCTAAAGTCTCCTTCAGCGGCCTCTCCCTCATCTAGTTAGCCCTTCACATCACCCTCTTTATTTCCCGTTGCCAGCAAGTGTCAAATCTGTGGCAGATTCTTTATTTACTTATTTTAATTGACTTGTTCATATCCATCCCACCCCCACGATGCACCTTCAGACCTGTGCCTGGCACGTCATGGGAGCTGAAAATGCGCTGAAAGAACAGTTGTTGAAGAAACAGCAAAATTTCCCCAAAAACCCTACAGGCATCCTGCCTACAGCATGTGTCCCATTGGGCTGAGGGGCATGAGGCCCGCCCCATCCAGGCTCCCAAGAAGCAGAGGCAGGGAGCCAGACAGCCGGGTTTATTGACGTGCGTGCCCAGTGCCCGAGGGCCAGCTCTCTCCCGCCCTGGCCTCTCCCAGACCTTCACATTCTGGGCAGTCAATTCCCTGCCCTTGCGCTCAGCTGACAATGAGGCACTGATGTTCTAGAGCCAAGAAACAGGACAAGAAACGGGCCCCGCGTGGCCCCAGGTTTCAGCCACCTGATTCTCTGTGGGGCCAAACTTCCAGAGGTGGGTGGCAGTGCAGTGACCAAGAATCTCCACCCCAGGCTGAGGGAGGGGGAGAGTCCAGTTCCTCCCTGCCCTGGAGGGCAGGGTGCCTGCCCCTGACAATGCAGGGAATAACATTAAATATAAATAATTTATACAAAATGGCTCGTACAAAAAGCTGCGGGGTAGGGGGAGGAGCCACCCCGGGTGAGGGACTGAGATGACTGGAAAGGGCGGAGAGGGAAAGAAGACCTCCACCACTCCCTGTCCCTAAAATAGAGCCCCCCAGCCACCCCAGGCCTGGAGGGGAGCTCTGGCAGGCAGGGAAGGGGCAGAGTGGGGCCAAGGGGCCCTCAGGGGGCCAGATTGGTGAGCAGGGTGGTGAATTGCAGGGCCCACCCTGCCAGCTCTGCCACACACTGTGCCATCTCTTGGGCCGGGGGGCCTGAAGGGTAGCCCAAGGCAGCCCCCTTGACGGCCAGCACGGTGGCCTGCAATGCCTGGCCCAGTGCTGTTCCTGCAGCCCCGACCTGTGCTCGCAGTGGGGCGGAGGCCGCCAGCCGGCCCAGGGTGTCCCCAACAAACACCAGGCGGTGAGCGGCCACCACCACCCGCTTGCTGTGGGGCACGAAGAGGTGTGGAGGCTGGTTGGCCTGGATGCTGGCCATCAGGGCCGCCACGGCCGCCTGGAGGGCTGAGTAGTGGCTCTGGCATTGCCCTGCGTAGAAATGCAGTAGCTGGAGGTCTCTGGCGGGCAGGAGCAGCGGTTCCCCTGGGGACAGGGCCTCCTGAGGGTGAGAGGGGCGGTCAGTGGGGACACTCTCATTACTGCCACTTCTGCTCTGGCTTCCTCTCTCCTTCCCTCCCTCTGTTTCTCATCCTGAGTGCAGCCTCTATAGCTCCTAACTCTGCCATCGGAAAACTTGATTCCCATAGCGAGCGGCAGAAAAGTGCCCAGAGTTGATGTCAGACAAATCTGCATTCAAATAACCTCAAACAAGTCTCTGAACTTCTTTGTTTCCTTATCACCAAAATGGGGAATCTGGTACTGCACTGCCTGATACAGTCATGTGCTGGATAATGGCGTCTTGGTCAACGATGGACCGCACAATGGGCCTGCCGTAAGATGAGCAACAGAGCCTCGGTGTGTAGTAGGCCGTCCCATCTCGGTTTGGGTAAGTGCGCGCTAGGATGTTCGCACAACGAGGAAACCACCTAACCGTGAGTTCCTTGAATGTGTCCCGTTGTTAAGCGACACATGACTGTATCAACGTTATTCGAACCACATGTGTAATTTTTAAATTTTCTAGTAGCCACGTTAAGAAAAGTAAAAAGAAACTAGTATATTTTTTCTAACTCCAAATATTAAAAATGTTGTCATTTTGGGGCCGGCCCCGTGGCCGAGTAGTTAAGTTCGCGCACTCTCCTTTGGCAGCCAAGGGTTTCACGGGTTCGGATCCTGGGCACAGACATGGCACTGCTCATCAGGCCATGCTGAGGCAGTGTCTCATGTGCCACAACTAGAAGGACCCACAACTAAAATATACAACTACGTACTGGGGGGATTTGGGGAGAAAAAGCAATTAAAAAAATTTCTTTTAAAGTCATTTTACTATGTAATCAATATAAAAATGGAGATTTTCTTTTCATACTAAGTTTGCAAAATCTAGTGTGCATTTTATATTTACAGCGCATTTCAATTCAGACTAGCCCAGTTTTGGGTGCTCAACAGCCACAGGTGGCTCGTGGCTAACACAGTGGATGGTACAGTCCTGGGAGCTGCCTCCTGAGGCTGCAGTGAAGATTAACGGACACGGGTATATAGAAAGAACAGATCATGGCACACTGTAAGCCCCATACGAGGACTATGATTATGATCAGTGTTGACCCATTACAGGGTCCCGCCCTTGGGACATACCCGATAAATGGTAGCTACTGTGCTTAGGACCACTCTGGACAGAGCTGTGGAGCCTGCCTCACTTTCCTGAGGCCCAGAGAGATTAACAGGTGGCTCCTGAGCCCTGGCTTCTTAGTGGTGGAGCTGGGATTAGGGGCCAGGTCTCTTAGGAGCCCAGGAATTTACAGTTGGAAGGAGCCTCAGCAGTCACCAGCCCAGCTCTGACCCACAGTCCAGAAATTCTGCTCCCTGGCTGCTTTGTTTCCTGACTTCTCTCCAACACATTCTTTCCCCTCTTTCTGAATTCCTGATACCTTTTCTAAGTTCCAGCTCCTTCCTGTTGACTAGTAACTCCTCTCTAACCCACTCCTCCCCTTTCACAAACTCTCCTCCCACCCTAATCTATTTCCCTTGAGGGTTCAGTGAAGAATACGCCTCCCTCCAAGGTGCTGTTCCCCCTCCCCTGCGCCCCTTCTCTGGCATGAGCCCTGCAGGCTTACCTGCTGTTCTGGTGGCGCCCCCTCCAGCAGTTCGGGATCCCCCGTGATGGCCTTATCCAGGGGCCTGGATCCCTGAGCTTTATCCATGCCCTGCAGGAGGGGATCAGGGCCTCAGCACAGAGGTCTTCCAGCCCCTCCCTGCCCCGCCCCTTCCCCAGGTCTCTTCCGCCATCAGAGTCCCAGGCCCTTGACTCCAGGTCTGAGAGAGCCCCGGTGCAAGCCGGAGGGCTCAGGAGGCAGCTCACCTTCAGGTGGACGTAGTCGTACTCCTCGGCCAGCGGGATGCCCTCATACTCATTGTGCTGTCCTGCTGGGTCGTCCTCCACCTCCTCGCCCTCTGGATCCCCCTCCACCTTGGGGCCCCCGAAGCCAGACAGGCGGGGCGGGGGTGGGGGCAGAGGCCGGTCCTGGATGCTGCCCTTCCGGCCTGGAGCAGGAGAGGGAGCCGGGGAAGGGCTGGGGGCCTCAGGGACAGGCAGGGCAGGCAGAGGGCGGCGGGACAGACTCTCAGCTGAGGGCAAACGCGGCCTGTGTGGGGTTGGGGGGCTTCTGGCCAGAAGCAGGGCCAGAGTGTCCTGGTCATTGGAGGCTGAGGCTCCTGGGGGCTCTGGAGAAGGGGGTGTCTCTGGCCCCAGCAGGGGCACGTCGTAGATGCCCTCGTCAGTGCCCCCCCCTTCCCCGTCTGCTAGCAGTTCCTCAGGCGCTTCGTACAGGTTGAGCAAGGCCGATGCCCGTTTCAAGTTGGAGGGGGCGGCGTAGAGGGGGGGCCCTGGTTCCCGGCCCCCCTCCCACTCCAGATCCGGCTCCAGCTCTGACGGGGGCTTCGGGGCCAGAGGCACGTCATAGGGAGCTTCGTCCTCTCCGGGAGGCCGCAGGGCAACCAGCGCCACAGGGCGGGAAAAGGAGGCGGGGGAGTCATAGGGGCCGCTGGTGGGAGCTCGGAGGGCAGCAGGGGGCACGTCGTAGACCTGGAGAGGGAGCAGTTCGTCACCCTCAGGCTCAGCAAGGGGCCCCCTGACAGCCTCTGTTCCCTGCCCGATGCACACAGACCTCCGGCCCTCACCTCCAAGGCGTCTCCAGGGGCAGCCAGTTGGGTCCCATTGCCTCTGGGGACCTTGTAGATGGGGTCAGGGGAGGGCGGGCAGGGTCCAGCTGGAGGTCCTAAGGTAGGACAGGGCCGAGCTGGGGGTGGTACCACATACACCTGGGGGATCAAGACAGGTGGGTGGGTCAGGAGTGGGCACCAGGGACAGATGACGTGTGCCTCAAAGGAGCTTAGCCACCTTCCAACCCCCTCCCTGCAGTCAGGGAAGAGCTGCGGTCTCAGGGCTCTCCCGGCTTGGGGCGAGAGGGCTCCAGGTCTCACCTCCTGGTCCTCGTTGCTGTGCTCTGGGGCTGGAGATGGTGAGCCAGGCTGGGCTGGGGGTACCTGGGAGATGCCGGGCTTGGGTGCTGGGCCAGCAGGAAGGAGCTTCACTCTGTTGGCGGGCACGATGCCCTGCTGGCCATGCAGGGAGCACAGGCACCAGCCGTCCAGCCCGCCAGCGCCCTCCCTCTGCAGCACCCGTAGAACGTCCCCTCGGCGGAAGGACAGCTCCTGGGGGGACTCGGCAGTGTTGTCATAGAGCGCCCGGGCCAGCTGGGCCTGGTGGGTGAGGTGGGAGCAGGGAGAGGGGTCTTCACACACAGATCAGGTCAGGTCACCCCCTGCTCAAAACACTTCAGAGCTCCCCATTTCCCTCAAGCTAAAAATCTGACCTCCTGACTCAGCTCTTTGTGACTGGGCCCTGCCTCATCTCCAGCTTCTTCCCCTGCACTCTCCCTCTTCCTTTCTGTTCCTTGAACTAGGCAAGCTCTTTCCTACCTCAGGGCTTTTGCACCTTCTGTTTTCTTTACCCAGAATGCTTTTCCCCTGACTGGCCCTTATTCATCCTTCAGTTTTGCTTAAGTTTCCCCTTCTCAAAAAGTTCTTTTCTGCAGTCTTCTCCCCAGCCCATTCTGTGTCTGTCTCCACCCACTGTTTCCTTTATAATACTTTACACTATGTGCCTATTTACTTTTTTATTATCCATTTTGTCCCTGACACTAAGCCCTGTGAGAACAGGGACTGCTGTGTTCCTAGCCCTGCCATAGGGCCTGACTTGGAATCAGTCCCCAATAAACCTACATTGAAAGAACTTCCTCCAAAGCCTCATGAACACAAGGCAGCCCTGCTAAGGTCTCCCACAGAATCTCCTTTACGTTCTCGCTTCCCAGGCAGCATCCCCCACAAGCAAAAGGTTAGATCAAGCAGCTGCAGAGACCCCTCATCCTGAGAGACGGGGAGAAGGCCAGCCCGGACAGTGCCCAGGCCGAGGGAAGAAAACAGAAGCCAAAGCAACTGTTTTGTTCTCAGTCTGAGCAAATAAGGTTCTACCGGAAGAAGTTGAGTTTACCATGGAGAAGAGAAAAGTGTATATGCCTCTGTGTGTGTGGGTGTGTGTATGGAGCGGGGCTGGCGGACCAACCAAGAGCATTTACCAGCCTGTTTCCAGTCCTGTCTGGTGGGGACATCTAAGCTTTTACTTTCAAGGGTCATACGCTCAGGTAATAAGTGACAGGTACAAGCAAAGAATATGTATCCAGACACCTTGCAAATCGTTGCACTCACCACCTCATCTCATTTAATCCTCACGACCACCTTAGGTGTGAGGAGCCGTCCTTCTCCCCATTTGGAAAGGAAACTGACCAGAGAGGTTAGTACTTTGCTCAACAACACACAGCTGGAGCAGCGTGATTTCCACCTGCGGCTGTCGGATTCCGAGCCCGCCCTCTCCCTCACTCCTCAACTACTTCTCCACAATCACCAACACAAGGACCTACTTTCTTCTTATCATAGTAACAGAGTTCAGTCTAGAGGGTCTATGACTCAATCATGACTCAAGCGCATGTGCAGTCTTCATTAAACCCAAGCTCCCTTCACAGGGCTCTGGTCTCACGAGGTCCTTTGGTAGAATCGAGCTTAAACCACTCACAATATCAAAATCTACTCTGCCTCAGTTGTGTCTGTTAATGACCGCCCCTGGCAGCAGGACCTCGGGCAGTGGTGACGGAGAGCAGGAAGGCAGGCAGTACTGTGCAGGTGGCCTTGTGGGCTGACTAATTCAGTAGACATCTCAAGCTAAAGGTCTCGGGCAGGCTGGGTTTGGCCTGCAGGCCCTGGTGGCCACGTGTCGTGTTGCCCTCAGGCGAGAGGCTGTCCGGCCCTTCATGACTGGGTGACTTTAACAACAAACAGACTTCTCCTCTTGCCTGATTCCAAACTCACCAAACCATTTTCTGATTATATTTTGGCTTCTAAAGGATATTGCCCCACAGAAAGAAAACCTGCTAACCAGATGATGCCCATTCCTGGCTAGCTCGGCACCTTGCTTTCTAACTGTAGATTCTATGCGTTCTGGGTCTGTTCTGCGGTAGACACACGTGGGGTGGGTTTGAGTCCTGGCTCTGCCTCTTTCTAAGTCTCACGGGATCATTCTGAGGACTGGATGAGATAATGTGTCAAACAATAAGGACAACGAGGACAAGGACAAAGCTTAGGGCCAGTAAGCGCTCAATAAATATTGGCTGTTATTAGGATCCTGAGTCTAATTACCATAAATACCTCTCCACACCCACCCTCTGGGTGGAAAGGAAAATCGAACTCCTGGGACTACAAAGCTGACCGGCCCGGCTTCGGAGCCAGCATCTTTCCGTCAGAGTCCCCCCACTATTTTCAGGACCTCTCCTGGCTCCGAGCTAGGGTCTTCTCACCATCACATAGTTTGAGGAACTAAAAGGAGTTCGGTCTGAGAAGGAGTGGAACTCGAACTCGTCCTTGAGGGGTACGGGAGGATGTCAGGAGCTACGCTTCTCTTTCCAGCCTCACAATCCTCCTTCCCAGAATACCCTTCAGAGGGGCCAGAAAGCAAGAGGCAGCCTCGCCTTTCCTGGGAAAGGGTGGAAGGGGGCCAGGATTGCTTGGATTCAGGCTACAAGGAGTACAGGGCAGAAAGCAGAGGTGGGGCTGTGGAGAGCTCCTCCCTGAGTTAGGTTTGAATTCTGTCCAATGGGGCCAAAGCTGTGCAGCTCACGATGTCAGAACCCAGGCCAGAGCTGCTGTTAGACTGATGGATGTTGGGTGTGGCCATCCCTGCTCTACCCCCTCCTCAGGGGCCCAGCTGACTTGTGAGGGAGTGGCTGCCTTGATTGGGGTGGCAGTGGGCCACAGGCTCTCTGGGAGGCCTCCTCCCACTGTCCCATCTTGCCAGCTGTCTCCTCCCTTTGTCCCCAGTCCCCGGAAAGTGGCCAGAGGCTGGCTGACATCACCTCCCCTCCTCCCTCTATATTCTCTTTCTCCCTGTCTGATCTCCCTCCTGCTCTATTTCCCCCCTTTCCTCCATCCTTCCTCTAGAGAAGGGCCTCTCCCATTTCCCTGGAGCCACCTCTGTTCTTTCAGCTCCCTCCCAACCTTTTACTTGCCTCCCAATCACAAGCCCCTGCCAACCACCAGTGGCCATCTGTTCCCGCCCATAAAAGAGCAGACAGGACTCGGGCTGGTCTCGCCCCCTCCCCTCCATCCAGGGGCAGCCTCTAGAAAGAAAAAGAGGAGAATGGAGAGGGGGGCAGAGAAGGGGGAGCCCAGACCCAGAAGGAGCTAGGGGTGAGGAGTGGGAGGGAGAAGGGGAACAGAAGTGAGAGGCGGGGGACACAGGCTCCTGGAGAAGAAAGGGACCAAGGAGAGAGACAAAGAGAAGGCGGAATAAAAGTGACAGGAGTGCAGGGCAGGCTGTGGAGGTCTCTGCCCGGCAGCCTCCTCTCCCTGGGGGACTCACCGACGTGGCTACCGCCATGGCCTTGGCCTCGCGCGCGGCCTGCTCCGGGCCAGGCTCGGTTTCGCTGACTTCAGCAGCCGCTGCCCCGCACCATGGAGGCGGCCCCCGGCTGCGGCGCCTGAGTCGTGGCCTCCGTGGAGGTTGGAGGAGGAGAAAGAAAACCCACAAAACTCCCCAAATGGGAGGCAGCTTGGCCGGGCAGGAGGAGGAGCGGGGCGGGCCGGGGCGTCGCTGCGGGACCTCATCCAAGGGCGCGCGCTCTACTGTCCCCGCGGCCTCCCGAGGGCCGCAGGGTTGGCCAGGCCCGGGGGGCTGGCTGCCCTAGGCCGCGGGGGAACCCCGGGTCCGCATGGGCCGAGAGCCCCCTTCCAGGGCCGGGGCCGGCGAGGCGGCGGGGGCTGGGGCTGCGCTCGACGTCTCTGCGGGCCGCTCAGGGCGGCCCCGAGGGCAGGGAGAAGCCGCCGGGGCGGTTGGGCCGGACGAGCGAGTTCAGGGCCCACCCCTCCACCAGGGGGCCGCGCCGGCGAGCGGTGCTCCCAGGGCTGTGGTCGGGGCCCCGGGCGCCGCGGCGGCCCCGCTGCGACGGGGGCAGGGAGGGAGGGGGAGCGAGAACTGCGACGCTCGTCCCTCTTCAGACTCGCCCAAGTTGGCGAAGGAGGCCGGGCTGGCGCCAGAAGCCCCCGAGAGCGCGGCCGCTGGGCTGGGCTGCCCGGGGGGCTGCTTTCGGCCCGGACGCTCGCAGCCGCGGCGGAGAGGGGGGTGCGCTCTCACGCACTCGCCCTCGGCCCGCCCGGGGGTCCCGGGGCCCCGCGACGGCGCCTCGCAAGTCGCACGCGGCCCGGCTCGAAGGGGCGGGACGGCCTCCCAACGCCGCCCTCCTCCAGCCTCGGCGCGGCGCGCGGGGCCGCGAGCTCCCCCGCCTCACCTCCCTCCCCCAGGCGCCGGCCCCCCGCCCCGCTCACGCGCACCCTCGCAGGGCCCCCCGGCGCGCCCCAGAGCTCAGGGCAGCTCCCCGTGTCCCTGGGAAGGGAGAGAAAGGCCACAAAGCAAAAGGAGGAGCAAAGAGGAGGCGAAGGAGGGGTAGGGGTCAGGGTCCTGCGGACTCGCCTGGAGGTGGGGGGCACTGAGCGGGTTGGTAAGTCTCCAGGGTCGCGCGTGGCCTTCAGGCTCCCCCCACCCCCCGCTCGCGGCTCCCCGTCCCCGCCCCCCGCACCCGCGCTCCCACTCCCTCTCAGTGCGGCTCCTTTCTCCTCCCCCGGGCCCTCTCCGCTCTGGCGCGGGGCTCGGTCCTGGGGATTAAGAAAGGAGGGAGGGGAAAAGGGAGGGGAGGGGAGGGAAGGGGCGGAGGAGAAAGGAGGACGATCCCTCCGAAGGCGGGTGTTGAGTTTCAGCTCGGGACCCTCGGGCCAAACTGCGCGTCCCCTCCCGGCCCCTCTCCCCGGCGCCTTCTTCCTCCCGACGGCGCGGCGGACCTCCCCGCGGTCCGATCCTCTCCCTACTGGGAGCTCCTGTCCCCTGCCGCGCCCCCGCAGCCCCGCGCCTCTTTCTGCCTCCCTTTTATTAGCCCCACATCTGTCTTTCCCGTGGGAGGGAGCGCGCTCCTCCCGCCTTTCTGGGGTCCTCAGCGGAGCCTCTTTTCTCCCTTAGCGTTGTCTCTGCAGGGGTGGCAGGGTTAGCCTGGCCGTTCCTGCCGGGGACAGGCCGGGGGTCTGGGGCTGGACGGGGACTCTGGCCCTGGCGAGAGAAGGTGAAGCCTGAGCGTCCCAGAGCTGCGGGCGGGCGGGTTGTGCCGCCTCTTACACTCCTCTGCCAGTCTGGGCCTGTCCCCTGCCCTGGCTCTGGCTCACTTCTGCTGTCACGAGCAGGAGTGGGGACTGTGGGCCCATCAGGGCAGGACTCTTTCAGCGGAGCTGGATCTGCGCTCAGGAGTTTCAGCTGGAAAGACAGGCGATCTCAGGTCGCACGCCTTTCCTGCACTCTTAACTTCTTAGTGCGCGCTGCC